>NW_026000093.1:41182295-41218961 GCF_001458135.2 Marmota marmota marmota
TTTTTTTGTTTTTTTTTTTTTTAGTTATCGGCGGGCACAACATCTTTGTTTGTATGTGGTGCTGAGGATCGAACCCGGGCCACACGCATGCCAGGCGAGCGCACTACCGCTTGAGCCACATCCCCAGCCCCAATAAAAGTATTCTTTCCATCTAAAACAACAAAAGAAAAATTTCAGCAATATTTGAAAAAATAAAATTTCTACACAAGAGACAATATTGTTAGGTTATGTAAAAATTCAGGCTTAATGAAATTCTCAAACAAGAAACCAATATTCCATTTATTGTTTAGTTCTACATACATAATGAATATACTGTGCTTGACACTTTCTAAAGCAGATTCTATGTAAAAGACCATGGATACTATACTTTAAAACATTAGTAATACATGCAAATGCTATGAATTACTGCCAATAGAAGAAGTCCTAGAAATTACATGAGAGAATGAAAAACAAATTTTAAAGATAACTTAGAAAAATACATCTCACAAAACTTATTCAGCAGTTTTTGTGGGGAGGGATCGTAAGAATTTTAAGACTATTTGAGAAACACTCTAAAACTATAGTTTCCCTCCTTAGAAAAATGCATGTATGTATGCCACCATGTTTTAATTGCCTCCTATTCGTACAATTAATGAGGCAGGGATTCCTGTTCTAGGGTTATGAAGATAGCCAAATACATGACATCTGACACTGGACAGGTAAAGTTCAACAGTCACATGTACTCAGAACCCTCACAAGCAATCAGAGCTGGGAGGAGAGGAGGACATTATTCACTGATGGCCACACGGGGGATAAATATTAGAACAGAGTGAACAACCAGTGGCTTTGGGAAACAGGGTTTGTAGTACTAAGAGGATGAGTAGGTTTGGCTTGTTTACTTTTGTAGTCAGCTAGGAACTGAAATCTGTTACTTCATAATAAACAGGAACTGAGGAGGACTGTTCAGCTAGAGGACCATATCCATAGAAGCAGAATGGGGAGGAGCTAGTCCATCAAGGCCCTTCTAATTTTACCAGATGTCAAAACAGTCCCTAATATTGAACATTAAAAATAAACAACCCAATGTGAAAACCCAAAACAGACATTTCTCCAAAGACATAAAAATGGCCAACAAGTTTATGAAAAGGTGCTCAACATCACTAATCAATGGGGAAATGCAAATCAAAACCACTATGAGGTATCATCTCATATAACTGTCATGAAGACTAACATCAAAAAGACAACAGATAACATACGTTGGCAAGGATGTGGAGAAAAGGGAATCCTTTATACACTGCTGACAGAAATGTAGACAAGGCAAATCATTATAGAAAACAGCATGGAGGTTCCTAAAGAAATTAAAAATAGAACTGCCATATGATTCAGTAATCCCACTTCTAGACATATGCCCAAAGAAAATGAAATCACCACCTCCTAAAGATCTGCATTCTCATATTCACTGCAGAATTATTCATAATAGGCAAGATATGGAAACAATCTTAAATGTCCACTGACAGATGGATAAATAAAGAAAATCTCTCTCTCTCTCTCTACACACACACACACACACACACACACACACAATGGAATATTATTCACTCTAAATAAAAGAAATCCTGACATTTGCTACAACATGGATGGACTAGAGGATATCATTCTAGGTGAAGTAAGCCAAACACAAAGAAAAATGCATGACCTCACTTATATGTAAAATCTGAAGGGAAAAATGCATGACCTCACTTATATGTAAAATCTGAAGGGAAAAGAAAAGGTCAAACATACAAAAAAGATAAAACAAAAGTAATGAAGGGGCAAATGGAAAAAGATCTACCCAAAGGGTACAATTAGCAGGTATGTAGAATAAATGAGTCTAAGAGTTTTAATGCATAACTAAAGGACTAAAGTTAATAAAACTGTATTGTACTAGGGTTTTAAGTAAGTAGATTTTACCTGCTTCTCTCTCTCTCTCTCTCTCTCTCTCTCACACACACACACACACACACACACACACAAATAATAACTCTGAGACAATGAATATGTTACTCTGCTTCATTACAGTAACCATTTTAGGATTTATGTGTATACTATAACGTTATATAGTAAACTATACACATTTTTATATATACATACATGTGTACATATACATTTTTTTTCAAATTTAATTGAACCTTGATCTACGGTACATACAGCTCAGTGGTAGAGTCTAGCATGCACAAGCACAATACCCAGCACAGCAAGAAGGAGGAAGAGTGGATGGGAGGAGTAGGAGAAGGAGGAGGAAATGATGGAGAAGAAAAGAACTACTGCTCAATATCATTCTATTGTTGCCTCTTCTCATAAGAGCTCCACCTTAAGAAAAAAGTAGGTAATGCTCTGTGCTCAAGGGATAATCCAATAATTCAGTATCCTAAAATAATCCTGAGTAATTCCTAAGTAGTCTCAGATATGCTTCAAAATTATTTAGAAGGATGCACATGAAAGGATCAATATTCAATTGACCAGGATCTTTTGCACAAGACCGATTCCAGGATAAAGTTGAACAAAATTATTCACTTACACTCAAGGCAAAAATTCAAAAGCACAGTCCCAGTCAAAAGCCCTTCTTTATCCTGAGAACTAAAGGCAAATTAGTTAGGGGAGAATAATTTTCAATGTTGTTTTTACAAGGGGTGAGGCTACAGCTATCAAATTTCCACTTATTAATAGAATGGGTTACAGACATCGTCTAATAATCTGGACTAAACACAACTCTACATACTCCTAAAATTCTGAAACCTGTTTATTCTCTGACCCAAATCCTCATCTTAAAAAAGCCTTAAAGGGCAAAAGATGGCCTCTCAATTCTTTATGTTCTGTGGGAAATTTTCTATGGGGAAAAAGATATTGGTGGGTCTAAACATTCAATATATGATTACTTACAGTTATGTCTAAAGTTGTAATATGAGGAAATGAGTCACCAAAAGAGAAAAAAAAATTTTACTAATCAACTGATAACTGATTTTTAAAAAATCAGTCCCCCCATTCAAATGTCTTTTCAGGCTTAAATATAATATAAAAGTCTCTTTTAAAAAATATTTATTTTTTAGTTGTAGTTGGACACAAAAACTTTTTTTAAATTTATTTATTTTTATGTGGTGCTGAGGATTGAACCCAGGGCCATGCAAGTGCTAGGCAAGCATTCTACCGCTGAGCCACAGCTCCAGCCCCTCAAAGTTTCTTTTAAAACTGAATGACAATATGACAATCAACTGCAAAATGAAATTGCAAATTTTGCAAAAGGGTGACATACTAGGTGTTTAAAAAAAACTGATTTGAATATCAAAGAATTTTAGGCCCTTGAGAAATAAGAACTCCACAAATATTTTGCAAAAAAAATAGTTATATGATAGTTCTAAAAAAGTCATACATAAACAAGAGAACCTTTATCCCACCACCATAATTTTTGTGAGGAAAAAGCAGAATGGTAAATTTTGTTTAAACAACCACTCTTAGGCTGGCTCAGTAGGAGAGCACTCTGTGGTAGAGCGCTTGCCTAGCATTTGTGAGGCACTGGGTCTCAGCACCGCATATAAATAAATAAAATAAAGGTCCATTGACAACTAAAAAAATGTTTAAAAAAACACTCTTAGTAAGGATATAAAATCTCTATCAAACTTTTTCCACAAAAATATTTATTGTTAATTTTGGTTCCATTTTGATAGACTGGTTATATAAAAGTGAAATGAATAATATAGGTAAATCCATTTAGGATAAAACCAAGTCTTTCACCATCCGAGAATGTGCTACAAATATAGAAAGGGTGAAGACTAGAATGAACTGTGGAACTAAACTGAAATTAAAAATGTTAGTATGAACTCATGGTTGTTTGGGTTTGCGGGGGGGGGGGACACGACACTGTTTTTTTATTTGTTTTGGTGCTGGGGATCAAACCAGGACCTTGTGCATGCTAAGCACAAGCTTTACACTAAGCTAGTCCCAAACTTATTCTTTTTATTTTTTTTATTTTTATTTGTTTTAATTAGTTAAACATGACAGTAGAATGCACTTATATACTTTGATACATCACACATAGATGAGATATAATTTCTCATTTTTCTGAGTATACATATGGTAGAATCACATTGCTCATACAGTCACATATATACAAAAAGTAATAATGTCTATTTCATTATACTATTTTTCTTATCCCCACATCCCCTGCCCTTCCCTCCTTTCACTTCCCTCTACCTAATCTAAGATAATGCTATTCTTTTTTTCCACTGAAGGACATCTAGGTTGGCTCCGGTTTATCTATTGTGAATTGTGCTGCTATAAACATTGATGTGGCTGTGTCTGGAAATCCATATGCAACAAAATGAAATTAAATCCCTATCTCTCACCATGTACAAAACTTAACTCAAAATGGACCAAGGACCTAGGAATTAAACCAGAGACTCTGTGTCTAATAGAAGAAAAAGTAGGCCCTAATCTTCATCATTCTTTTTTTTTTTCTTAAATAATATTTATTTTTTAGCATTTGGCAGACACAACATCTTTGTTTGTATGTGGTGCTGAGGATCGAACCCGGGCCCCACGCATGCCAGGCGAGCACACTACCACTTGAGCCACATCCCCAGCCCCTTCATCATTCTTTTTAATAAATATAAAGAAATATATATGAGCCAGGCGTGGTGGCACACTCCTGTAATCCCAGTGGCTCAGGAGGCTGAGGCAAAAAGATCACAAGTTCAAAGCCAGCCTTAGCAACATAGCAAGGCACTAAGCAATTCAGTGAGACCCTGTCTCTAAATAAAATACAAAAAAGGGCCAGTGATGTGGCTCCATGGGTAAGCACCCCTGGGTTCAATCTCTAGTACCAAAAAAAAAAAAAAAGAAATATATATGTTAGTAATCTGTATCTCCTACCTTTGATTGCTAGAAAGGCTAAAACCAGCAACACTGCAGGATCAATGACTATATCAAATGACCAGACTGACTTTTAAATACCACTCTCCACTAAAATAGAAGTAAGACCTTTAGCTGATTTCAAGAGCAAGGGCAAGGAAGATCTTATTGAACTATATAGTACAAAAGTACTCAAAAGTTGATGGGAATTGTCAAAAAATAAAAAATAAAAAAAATAAAAGTTCTTGTAAAGGGGTTCTCATTAGTCGAATCTGAAACAATCTGAGCATCACAAAATAATTACATAATAGATTATAAACCACTGAATAAAACAAATTTATAAATCCACAAAAATTAATTAGCAAGTTAGGGGAGAAGGGAAAGCTTTTCCCTAGAGCAGAATTCAAACTGATAAATATAAGTGAAATTAGTATCAGACACGGTGGTGTACACCTGTAATCCCACTGGCTCTGAGGCTGAGGCAGGAGAATTCATAGTTCAAAGCCAGCCTCAGCAACTTAGGGAGGCCCTAAGGAACTTAGCAAGACCCTGTCTGAAAATAAAATATTTTAAAAAAAAGAGTGGGGATGTGGCCCAGTGGCTAAGCAACACTGTGTTCAATCCCTGGTACCAAAAATTTAGAAAATCAACATTTGACAACAAACATAGCAATACATTTTAGGCAATAATCAGTATTTTCAAAGTGACTCCCCAGAGTTACTTATAAGTTACAAAGGAAAAATAATTTTTAGAGTAAATACACCCTTTAGATAGCAATTTTTCAAATAAGTTTATTATCGTCAATAATGGGATAAACTAAAATCATATGCCTTTAGATGATATACTAGGAATTATGTCTGTGATATTCCTGCCCAAAATGTATAAACTGAATCTAATCATGAGAAAACATCAAACAAATCCAAACTAAGAAACATTCTACAAATGAATGACCCACACTCTTTAAAATTGTTAGTCACAAAAGATATGCAAAGACTTAAGAGACTGTTCCAGACTATAAGGGACTAAAAGACATGACAACTAAATACAACACATAATTCTGGACTAGCAGGAAAAAAGTTTATTATTCATTTAAATTTACTTTTGCCATTAGTACTTTGTCTTAATGCACTCAGGCTACCATAACAAAATACCACAAGTTGGGCATCTTATAAACAACAGAGATTTATCTTCCACAATTCTGGAGCCTAAGGAATCTGAAATCAAGGCACTGGCATTCAGTATGTCCTCATATGGTAGAGGTAAGCAGCTCTCTGTGGCTTATTTTATAAGGCAGTAATATTCAGGAAGGCTGAAGAATTTTGGTTGATGGGGCATCATGTCAGCAAATCACTCTTGTTTGGTTCCAAAACATTCCATACACAAAAATACACAAAAATGTAAACTTTGTTGATGTTATTTGTACTAGTCTTAGATTTTTCTATAAGTTTGAAATAATATTAAAATGTAATATTTAAAAGTTTAAATTAAAAAGCATAACAAAATAACTTTTTAATTACTAGACTATGGACTACCAAAAGTATAATTATGTATAGATTGAGATCACAATAAATGATACATGCATTGCTCAATCATGCTGGCAGTATAACCAGTACTATACCTCTACAGAGAGCAATTTAGCAATATCTATCAAAACGATAAATGCACATACCTCATGACCAACATCATACTCCAAGGTATTCTCCTATGAATATATTATCAAATACATACATAATATATAAACACTTATTTTAGCTTATTCATAATAAGAACATATCCAAAACAACCTAAATAACAATTAATAAGACATAGTTAAATATATATTTGATGCATCTTTACAATGGAATTAGCTTTTAAAAAGAACAAGGTAGTTCTAAATGTATTTTAAAAAACATTTCAAAGATGTACTATTTACTCTCATCCCTGCCTTCATTGTCCTGTGGCCTCATTTTGATCTGTTTTTCTCTTTCTCTCTCTGATAAAGATACCAGTCATTGGATTTAGGGTCCATAATAAGCCAGTATTTACTCATCTTTATTTTGGATTTGTTTGTTTGGTTGTTTTGATGTTTTTTATTTGGTTTGGTTTGGTGCTAAGGATGGAACCCATGGCTTCACACATGCTCTAACAATGAGCTATATCCCTTACCCTTTTCATTTTGAGACAGGGTCTTGCTGAGTTGTTAAGGCTGGCCTTGACTTTGCACTACTCATGTCTCAGGCTCCCATGTTGCTGGAGTTACCATGTACCAGTATGGCCAGCTCTGACCTCATCATAATATCCTAACATCTGCAAAGAATCTATTTCCAAATAAGGATACATTCATAGGTACCCAGGGTTAGGACTTCATCATATTCTTTTAGGGAACACAATTCAACTCTGTTTCTCCTTTCACAGAACTTGGTTTTCACAAAACCAATCTCAAAAGACTAAGCTGGACTATTCATAGAGAGAAAGGGCTATGACACTTGAACAACAAAAAAAGACAGAAGTGGGCCCTTTTACTACAACCTTCAAAGAGGCACATTCTCTGGGCCTTGGAGGAAGTCATTCAGGAGTAGACCTGGACCTATACCTTTAGCCTCTCACAAGGAATATTATCTACAAATATGTAGTGTTACAAAGAGACTTCAAGTGCTCAGTAAAGTTGAATGGAGTGGAAATATACTTAATAGGGATAGTTCAGTTGTGAAAGAAAAAAAAACTTAAACAATTTATGTAAAAATAATATTACTAGTAAACTGAATATTAAATATCAAATATTATTATAAAATAATATATGATTATATAGGAGAAAACATTTATTTTAAGAAATACTGCTAAAGTAGAGATAAAATAACATAAAATACACAATTTACTTTCAAAAAGTTTAGGGGAAAAAAGTATATGCACAAAGAAAGAAAGAAGGGCTGGATATGGTATAGCTCAGCGGTGGATGCTTGTACAGCCATGTGTGAGGATCCCTGTGTTTGATCCCCAGCACCACACACAAAAAAGGAGAGAGTGTATAAATAATGCAAAATAAAAGTAAACTGTTGATTTTAGGATGTTAACTGGCCTATTCTCTCAATTTCTCCATTGTAGGAAATTTTTCAAACTAAAAAGATGATGTGGGGAAATGGGGGCATATCTTAACTGGAACATACCAGCTTGCACCTCACATCAGAATAGATTAGATCTAGAACAGAAAGGATGTAAAAAGGTGAGTACTTTATACTACGTGTCTCTCATCTCTATGTTTTTCTATATATTATATTTCTCCCCAGCAATCTACCATAACGAACAAAACATTTCTCACAGAGCTTTTTTACCCTATTTAACCTCTCTCTGAATAAGAGGCAGAAAAGTATCAGGAGGTTGGCAAAGGTTCCCCAGTCCAATGAATGTACTAAATCAGAGAAGGATTAAGGGATTAAGGCTTGAGTAAATTAATTTTCTCTTCAATTTATCTTAACTCTTAATTCCCTTCTCACATTTAGCAGGGAAGAGAATGAGAAACTATTGTGGGGGAAAAAAAAAAAGCCCAAATGAGTAATACAGATTATATTCCAGAGTCTAAACATCATTCTCTGGTGATAAGCTACCATCCTAGAAAAGAAGCAGACACACATGAATCATTCTCTTTCTCAGGTTTGACAGTCAGAACAAAAGCCTGGGAAAATAGGATATTCACCTAACTAGGACAGAGGAGAGAAAAGAGGAATGGAGAAAAGTAAGAAAGAAAAAAGGGAAAGCAAATTAATAAGAGTGGCAATTAAATTGATAAACTCAGAGCTGTCCCTAGATATCTTTCTAGATCAATTCCAACTCCGAAAGTCTTTCTCAATCTCATTCTGACACTAGTTACAGCTTTTGAAGTCATAAGAAATACATACAGGACACCAGATTATTGGACAATCAGGAAAACACAGAATTCCTTTCTTCTACAAAAAGAAATGAACCCATTCATGGGTAAAATTTATTAATCATCACAAAGTTCAAGAACCTCCTTCAAAAGGGTTAAGTGTTTAAAATACTTTACTGATTTGCACTGGTATCATAAGGACGGCAGTTACCATTCTACAGCCCAACAGATGAAGCCAACTCCTAGAATCTGTCCGTTCAAACAATGAATAAACATCTGTGAACCATCTTAATTATATTTTTTTTAGTTACCTGAAAAATAGTATCTCTTACAGATACAAAAAGAACCATAATCACTCTTTTAATCCAATTCAACAATGGCAGAATGAAACATGTTAAATGCTTGGTTTTCCTGCAATTATATACCTTGGTAATTGAAATTCAACTGATATGAGGTTACTGCAGACTATAATAAATTGAAAATTTATTCATTTCAAGTACATCTCCCCAGTACCATTAACATGTTTATTACAAAAAAAATTATATCAAAAATTTAAACACAATTAATTGTGGTACTTGAAGAAAAGATCATATTTGACCAATAAATTCCCTTAAAATAGTATTAAACCTACACCTACCATAAAGTACAAGACTTCAATTACATGGCTATTAATATAATCACTAAAGATAAGTTATGACAACAGAAGATCTGAATTATCAACAATCTAGTATTATTACATCAACAGTTTTCAAATATAACATTCATTCTTGAATAATCATTTAAATATGGTAACAAGACTGATCAAGTACAAACCTGATCAATAAAAAAGTTCACTCTTACCTAAAGGAGGTGAATCTAATGTCGTCACTGCAGATGCTTCAAAACAACACTTCCCACTGTAATTATTTCCATCATTAATTTCCTTACTTCTTCCTTTAGTAGGCAAAAGATTTGAACCACATACTCCAGAATCATTCTGTGCCTGAAGAAATGCATTATTTGCTGTACCCTAAAAGAACCAAATATATATATATATATATATTTTTTTTTAAGCAGAAATTGATTCTAACTTCCCATATTTTTATAATAGACTCCTAATTTTAAATGAGCTACCAGTTTGCCTGCATCAAGAACAGATATTTAAGAATTAAAATCCAATTTCTATTGGTTTTTAATTGCAGAAAGACACAATAACTTTATTTTATTTATTTATTTTTATGTAGTACTGAGGATCAAACCTAGCGCCTCACACATACTAGGCGAAATGCTCTACCACTGAGCTACAACCCTAGCCCCCTTCTACTATTATTTTTATTTATTTATTTATTTATTTATTTTGGTACCAGGGATTGAACCCAGGAGTACTTCACCACTAAGCCACATCCCAGCCCTTTTTTGCATTTTATTTAGAGACAGGGTCTCACTGACTTGCTTAGTGCCTCGCTAAATTGCTAAGGCTGGCTTTGAACTTGCAATCCTCCCGTCTCAGACTCCAGAGCCACTGGGATTTTAGGTATGTATCACAGCATCCGGCCCTCTTCTGTTATTTTTAAAGCAAATTTATGTTAACAAAGCTGAAAGACATGACAGAATGAAAACTATGGGTATAACTCCAGTGTATTCTAAACATATCAGAAGAATTTTTAAAGAAATCAAAACGTCATTCACATAGTCAAATGTTCTTTTTCTTGATAAATTTCTCATTACTAAAATCAACATTTAAATATAATTAATTTTTAGGTGTGAAAATAGCAAATGCTTGGTTTTCTTGCAATTATATACCCCGATATTCAAATCTAACTGATGTGAGATTATAGCTGGCTCCCAGAATCTGTCCACTGTTGGTTTGATTTAAAGAGCCTTTACATATTAGAAACATATACTAAAAATGTACTTAAAAGAGACTCCTGGAATTTTCTTCAAAATACCTGGGGAGGGCAGATGCTGCGGCCGTGCCCAGGTCTTTTCTCTGCTACCTCAGAGACTGCTGCCCCTGATGCCCAGAGGTCTTTTCTCTGAGATTGTGACTTCCACCTACAGTGTTACCACCAATGCTGCTGATACTAATAACGCTGTTGCCACCCCAAGGCCTCCAAGAGATCTTCTTTCTGGGTGCCCACACCCAGGCAGCTGCAGCCAACTCACTGCCCCCCGTAACACTGCTGTCCCCTATACCATTGTGGCCGACACCACTGCTGTCCCCGCCCCTGAGATCACCTAGGTGATGCTACCACTGTCCCACTATAGCTACCGCTGACCCACCACCTGCTGCCACCAACCCCTGCCACTACTGCTGCCACCACTGCCCAGAGGTCTGCTGCCACGGAAACTCCAGGCTTGGTTGCATGTGGCAGCATCCACCTTGGGACACCAGCCAGGGCCCAGGGGGCTCCAGAGTGCCAGCAGGTTTGCCATCACAACCGCCTCTGTCTGGGGATTCCAGCCAGGACCTGAAGGTCCAATGTGGGGAGTTCTGGTGGGTTTGGGTGCACATGGGGTCTTCCTGCTGGGAGTGCTGGTCGCCCCTGTCTTGCTGCTGCTTCTCAGGGTCACTCCTTTTTGTGAGCATGTCCCTGGTGGTCTCTCTGCAAGGTGCAATAGTGTTGAGATCTTGGGACTACAGCAGGGCCAAGCCTGGGGTATTTGAAGCCCAGATTGGTGGAAAGAGTTTGATTTTTCCATCAAAATTTATTTTATTTTATTTTATTTTTCTATTTGCTAACATCTCTACCATATTTTGAATAGGGTGTTTTTTATGCCTTAGTGTGTGGAGGATGGTGATATATGAATAGTGTTTTGCAGTTTTGTTGTACTCTTACATATCTTTAAATTTTTTTCTTTGTTTGTATTCTTCCTTTCACTTGTCTGTTTTCCTGGATTCTCTTTCCATCTTTTCTCTAACCAACAGCCAATCTCAGTCGGTTCTCTTCCACTCTTCCTATGAACTTAGCTTCTAGCTTCTCTCTTCCTCACTTGTAAACACTGCATACTACACTACTCCTGTTCTCTCATCCACCATTTGAAATTGTAAACAGTTTAGCAAATTTTCTATTTATACTGTAGATAACTACTGAACTTATCATTTTGGTTTATTGTGAGAAAGCAGTGGATGCCTTAGTGGGAGCTATAAGGTTTAAGGCTATATATTGTTTACACTGGGTACTGTTGATATTGGTCTCACCTTTAAAGGTGAGGTGCTGGAAACCTTCAGAGACATTATAGGTCAACAGGGTAGAATTTCTGCTAGATGGGAAAACACACGAACAACATGAAAAAACAAGGGAATAAAGCACCCCAAACAAACCAAGATACTCCAACAACTGATTCTTCTAACAACATAGTAGAAGAGATGTCCAAGGAGTTCAGAATGTACATAGTTCAACTGATCTGAAAAGTAAAGGACAGTATAAGGAGTGAAATCAAAGAAAGGAAGTGAAAGATCATTTCAATAAAGAGAGATTGTGGAAAAAAACAAGCAGAAATTCTAGAAATGAAGGAATCAATAAACCTAATTATAAATTCAATAGAAAGTATCACAAATAGACTATACCACTTGGAAGACAGAACCAAAAGCAATGAAAACAAAATATATAATCTTGAAAATAGAAATGACCATATAGAGAAAATGGTAAGAAACCCTGAACAGAACACCAAAGAATTGTGGGATACCATGAAAAGAGCAAATTTAAGAGTTATCAGAACAGATAAAGGAACAGAGGAAACAAACCAAAGGAAAGCACAATCTTTTCAATGATAAAATATCACAAAATTTCCCAAACCTAAAGAATAAAATGGAAAATCAAATACAAGAGGCTTACAGGACCCCAAATGTACAAAATTACAGCAGACCCACACCTAGACACATTATAATGAGAATGACTAACATAGAATAAAGATAAAATCTTAAAGGCCATAAAAGAAAAATATCAAATTATGTATGGGGAAAACCAATTCAGATCTCAACTGATTTCTCAATTCAGACCCTCAAAGCTAGAAGGTCCTAGAATAACATATCTCAAGCTCTGAAAGAAAACGGTTGCTAACCAAGAACTTTATATCCGGCAAAATTAAGTTTCAGATTTGAAGATGAAATAAAAACTTTCTGTGATAAACAAAAATTAGAAGAATTCACAACTTTAAACCTGCACTACAGAACATTTTCAACAAAATATTCCATGAGGATGAGATGGGGAAAAAAAAAAGTGAAAACCAGCAAAGAGAGGATCTACACTAAAGGGATAGTCAACCAAAGGAGAAACTAAGTTAAATTAAAAACCAGAAATAAATCAAAATGACAGAGAATACAAATCACATCTCAATAATAATAACCTTGTATGTTAATGGCCTAAACTGATCAATCAAAAGACATAGATTGGCAAATTGGATTTTTTAAAAAGACCCAACAATATGCTGTCTCTAAGAGACTCACCTCATGGGCAAAGACAAGCTGAAGGTGAAAAGATGGGGAAAAAAACATATCACTTACAGATTGTGTGAACAAGCAGTGGTTTCCATCCTCATTTCAGACAAAGTGGACTTCAAGCCAAAGTTAATCAGAAGGGACAAAGAAGGACATTTCATAATACATGAGGAATTATATATCAGTAAGACATAACAATTGAAAATATTATGCCCCAAATAATGAAGCATCTATGTACATCAAACAAACCCTTCTCATTTTCAAGAATCAAATAGACCACAACGCAATAATACTGGGTGACTTTAACACACCTCTCTCACTACTGGACAGATTTTCCAAATAAAAACTAAATAAAAAAACTACAGAACTGCATAATACAATCAATAAATTAGACTTAACAAATACATAGAATATTCTATCCATCAACGAACAAATATACTTTCTTCTCAGCAACACATGGCTCCTTCTCTAAAATGAATCGTATATTGTACCACCAAAGCAACTCTTAATAAATTAAAAAAAAAACTGAGATAATACCTTGCATTCTATCAGATAACAATGGAATAAAATTAGAACTCAACAATAAAATAAAAAATAGAACCTACTGTAACAAATTGGAGACTAAATGATGAATGGATAGTAAAAGAAACAAGGATGAAATAAAAAAATTCTTAGAGGTAAATGAGAACACTGATACAACATATCAAAATCTCTGGGACACAAGGCAGAACTAAGAGGAAAGTTTTTCAGACATTAAAAGAAAAAAAGTCAACAAATAAAAAACCTAAGATTATATCTCAAAGCCCTAGAAAAAGAACAACAAATCAACACCAAAAGTAGAAGACAGGAAATAATTAAAATCAGAACTGAAATCAATAAAATTGAAACAACTGAAAAAATTGACGAAACAAAACTCCTAAGCCATGCTAACAAAGAGAAAAAGAGAGAAAACTCAAATTACTAAAAAACATAATGAAGAAGGAAATATCACAATGGACATGTCTGAACTACAAAAGATAATTAGAATCTATTTTGAAAATTTATACTCCAATGAAATAGAAAATATTGAAGACACTGACAAATTTCTAGAGACATATGATCTACCCAAACTGAATGAGGAGGGCATACACGATTTAAACAGATCAATTTCAAGTAATAAAATAGAAAATACCATCAAATGCCTACCAATCAAGAAAAGCTCAGGATCAGACAGATTCTCAGCCAAGTTCTACAAGACTTTCAAAGAAGAATTAACACCAATACTCCTCAAAGTGTTCCATGAAATAGAAAAGGAGCAAACCATTCCAAACTCAATTCTATGTGGCCAATATCACCCTGATACCAAAACCAGACAAAGACACATCAAGGAAACAAAACTTTAGACTAATATCCCTGATTAACAGAGATGCAAAAATTCTCAATAAAATTCTGGCAAATCACATACAAAAACACAGTAAAAAGTGTACCACGATCGAGTAGGGTTCACCCAGGGATGCAGGGTTGGTTCAACATACGGAAATCAATAAACGCAATTCATCATATCAGCAGACTTAAAACAAGAATCATATGATCATCTCAATAGATGCAGAAAAAGCATTTGACAAAATACAGCAGCCCTTCTTGTTCAAAACAATAGAAAAACTAGGGATGGTAGGAATATACCGCAATATCATAAAACATTATATGCTAATCTCAAGGCCAGCATCATTCCAAATGGAGAAAAATTGAAAGCATTCCCTCCAAATATCGGAACAACACAAGGATGCCCTATTTCATCACTTTTATACAACACTGTCCTTGAAACTCTAGCCAGGGTCATTAGATAGAAGAAAGAAATTAAAGATAAGTAGGTAAGGAAGAACTCAAACTATCACTATTTGCCGAAGACATGATTCTATATCTAGAAGATCCAAAAAATTCCACCAGAAAACTTCTAGCACTAATAAATGAATTTAGCAAAGTATCAGGATATAAAATCAACACCCATACATAAAACAGTTCCTATACATTGGCAATAAATCCATCGAGAGAGAAATTAGGAAAACTATCCCATTCACAATAGCTTCAAAAAAAAAAAAAAAACTTGGGAATCAATCTAACAAAAGAAGGTGAAAGACCTTAACAATGAAAATTCTAGAATACTAATGAAAGAATTTGAAGAAGATCTTTGAAGGTGGAAAGATCTCTCATGATCCTGGATAGAAAAAATTAATATTGTCAAAATGGCCATACTACCAAAAGTGTTATACAGATTTAACGCAATTCCTATTAAAATCCCAATGACATTCTTCATAGAAATAGAAAAAGCAATCATGAAAATCATTTGGAAAAATAAGAGACCCAGAATAGCTAAAGCAATCTTTAACAAGAAAAGTGAGGCATCACAATAGCAGACCATAAATTATACTCATTTATTTATTAATATTAGTATGGGTTCAGACTCCTACATTACTTGATGATTTATAATCAATATTTATTTTGATGTTCAATTTATCTCAGATTTTATATTTATCAGGTCAATCCAGTAAAAACTTCTAAAAGTTACTAAAGCAAACCTTTTTTTTTGTACTGGAAATTGAACGTAAGGACACTTTATCACTGATCTATGCCCCCAGCCCTTTTTCTTTTGAAACAGGGTCAAAGATGCTTAGGGCCTCACTAATTTGCCAAGGCTGGCCTCAAACTTGTGATCCTCCTACCTCAGCCTCCCAAGTCTCTAGAATTATAGGTCTGTGGTCAAAGCAATACTTTCTTACTAAAGGTTAATTCAGTGTAATGATATTAGCCAATCTCTGAGAAATAGCCATGTTTAGGTACATACACCTAATTCCAGCTACTCAGGAGGCTTTTCACTTCAGCCCAGTTTGGGGCCAGCGTGGGCAACAGGGAGAACCTATCTGTTGAAAAACAGAGCCAAGCACAGTGGTGCACACCTGTAATGCCAGCAGCTCGGGAGACTGAAGCAGGAGGATTGTGAGTTCAAAGCCAGCCTCAGCAACTCAGTGAGACCCTAAGCAACTTAGCAAAACGTTATCTAAAAATAAAATATGACTCAGTGGTTAAGTGCCCCTGGCTTCAATCCCTGGTACTAAAAATATAAAATAAAATAGCCAGACATGGTGACACATGCCTGTAATCCCAGCTACTGGGGAGGCTAAGGCAAAAGGATCACATGTTAAAGTTCAGTCTGGACAACTTAGCGAGAACATCTGAATATAAAACTTTTTAAAAAAGGCTAGAAATGTAGCTCCATGATAGAGCACTTGCCTAACATGTACTAGGCCCTGGGTTCAAACCCCAATACAACAAATAATCAGGATGAGAAATAACCAAAGAACAAAAACTTAAGAATGGAATAAACAAAGTAAAGAAAAGATACAATTGACTGCTAAGTCTAACTTAGGCTTTTCATGTTAACTTGCTTTAAATTCCTGTATAACTTTAAAAATGCCTGCTTTATTAGTTTTTAAAAAGTAAAATAACTATTAAGTTTCCTGATGTACTTAAAAAGAGAAATATTGTAAATCAGTATTTTGGTCTCAATTACTTTTTATAAACTACATCAGAAAATAAACTTTAAGACAAGGGTATCAAGATAATTCAATGGGATAATGGGGTTGTAGCTCAGTGGTAGAGCACTTGCCTAGCATGTGTGAGGTACTGGGTTCAATCCTCAGCACCACATAAAAAAACAAAGGTACTGTATCCATCTACAACTAAAAATATTTTTTTTAAAAAAAGATAATTCAAGGGCTGGGGTTATGGCTCAGCTGTGGAGCACTCACCTAGCACATATGAGGCCCTCGATTCGAGTCTCAGCACCACATAAAAAATAAATAAATAAAATAAAGGTATTGTGTCCAACTAAAACTAAAAAAAATAAAATATTTTTTAAAAAAAGATAATTCAAGGAGCTGGGATTGTAGCTTAGTGGTAGAGCACTTTCCTCGCACATGTGAGGCACTGGGTTCAATCCTCAGCACCACATACAGGTGAACAGACAAAGTAAAGATACTGTATCCATCTACAACTAAATATATATATTTAGAGGATCACATGTTAAAGTCCAGCCTGGACAACTTATACACACACACACACACACACACACACACACACATATATTAAAATTTTTTTAAATATATATATATTAAAATTTTTTTTAAAAAGATAATTCAGTGGTGAAATAATAATCTTTTCAACAAATAATCCTGAGACAACTGGATAGATATTCACATATGAAAAGAACAAAATTGGACTACCACCTCACATCTTACTCAAAAATCAACTCAAAATGGATCATAGACTGAAATGTAAGAAATAAAATTATAAAACTCTTAAAAGAAAATAGTCAAAAATATTCATGAATTTCTTATATATGACACCAAAAGTCAATCACTAATAGTGATATAGGTAAATCAGATTTCATCAAAATTAAAAACTTTAGCCAGGCATGGTGGCACATGCCTCTAATCCCAGTTACTTGAGAGGATGAGGCAGGAAGTTCAAGGCCAGCATGGGCAACTTAGGAGACCCTGTCTCAAAATTTAAAAAATTAAAAAGGACTGGGGATGTAGCTCAGTACTTGCTTTGCTTGTACAGGCCTTATATTCAATACCTAAGTCCTCAGTATCACACACACACAAAAATATTATTAAAAACTTTTGTGTTGCAAATGAGACCATCAAGAAAGTAAAGCAACAGAACAGGAAAAACTACTTGCAAATCATAGATTTGGTAAAAGACCTGTATCTAGAATAGATTTAAAAACAAACAAACAAACAAAAAAAAAAACAACTCTTTTATCTCAATAATGAAAAGCAAATAATCCTATCTTTGACAGAACAAAAGATCTGAATAGACAATTCTCCAAAAAAATACACAAACAGGCAATAAGCACTTGTAAACATGCAACATTAGCTATTAGGGAAATGCAAAACAAAACTATAATGAGATACTACTTTACCCACTAGTATAGCTATAATCAAAAACTGAAACACTCATGCACTGATGATGGGAATGTAAATGGTCCAGTTATCTTAGAAAAGGATCTGATAGTTCATTTAGAGGTTAAACATAAATTACCATATTATTTAGCAACTATTCTCCTAGGAATGCACTCAAGAGAAATGAAAACATGTCTTCAAAAAAATCTATCCACAGATGTTAAGGAGCATTATTCAAAAAAGTCAAAGTGGAAACAACTCAAATGCTTGTTAATCTAATGAATAAATACATAAAAAATGGTAATAGGGTTTATTCAGTGTTCCAGGCAGAATAACAGCTCTGAAAGATATCCTTGCCCTAACCCCCTGAACCTATGAATGTTACCTTATGAGGCAAAGGGACTCTACAACTATGATTAATAACTATGAAATGAAGACATCATCCTAGATTATTCAGGTAAGCCTAATCTAATCAAATGAACCAGAGAGATAGCAATATGGAGATTCAAACTTCGATTGCTGACTCTGCAGATGAAAGAAGAAGGCCATGAGCCAAGGAGTTTGAGTGACCTATAGAAGCTGGGAAAGGCTAGCAAGAAGACTCTTCTCTAAAACCCCCAGACATGAATGCAGCCCAACCAACACCTTGACCTTAACCCAATAAAAATCTGTGTTGCATTTCTCACTTACACAGCTGTAAAATATACACATGTATTGTTTTAAGCCATAAATTTGTAGTAATTTGTTACAGGAGCAAGAAAAAAATGATATTTTGGCAATAAAAATAAATGAATTACGAACACAAGTTACAACATGGATGAGCCTTAAAGATACTATCCTAAGAGAAGAAAGCAAGTCACAAAAGGACACATGTTGTATGAGTCCCTTAATATGAAATGTCTGTAAGAGGTAAATCTGGATAAAGTAGACCAGCCATGCCAAGACTGGAATGTTTGTAGAAAATTGGGGATTGACTGTTAATATGCATGAGGTTTCTTTTGAGAGTGATGAAAACATTCTAAAATTGATTATGTGATGGTTGCACAAGTCTGTAAATATACTAAAAAAACACTGAATTGTAGTAAGTGGACTGTATGGTATGTAAATTATATCTAAATAAGGCTGTTTTTAAAAAGGAAGAAGCTTTATTCAAAAATGAAAACCTATGTTTTCTTCTTACAGTATGCCAGAATTCTTACTTTGTAAGTGCTAACAGTATACTTGGAAGACTATAGAAATTTTTTAAATGTAGAATTAAAGAAATACATGCAGACCAAAAAAAAAAAAGTCAAAAATTGATATGCTTTTTGGGGCTGAGGCTGTAGCTCAGTGGCAGAGCACTTGTCTAGCATGTATGAGGCACTGGGTTAGATCCTTAGCACCACATAAAAATAAACAAATAAAATAAAGGCATTCTGCCCATCTACAACTACAAAAAAAATTTTTTTAATAAAAAAAATTAGTATTCTTTCCAATAACAAAGACAACCCATTAAAAACCAAAGGACTTAAACAGACATTTCCCCAAAGAAGATATACAAGTGGTCAATATCTCATGAAGAAAATTATCTAATTACAGCACCATTAGTAATTAGAGAAATGGAGATTAGAAGCACAATGAAACACCACTTCATATGTACCAAGCCAGCTAAATTTTTTTTTAATTTCTGAAAATAGAAAATAACAAATGTTCTGAAGATATAGAAAAAAATGGAACATTATACACTGGGATAGGGATGTAAAATAGTACTGGATTTATGAAAAACAGTTTGGTGTTTCTTCACAAAAATAGACATAGAATTACATATTACCCAGCAATTCCATTCCTAGGTATATACCCAAAAGAACTAAACCCAGAGACCAAAAACAGAAATTTATATGCCAATGTTCATAACAGCATTATTCACAATAGATAAAAATTAAAGTAAATGCTAGAGTGATATAAATTATTTATGTATTTTTCTCTTTAAAATCACCTTATCTAAACAAGTTTTCACTTCTCTATGTAATAACTTTAAAAGAACAATGATAAAATTATTTATTTTTATAAGAATCTCTACCCTTTCCCTTGAAGAGATTTTTATTTACTGTTTATCACAAGTTTATTTTACAAATTCAACTGTGTGATTCCTTTAAAACATAACATAGCCTGGCATGGTTGTATACGCCTGTAATCCTAGCAACTCAGGAAGCTAAAGCAGGAGGATTGCAAGTTCAAAGCCAGCCTCAGCAACTTAGTGAGCCTCTATCTCAAAATTAAAGAAAATAAATAAATAAAGGAAGAAAGAAAGAAGGAAAAGGGCAAGAAATGTGGCTTAGTGGATAAACACCCCTGGGTTCAATCCCTGGTACCAGAAAAAAAAAAAAAAAAACATATACACAAATACACACACACATACACACACCATGAATGTGCATACATTATATATTTAAAGACTATTTCTAAGATTCTGGAAAAACTTTTTCAGAAACACTAAAAAAATATAAAATAAAATAAAATGGGGGGCAGGGGCTACCAAGGATTGAACTCAGGGGCACTCGACTACTGAGCCACATACTCAGCCCTATTTTGTATTTGATTAAGAGACAGGGTTCCTTAGCACCTCACTGTTGCTGAGGCTGGCTTTGAACTCACAATCCTCCTGCCTCAGCCTCCCAAGCCACTGGGATTACAAATGTGCACTAATGCACCCAGCTACACTGAAAATTTCTATAAGCAATTAAGTACTTGTAAGTATTTAAATTATATTTATAAAAAAACACATTCTTGACAGGCGTGGTGGCGTATGCCTGTCATCTCAGCAACTAGGAAGGCTCAGGCAGCAGGATCAAAAGTTCAAAGCCAGCCTCAGCAATTTAGCAAGGCCCTAAGCAACTTAGCAAGACCATCTCAAAATGAAAAAATAAAATGGGCTGGGGATATGGCTCAGTGGTTAAGCATCCTTGGGTTAAATTGCTGGTATCAAAAAAAAAAAAAAAAGAAAGCACAGTCTTCTCTAAATTCTCTATGATTGTATAATTTTCTATGATTTTATTTTACCTCAAATAATCTTATATCTGGATTTAGTTCTATAATCTCTGTATTCAAACTTGGATTACTTCTTCCTGGTGGTATGAATTTTGGTTTTTTCAAGGAATCACCCTGCAACTGACTCGGTGCTGCAGATCGTCTCATTTTCAGCAACACTGACCTGAAAAATACCAAAACAAAATGGTCCAAGTCTGATTACAATCACCTCCAAATATAAAAATAGCTCATCATTACAGTAATGATATATTATAAAACGTACATGAACAAACCTGTACTAAGACTTAGAAAATAAGTTCACTAGCTAGTAAGATTTTAGTTTTCATTGTAAAGGGCTATTAAAAAAAATTCAAAGATTAACATGAAACATGTGAACTTGAGCATATATGACTCCCATTTGGATAATACAACAGATTAATAAAAATTTCAAAACTTAACACAATTATTCACACATATATACATATACTTCATATATATATATATATATATATATATATATATATATACACATGTATAAAGCACCTAGCTTAAACCACATGAGGGTGGTGATCATAACTGTTTTCTGGGAGGGGAGGGGGGGATAGTAGAGGATAGGAAAGGCAGCAGAATACAACAGACACTAGTATGGCAACACGTAAATCAATGGATGTGTAACTGATGTGATTCTGCAATCTGTATACGGGGTAAAAATGGGAGTTCATAACCCACTTGAATCAAAGTGTGAAATAAGATATATCAAGAACTATGTAATGTTTTGAACAACCAAAAATAAAAAATTAAAAAAAAAATAACTGTTTTCTTCACCATTCTAAAAAAGCTGCACAAGCCAGGCATGATGGCACATGCCTGTGATCCCAGGAACCCATGAGGCTGAGGTAGGAAGAAGGTAAATTCAAAGCCAGCCTCAGCTACTAAGGGAGACCCTGTCTCAAAATGAAAAAATAAAAAGGTGTGGGGATGCAGCTCAGTGGTTAAGTGACCCTGGGTTCAATCCCTGGTACCAAGAAAAAAATAAAATTAAAAAGCAGAATGAACCACAATGCCAGACATCTGCAGTCATTAACAAATATTTTTTAATGAATGAATAAAATCCTAGCAAGACATTTATAATTCATAAGTTACCCTATTTCCTTTAAAATAATAGGATTTTTGAAAATGCAAATCAAGATGGTAGCATATGCCAATAATTTAGTGACTCCAGAGGCTGACAGGAGGATCTCAAGTTCAACACCAGCCTCAGCAACTTAACAAGACTGTCTCAAAATAAAATAATAAAATATAAAGGACTGGGGATGTAGCTCAGGGGCCCTTGGTTTGGTCCCTAGTACCAAAATAAATTCAAATACACACATACATATAAATTGTGTGTGCTTGGTTTTCTGACTTTTGTTCAATTCTATTTCCACTAGGACTAGATAGGGAAAACAGGTAGAAGACAAGGACATCACATACATATATCATGTTTTTGTAAAGACAGCAGCACTCTGATTCGCCCCAATTTTGTAAAACACTAAACAAAATAAGCCATATCTACCAAAATTATTTGTTCAACCCAGAAAGTCTACTTCTGGCAATTTACCTTGAGAAAATATCAAAAATACATTCAAGCCAGGCACAGTGGACCATACCACCAACTGGCCACAGCAATTAAGCAAGACCCTCTCTAAAAATAAAAATGAAAAATGTCTATGGTATAGCTCAGCAGTAGAACGTCTCTGGGTTCAATCCCCAAACCCAAATTAAAAAAATAAAAATTATATTCACAGAATTATGTATAAGGATAATCATGCTAGTATTACTTATAACAGGAAAAAAGGGAAATCTATGTCAATAACAATGTACTAGATAAATTATGGTACACCCACCCACATAGTAAAATACACTCTATTCATATACTACTAAAACCCTTGAGTTATTATTGCGGGTAAAGCTAGTCATGCTCTCTTTTCCTCTAGACCTTTGAACAAACTTTCCACTCCATGGTATTGGAAATACTTTTTCCCATTTTACTTTGCCAGATTTATTCCACCTTGGGGATGGCGAAGGGGGTGTTTGCTTTTTGATTCTGTACCAGGGATTGAACCCAGGGAACTTAACCACTAAGCCACATTCCCAACTCTTTATTTTTTTTTTTTTTTTCTCTTAATATTTTTTAGTTGTCAATGAACCTTTATTTTATTTATTTATATGCAGTGATGAGAATCAAACCCAGGGCCTCACACATGCTAGGCAAGCGCTCTACCAATGAGCCACAACCCCAGCCCTCTTTTTATTGTTTTTGTTTTTGTTTTTTGAGACAGGGGTCGATAAGTTGCTTGGGGCTCTTAAGTTGCTAAGGCTGGTTTTGAATTTGTGATCCTTCTGCCTTAGCCTCCCAAATCACTGGATTATAGACATGTGCCATCATGCCCAGCAATTCTACTTTATCTTTTATAACTCTTTCCTATGAGTATTCTTCCTCTCTCAAATATGGATACCACACAAGCACTTTTCACAATATATACAATTATACAGGTTAATTATTCCTAATCCAAAAATATGAATCCAAAATACTCCAAAATCAGAAACTTTGAGAACTACCATTGTGAAAATTCCATAGCTGATCTCTTAAGGCAGGACATGGTCAAAACACAGGTGTGTTTTTATAAAAATCAAAAAATTTTTAAAAAATTAATTAATTTTTAAAAATTTAAAAATTATATAACATTACTTTCAGGCTATCTATGGTGTAAATGAAAATCAGAGAATTTCATGTTAAGACTTGTCTCATCCCCAAGCTATCTTATTATGTATATGCAAATGTTCCAAAATCTGAAATACAAAATACTTCTGATCCCAAGCATTTCAGATAAGGGATACTCAACCTGTATTCCATTCATCACTACCAAACACAAAAGGTATTCATTGCTATACAGACAATTATATAGCGATTAATTTGTGGAGGGAGTAGAATCACACTTTAGAAGAATGTTTAATGACATGAAAAATGTTTTTGGCATACCAAATACAAAATGGCCACAAAACATGCTCATTCTCATTACAACTTTTTAAAAAGGAAAAAAGAGTAAAAAGAAACAGACTTAAAAACAAAGGAGCATAAGAGAACTTTCTTAAGTGATAATCTATATCAAACTGTAGCATGGTTACAGGGATATGTAAGCAACTGTATATAGAAATTCAGAAGACAGTATACCTAACTAGAGCTGGGGTACAGCTTAGTTGTAAAGCACTTGCCTAGCATACACAAGGCCCTGGATTCAATCCCCAGTGCTGCAAAAAGAAAAAAAAAAGTGTACACCTAACTATACAATGCAAATTATACTATAAAATAATATAATATATATAAATTAGATATACATATTATAATATACAATCTTTCAAAAAGATTAGAAAACTACATGCTACAACATTATCTCTGGGTGTTAGAATAACCAGTAATTTTTATTTTCTTCTGAATTCTTATTTTTTTATATTTCAAATTTTCTACAATGAAAATGTTACCTCTGTACTAAAGTACTATTAGATTTTTAATTATCATATTTCATTAAATCTAAAATGCCATCAACTGTAAGCAGTACCAATATTTTTTGTATCCAAGAAAAAAATGCAGCCAGATATTGATGATTAAACATTTCCCAATTTCAGCAATGTCAAAATGATGAAATATTTCTTTATATATGTCATATGCAGATTAATATATACATAAAGTATATATATATATATATGTAATATATATAATAACATATATAAAATAAATATGTCTTTATAGAGTTTAAGGGATTAGAATGGAAGTCACTTTCTGCAGTTTCTTATTCAAGGAGAAAATAGATGCCCATTAGCACAATCTTAGAGCAAATTAAGGAACCAATGTTTTGGGACCACATAAAAGCAGCACCTAAAAGAAACCACACACCAAGCATGATACAAATTTGAAAATGACACAAGCTAACTGCAACAAAATGAGTAAATGTTAGACACTGCATTTATACAGCTACTTAATTTTCAAGTAAAATGAGAAAGTTCAGATAAAAACTTACAGCTTTGAGTTAACTATTTCTCAATTGAAATAAGACAATCATGAGTCTACTAGTAAACTAACATTCTAGATGACATTAAAGCCAACTGAGTGCCTGTGGTAGATGAGCAGAACAGGTAGGCAAGGCAGCAAAGGCAAGGCCAGGTGCCCTGGCAATGTGTTTGGACAGGTGCAGGCACAGCTTTCATCTTTATATTTTAGCCATTATAGTTATAGTAATGGTGGGATTCATTGTTACATAGTTATACATGCACCCAATATAACAATATCATTTGGCAAATATCATTCCTGAGTTTTTCTTCTTTTCTTCCCCTCATCCCTCCCATCTACTGATCTCTCTTCTATTTTCATCATGAGATCAGCCCCTTTTCCTTTTTCTTTTCTAGCTTCCACAAGAGAGAAAAGATCCAATTCTTGACCTGAGTTTGGCTTGTTTTACTTAACATAATGTTCTCAAGTTCCATCCATTTTCCAGTAAATGACATAATATCATTCTTTATGGCTAAATAAAACTTCACTGTGATGTTTATATATATATAAATATATATATGATGATTATATATATATATATATTCACATACATACATACACATGAATGAATGAATGATGAAATGTAATAGATCCATTCTCTACATTAGTCAGACTCCCCTGTAATGCTGTGAAATTGTTGATTGGCACCTTTTTAAAAGAAACATCAGAAAACTATATGAACTAGAAATACCAACAACAGAAATGAAGGAAACCCAGTACAGTTCAGATATGATTTAGGGATGCTTAACAATGGAGGAAGCTATTTAAAATCTCACATTCCTCATCTGTGAATAAAAAACTGGACTAAATGCTAAAATGTCTTTCAACATTAAATCTAAGAGTCACTACCCTACACAATTCTACATCTAATATGTGATTTCTGATTTGAGAATGTAGGCTTATGAGAAACAGCACATAGCAATGGTCAGGAAAACAGATTCCTGGGCAGGGTCGGAAAGAAACCCAAACGCCACCAGAGCCTGCAGGCAACAGGCTGGCTCTGCTGACCGCCCCTCTCTCCGGTGAGTCTCCTCACCACCCCACCTCCGGCCTGGGCCAGCAGCCAGGGCGACCCTTGCATTCATGCTGTCTAGCATGAATGCGGCCTTGAGTTCAATCCCCAGCCCTGGAGATTAAAAAAAAAAAAAAAATACAGAATCTGAAGCCAGGTGGCCTGCTCTGGCAAAAATCCTACCTAACTCTTCCTATTTATGTATAATCCTTGGGCATCCATAAAGTTATATAATTTGTTATTGCATTTAGAAGTAAACTATAGAAATCAGTCCATCACCCAAAATACTTCAGCACCCTTAAGTGCTTTTTAAATTAGTTGTTCAGACTCTTCCCAGGCAGGAAGGGCTACAACTTCTTTTGAGGGGGGTAGGATAGGGGAACTGAACCTAGGAGTGCTTTACCACTGAGCTATATCCCCAGCCCTTTTTAGTTTTTGAGACAGAGTTGCTGAGGCTGGCCTCCAACTTGTGAATCTCCTGCCCCAGCCCGTAAAACAGCTGGATTTCTGACATGTGCCAGGAAACCTGGCTGTGATACTACATTTACCTGTTCAATCTTAATTACTTGACACTAAACTGAAGGAATTAAGAACACAGCCCCCACACCACGCCCCCAGTGAACAGGAATGGAATATTAAAGCTCCTACAGACTATCTGGCTGACTAGAACATTGTGAAAAGACAAAATGTTACAGACTGAGATCCAAAATTATCTTAGTCTCTTTCTGGTGGTTGTTGCTGTTACTGTTCTCGTACTGGGAAATGAACCCTGAGGAACTCTACCCCTAAGCTACACCCCAACTCTTTTCTATTTATTTTGAGACAGGGTCTGGCTAAATTGCCCAATCTGGCCTGGAACTTGTGATCCTCCTGAAGCAGCCTCCTGAGTAGCTGGGATTACAGGTATGAGCCATTGCACCCAGCTTTAATCCCTTCTAATGGCCATTGACCATCAGTTTTTATGTATGACCGAACATTCTCATGACTACTATGTAAAACTCTTGGGATTTATCATTAAGCTTAGCAGATGTCTAGCTTCTACCTGAAAGACACCGCACTACGAATGAAAGACACCACACGACACAAGTCACCAGAGAGGTTCCGCTTTATTACAAAAGGCTGTGGGCTTATATAGATCTAAGGAGAGGGGGCAGGGCTTAGGTAAATGACGGGTCACCCGTTTATTGGTAAGTTCTTCCAGATGTCCGTTCCGGAGCCCAAGAAGTTAGTTCTTATTGGGGTTAAGTTTTCCCGCCAGCAGGATTTGAATATTGGCGCCGGTGGGAGAATTGGCGCCGGTGGGAAAGGGAGAGACAGGAAGAGAAGCTCCTCAGGCGCCATGTTGGGGTTTTTGGGGTGTGGCTGCCATTATGTTTTCCCAACATTCCTCCCTTTTTGTTTTCTTAGGAATTGGGGTGTCGTTGGTCAGATTTGGCTGCTTCCTGCTGTGTGGGGGTGGCGTGGGGCCTAGAAAAGGAAGTGGAGGAATGTTCAGGGGGGCAGGTCTGGGGATATCATGGCAGCCAGAAATGAAACCCAGTGGCTATAGACAGCTACTTCCGTAGGGGTGAAGTCTAGGAAAGTTCCCTGAAGCCACAAATCGTTGATGGCATCGAACCAGTCCTGGATGGAAGAGATTGTCGGTATCAGCCATGGGTCCTGTAACAGAGACTCTAGGAAATATTGGAAGCGTCGCCTTGACATGGCATCACTAGCACCTGAAGAAGATCAGAGCAAACAAAAGCAGGATGAAGATAAAAATTAAAAGGTCAGTTTTTGGCAGAAGTTCCATGTTGGGGGAATGACAGAGAAGAGGCCAAGGGCCATGAGGAGGCTTAAAAGGACATAAAGGCTCAAGAATCCAGGATGGCAGATTAAGAGTTTCTCCGGGCTCGTTGTCTCCCGCTGTCTGATGTCCATTGCATTAAATCGTGCCTGGTAGTGAGCTTCAGCACTGAGTGAGCTGTTCTCTTGAAGATGTTGGGGGTTCATCGGTCATCAGAGGCTGATAGTGCCTAAGCAGAAGCTGGTTGAAAGTTTGGTTAGAGATCTTCCATAATTGGCCCTGTAGGAAGCGAAGCAGACAGGGCAGGAACAGACACATCAGAAAAAGGAGACATATGGGCCCTAAAAGAGGCAACAGCCATGATTGGAAGTTGGCTAAAAAGAAGGTAGCAATTGGGTTTTGGTTTGGTGGATTTTTCAAAGAGGTAGCCAGGTCAGTGAGCTTGACTACATTAGTTTCCACAAGGCCTGATTCATTGATGTAGTAACAGCATTCTTCCCTCAAGAAGAGGCAGGTTCCACCTTTTTCGACCGTGAGTAAGTCCATAGCTTGTCGGTTTTGAAGAGTAACTTGAGCCAAGGATGTGACCTGCCTTTGTAAAGATGCTAGAGATTCTGCCGTAGAAGTGAGCGCTTGTTCAAGTTTAGAATTCAAGTCCTGTACAGCCCATAAGGAGTGTCCTAGAGCTCCATCAGAAATTTCTGCTCCCGCCGCAGATGAAGCCAGTGAGAGACCCACCATTACTGGAAGGAAAGTAGCCCGCCTACTTCGCACAGGGGAAGACAAGAGGGCCTGTACTTCAGCAGGTGTATAGAGAGTCAATTGCGGGACAAGCGTCACCAGTATACATGGGGCGGAGGTATTGGTGGATAAGATAGTGGTGAAAGAACCATTACACCAGAAGAATGAGCCAAGTGGTGCATAGAGGGTGAAGTTAAAGGTGATGTTAGAGTGGCAAAACTCTGACTGGGAGACACTCAAGCCCAAGAGGCAGTGCCGGGGAATCACAGTATGGTTAGACTCCTCGGGCTCCCATAATGGAGCGTCAGGTCAAAGGGTCCGGAGAGAATGGCGGGCAGATGGAGTGGAGAAATTTGAGAGGTCAGAAGCCGAGAAGTTTAAGGGAACCGCTGCAAGCAAAGGTCGAGTCAGAGAGGCACATAAGTAGCAATGAGTTGGGGCAATGGCGGGGAGGGTTTGATTTAAGAAGGTTACAGTTTCGGCAAGTAGTCGTAGCCATGAATACTGTGGTGAACTCCCGGTATTAGGATCAAATGGATCCTGTATCGAGCCTAACAACTGCTCTTCAGAATGCTTTATGTCAGTAGAGATTATAGCTACTGAGGGCTGGGAGGGTTGAAGCTCCTGGGAAATGGAGATGGAGCCACAGGGGGTAGAAGAGGATATGTCACAGTAGAAGGAAGCATTTACCCTAGAGGTCCGGCGCGAATGGTTGGGGTCAGTGATAGCCAATTGATAGCCCCCCGAGATCGATCTGAAATTTCCAACGCAGGAATCCCCAATGCATGCACGTGGGTTATGAATGTTGCATGACCAGTAGGGGCACCCCCCATAGGTTTCGGGCCACCATTTGCAGTAATCCTGTGTCTGATCATATAAGAAGCAAAGGTAAGGCCTAGTGGCTGTTTTTAAAAGTTCAGAATTCTGGGAGGAGAGGGGAAGGAAGATAGATGCATTACATCTTGCAGGGGAGCAATCAACCGAAGAAACTAGGCAAGTGTAACGAGTGCTGCCTTGGACATATGTCTCTCTAACTTTGAATCTCCAAGTATAAGAGGAGGACGATGATGTCCCCGGGAGAAGGGTGACGACAGCAAAAATACCAATTAGAAGAGTGAGAGTCATGGTGGAGTATGGGTGGTTATGCGGGACAGGCGAAGCTTTAGAGGATAGTTGGGATGTGAAGAGCAGGAGTAAAGGGGAGGTCTAGGAGGTGACTCTTGAAGTTCCTCTGGGGTTGTCCTGTCGTCAGCAGGTGGGGCGGCCTCCTGGTGATACGGCTTCAACCTAGAAATGTGAATCCAGGAGGTGAGACGGTTGCTTGGTAAGGAAAGTTTGGCAGCGGTGGGGGTACAGAGAACGACAGGATAGGGGCCTTCCCATTTTGGGGCAAGAGGCCCTTTCTTCTCTGGGGTGTTATAACAGACTAAACTCCCAGGTGTTAAGGGAGGAGTATTTGGAGAGGAGTCTGGGTCCGGAAGAAGCCAGTCCTGATATTTCCAGAGTTCCGAGCGGATATGAAACAGGACAGGCAAAGACAAATCTCGTGTGAGAGGTCCTTGTGAAACGACCAACCCAGGTGGTATAAGAGGTCTTCCATACATTATCTCAAAGGGAGACAGTAAAGATGGTGTTTTAGGGAAAGCTCTGATTCGAAGCAAAGCCAAGGGAAGGAGTTTGACCCAGTCTAAGTTTAATTCCATTGTCAATTTGGTAAGGACTTCCTTCAGAGTCCGATTTACCCTTTCCACTTTCCCTGAAGCCTGGGGGCGATATAGACAGTGGAAATGCCACTTGAAGGAGAGGGCTTGAGAGACCTTTTGTGTGATCCTGGAAATAAACTCAGGGCCATTGTCGGATTGTAGGGAAGTGGGCATATCAAACCTAAGGATGATGTCTGTCAGTAAGATTGAAGCTACAGTGGAAGCCTTCTTATTGGAAGTGGGAAATGCCTCAACCCAATCAGAGAAAGTGTCCACAAAGCAAGGAGGTATTTAGTGTGCCATACTGCAGGCATATTGGTGAAGTCTACCTGCCAGTCAGCAGCAGGAATGTGTCCCCGGGCTTGGTAGGAGGGAAACAGTTTAGGCCTTAAAGGAGTATGAGGGTTGGTCGGCTGACAGATCTGACAATTAGAGGCTATATTCTGTAGCATGGCTTTGTCAGAGGGGGTGAGGGAGAAGAAGCTCTGTAAAAAGAGGGTCAAAGACTGAGAATTGGAATGGAATAGAGTATGGAGGAGCTTGAAAAGATCCTTGTTGTTACTGGAAGAAGTAGGGGCTTCAGATGGACAGTCTAAAGTGGCTATTATATGTCTCCCAGGGAGGTCATAATTGGAAGTGGTAGCAGCCATCCGTGCCGCCTGGTCAGCTTTGGTGTTGCCCTCAGTGATATGAGAGCCATCCTTCTGATGGGACCTACAATGGATAATTCCCAACTCGGTGGGGAAGTGGGAGGCCTCTATCAAATCGGTTATAAGACCCGAATTAGTGATCGCATTACCTTTAGTGGTAAGTAGGCCTCGCTCCTTCCATATTGCAGCATGGGATAATAGAATATGGAAGACATATTTTGAGTCAGTGTAAAGGGTGAGGGATTTGCCCCGTGCTAGGAGGCAGGCACGAGTGGCTGCTACAAGTTCAGCCTACTGGTTGGTAGTTCCTGAAGGGAGAGCTTTGGCCTCTATAATCTCAGTGGCATACCCAGAGTAATGAGTGCTGTCCTGCCTAAAGGAACTACCGTCAGTAAACCAGATAAGGTCACGCTTGGTGAGTGGTCCCTCAGAAACGGAAGAATGACAGGGGAGGAAATCATCCAGCGGGATTTGAATATTGGCGCTGGCGGGAGAATTGGCGCCGCTGGGAAAGGGAGAGACAGGAAGAGAAGCTCCTCAGGCGCCATGTGGGGGTTTTTGGGATGTGGCTGCCGTTATATGTTTTCCCAACACTACCAATACTAAAGTGAAGAATGTTATAACAGCCAGGCATGTTGGCACATGCTTATAACCCCAGCAGCTCAGGAGGCTGAAGCCAAAGTTCAAAGCCAGTTTTAGCAATGTAATGAGACCCTATCTCAAAATAAAATATTTTTTAAAAGGGCTGGGGATGTGGCACAGTGGTTATATACCCCTCGGTTCAATCCCCAGTTTAAAAAAAAAAAATGTTATAATATCTAAAACCTATAAGAGATTTCCCCTACCTCTACTTTTGCCCACCTGATGTTTCATCAATGTATTTAGTAAATGCACTGACTTATTACTTTCTTTTGTTCTGTGACTATAAACTCTTCTTCAGTGAAGCACGCAATTCAGGGTAACATAAATTTCTTCTGTTGTGATGGTGACCACTCAGAAAACACACTAAGTCCAAATCTGAAATAAATTTTAAAAATTTATTTTACGTATTTTGCCAATTATTCCTGGTCAGGGGCTGTGTCTAACAAGAGTCCAAGTGGCTCTCTGAAAGAATAGCCCCAAATTGTTTGTGACCAGACCAAAGTAGACATGGCAGAAGACCACACCCTATGGAATTTTTCAAAATTTACAAACAGCAAGCAACCGGAATACAGGGGTTGATTATGCTGTAGTAGTACCCTTTTCTCTACAGATCTTAACTGGGCTTCTCCAGAAATCTTCACCATGGCTGATTTTAGGACTGTCAGCAAGAGTCTCTACAAAAGAGTTCAATGTAGATAAACTTCCTATTTTCGTGTTGCCCTATTTTACTTGGACGCTAGCCTGGAAGAGAAATCAGCACTCCTGGTGCTGAACATCCCTTTACTAGTTTTTCACAAACATTTATCCAATATAGTAGTTTGTAGAAATGTGTAAACAAGGCCTCTGGCCTTGAGCTGGAGCTTCACAGAGATGTCTACATTCCTAAGATAAGAGAAGTTACCAATTGGGCTCCATGGTAACAGCTAGCAGCGGGAGGAAAGAAGGGAGAAAAAGCTCTCACCTTCTCAGGTGTTGTCCTTGAAGGGTTAATTTGCCCAAAACAGTGAAAGAAAAAGCTGCTTTTATGTGAACTTCTGAGCCCCTCCCCTTACATGCTGGGTATAAAATTCTCAAACTACCTAAACTTGGGGTTCAGGAGATTGATTGATTGCAGCAAAAGCCGTGCCCTCTGAGCCTGGCTGCAGCCAAATAAAAGTTTCCTGCTATCTTCAGTGCCTCATCTGTCCTACAACAATGTCATTAGTAGAGAAGAAACAGACAACCATATCTTAATTTTACATGCTCATTTGTGGGTACACAAAGTACAGAAAGACAATTTGAATTTTTAACATTAAAACAACTTATGTAACAATTTCACATGGGAACCATAAAGACAGGAACCATAAAGATGGGAACCATAAAGATGGAGTCACTATGGCTATACTTACTTGTCCATAGCTATTTCTTATACTTAACTACTGTTCTAGTAACCTATGTCCATCTCTATATTTATCTGTAACTACCTGTAACTATATTAGACTCATGAGCTTCCACTTATCACCTTACATTGTCTAAATCTTATTATTAAGAACTTAAATCCTATGTCTTATAGTGATTATCTTACTTCTAACTTATAACTAGGGCATACTGGAGTTTCTTAACATCACTAATTCTATAACATTTGTCTCATGATCCTATTATTCTTACTAATTAATATTTCACTAACCTATATTTTCTAATCTATGATCTATAACCTATAACATGCATTGATTAAATTCAGACTATAACAGTCACACAGAAAAAAACTACCTCTTCTTCCCTTTGGAGCAAAAGCTGTGTTTTTCCCCAACATTCCTCATCCATACCCAAGAACAAAGCTTTCAATGCAAATGCCTGAATATAAATATTGACTGATACTTCCTAGCATGTGCTCTTACACAGTTACTTAATTTCTTTGTGCCTCAGTTTCTTTATCTATAATACCTTAATTAAACACAGGCATGTTGGGAGGATTAAATACTTAAAGCACTTAGAACAAAGCTTGACTCAGTAGCACTCAGTGTTACCTGTAATATTTCCATTATAATCATTATTAGGGAAGAATTAGATTTTTTAAAGAATATTTTTTAAATGATAATTATTATTATTATTGGGGTTTAATACATAAGGTCCTATCAGAGTAGCTACCTTAAAGTAGGGGGATAGAAAAGAATATAGTTCTGCATACAGGATTATGACCAAACTCCATGGGATCCTTTGGGTTTTTAAGGGTAAGTGTGTGCAACCATCAAACCTCTAGGATGCACGCATATAAACAATACAACTCTGCCAACAGCCAGCAACACACACACACACACACACACACACGCTTTGATCCTGCTTTTTGACTTCCAACTACATTTGGTAATAATTATTTCATTTCAGGCCTTCCGTGCTCCTTTGACTTCGCGACCTCACTACACCTGCTACAAAATCCTCCAGGGTTTAAAAAAGGGAGGGGGTGAGGGACCTGAGCTGTGGACTGTGGCCCTATGGAAGGTGCTCGCTGCGCTGACACCTCCCAAGCGCTGGCCGAACCTTCACCTCCAGGCCTGGGAAAGCGGCTCCACAGCATCAGAAAGAAACCCAAACGCCACCGGAGCCTGCAGGCACCCGCTGGCTCAGCTGCCCGGAACCGCCCCTCCGCCGAGTCTCCACATAAAAGCCCACCCTCAGCACCCCGCCGCCGGGCCTCGACCCCTTGGGCCAGCAGCCAAGGCGACCCTCCTTCAGAACGTGACTCGGGGACGCACAGGAGGCGACCGCAATCGCTCCTAAAGCCTTCCTGCCCCTCAGAGGGTTGCTCCAGCACCATTCCCCACTTTGTCCCGCCCGTGCTCACCGGCTGTCGCAGCCTCACGAGCCTACCGCTCCACAGACCCACTGACAACAATCTGACAGAAATTGCGCGCCCGATCTAAGAAGTACCGAGGAGTTTTTTAAAAAAACATTTAAAACGGCTTACAAACTGCCAACACCTTACAGCCACAGCAGCTCAAGGATCCCGCCTTCACGCAGCCAATCGGAAACGGGCGTCCCGCATGCGCATTACCTCTCCGCTTCAGCGCATGGCTCGGCTCACTGATTGGACAACCTTGCTACGTCACTGCTCCTGTGCCTTTGCGCTTCTCTGACTCCGGTTTACAGTTCAATACAGAAAACGCTGATTTGATGTTAACGCAGAGGTAGAGGCTGAGTTTGCAGACCTCACAACCCACGTGGGCATGTAATAAGTTATGATTCGGTGTAGAAGTGCAATAATAGAAATGTGCCCGTCGTTAAACTCATGCATGTTGGGTAAACATATAAGGGCAGCAGCACCCGAGAGAAAAACCCCAGCATGGCATCTAAGGACCCTCTTTCTCCTCTTTGTTTCTTTCACTCGCGCGAAACGTTCCCGCCAGCGCCAATGTTCAAACCCTGCTGGTGGGAAGCCTTAGCCCCAATTAGAATTAACTCCTTGGGCTCCAGAACTGACATATGGAAGAGCTTGCCAATAAACAGGCGACTTGTTATCTACCTCAGCCCTGCGACCTCTCCTTAGACCTATATAAACACACAGCCTTTTGTAATAAAGTGGAAAAACCTCGTTGGTAATCTGTGTCGTGTGGTGCGGCGTTTTCCAGTCTTACAATGCATTCATTCAAAAGTAATTTTTAAGTCTTTGTCAAGTTCTAGAAATATAAAGATGAGTAAGTAATTACTTGACTCTCAGAACGGAGGACCTTCTCCGGACTTGGAAAAGCTTTAAAGGATTTTAACCAGGGAAGTGACATCATTCAATGGGTATTTACTAAGCAACTTCCAAGGCAATGACATAGTCTGCCAGTTCTGTGAAATGTGGAATTAGAAAGGCATGTCTGAAAGGATAGAAAGTGGTCAAAGGTCATTTATTGAGTTTTATTTAACAGCTTGACAAAAATTAAGAAACTAAAAAAAAAATCGAGGGATTAATGAAGATGTCAAATGACGAGAATTCTTATACCGTTGATAGGATATAAATAGATTATTTGGAAATAAGGTATTTGAAGAAAAAGAATTTTTAAAAGGAATGTAAATGTGTACAGTCACAATAATTTTGACAGCATCTAATAAAAGGAAAAAGTGCTTAAAGACACTTCTAGCCCTCAGGACTTTTTCCAATCCTAAAGAGACAATCATAGATTGAGTTGTACTTTTGGCAGTTGCTAGGGCCAGGATTACAAGAGTTTTGCATCTGGGACCTGCCAGGTCCAAACAAAAGAGTAAAAGTGACTAGGAAACAACCTGCCCTCATAGTGTCTGCAGCCTACCTTAATGTCATCTGGAAAATCCAGAAAACCTAAAACAGATTGGCTGGAGGTGGCCTGGGACATTCTTCTTCCAGATTTGCAGTCTACTCACTTCATCCAGGTAATAGGAAACTTTATATGACCAAACTCTCTTATCTCACTCATACTCTACTCCTTTCCTACTTTATAGTTCATCTTTGCAACTCCTAACATACTTGGTTTTCTTTTGTTTTGTTTTTCTGTTACTCTCAGAATTTAAGCTATGTGAGAGTGTGATTTTTGTTTCCTGCACATCTATCTAAACAGTACAATCTCTTTTTTTTTTTTTAAGGAGGAAAAAAAAAAAAGATTTAGAAACTCACCTTGTAGCTTAATTAGAACAATTATTTAAGGTCTACCAGAGGCCAGAGGATGCACAAGAGATTCATATCTTTCAAAAATCTTTCTTTTTTTTTTTAATTTTTATTGTTGGTTGTTCAAAACATTACATAGTTCTTGATATATCATATTTCACACTTTGATTCAAGTGGGTTATGAACTCCCATTTTTACCCCGTATACAGATTGCAGAATCACATCAGTTACACATCCATTGATTTACATATTGCCATACTAGTGTCTGTTGTATTCTGCTGCCTTTCCTATCCTCTACTATCCCCCCTCCCCTCCCCTCCCCTCTTCTCTCCTCCTCTCCTCTCTCCCTTTCTCTTCCCTCCTCTTCTC
>NW_026000093.1:41219188-41317160 GCF_001458135.2 Marmota marmota marmota
TTTTTTTTTTTTTTTTTTTTTTTTTTTTTTTTTTTTTTTTTTTGGTCCTGGGAATTAAACTGAGGGGCACTCAAACAGTGAGCCACATCCCCAGCCCTATTTTGTATTTTATTTACAGGGTCTCACTGAGTTGCTTAGTACCTCGCTAAATTGCTGAGGCTGGTTTTGAACTTGGGATCCTCCTGTCTCAGCCTCCAGAGCCTCTGGGATTATAGGCTATGCCACCATGCCTTACTGGGAGTCTGCTTTCTTATCAGCCAACCACTGTTGAGTTTACCTCATAAGTTTTTCAGATTTATAGAATTATAGAAAAAAAAAAAAGGAAATCCAAGCTGATGATATGACATTGCACCAAGTTATTCCAGAGGTGCCCTTGTATGAGACAGTCTGGGATTCTAAGTGACTCCCAACTACTTTAGCCTTCCCAAGGGGGCAACTCACTTTTCTTTCTTTCTCTTTATATTTTTTTAGTTGTTGATAGACCTTTTTCATTTTTTAAATATTTACATGCGGTGCTGAGAATCAGACCCAGTGCCTCACTTGTGCCAGGCAAGTGTGCTACCGCTGAGCCTCAGTCTTAGCCCCAGCCCCAGCCCCTCTTTCTTTCTTTTAATGTTTACCATGGGTTTTAGAAATTAAGAGGTTTTATTTCTATTATTTGTAAGTAAAATTGCAGATAATGTTCCAAATCATCATCAAAAATTCAGAGCACCTGATTTTCACATGTCAGTACCAGCATCAGAATCCTCTGATAAAAAATTTGGTTTACATAGATTCTCAAGAGTTCACATCATTAAGTACAAATTTTTGGTTCATTTTAGCACTGGCAGCAGCGTTCAGAACAATTCAAACCCAATGCTGAAGGAAGCATTTCTGAATGTATATGATGATATGAAGGGCGCTTAATCACTGAGCCACATCCCCAGCTCTTTTTATATTTTCTTTAGAAACAGGGTTTCGCTGAGTTGCTGGAGGCCTTGCTAAATTGCTGAGGCTGGCTTTGAACTCAAGATCTTCTTGCCTCAGCCTCCCAGCTACTGGGATTACAGGTATATGCCACCACCTGGCTGGCAGACATAATTTAATGGAAGCAATTCAGTCTTCTGAGTAGCTGGGTTATAGGTGCATCAGTTTCAAGTACTTTTAAATTAATGTCTCTACATTGGACTTTTTAAAAAAGATAGCATATCATATCAAACTTATATGCACTGGGGAACCAAAAAAGTGTGTAACCCATTCTATTGAGATATTTGCTTTATTGCAGTAATCTGGAGTTGAACCCCCAGTATATCTGCAGGATGCTTTTTGTAGGAGCACTGAGCGCAGAACTAGAGCTTGTAAGTTACAATTTCCTCTGCATAGTGACTATTTAGTATTTATTTCATCATTTCAGATTTCTTCATTTGAAAATCTACCAGTAGAAAGATATTCTTGGATGTTTTGTGGAAACTGAGCTTTCCCTTCCACTTTTCAACAGATGTCTTTGCTTTTCTACTGAGATTAAAAATATATATATATTTATTTTTTAGTTATAGGTGGACCCAGTGTCTTTATTTTATATTTATGTGGTGCTGAGGATCGAACCCAGTGCCTCACACATGCTAGGCAAGCACTCTACCTCTGAGCCACAACCCAGCTCTCCACTGCAATTTTTAGATGAACTTCCAGAATTACACAAAACAAACAAAAACCACCTTGGTACCACTTTATTTACCTCCAGCAAGTTTTTGTTCCAGGATCCAGTCTAGAACCCTACAATGCATTTAGCTGTGCTACTTCTTTAATTGCTTCCAATCTGTAATAATTCCTTAGAATTCCTTTTTCTTTCATGAGCTTGACACTTTTTTTCCTGATAGGAGGGGGTACTGGGAATTGAATGTTGAAGCGCTTACCACTGAGCTACATCCTCAGTCCCTTTTTTTTTTTTTTTTAATAACCCCAATTGTACCTAGGATTTATTTGTTTCAAATATAGAGGTAAGGTAGGTATGAGGATATCTTCAGCAACAGAAGCCTCCTGTCTGGATTAGAAGGATGCCAATGGGAGAGTCCTCACTTGGACCAGCTGAGCTGGTCACAGGTGGCACTCCTCCACAGGCATGGGTTTCCTTATAGGCCATCCAGATGTCTTTCCACCCTACAGGAGGAAAGCTGAATGCTCCCATATAGTATAGAAAACAAAGATGCAGTCCAGGAGGAAACAGGCTGAAACATACATTGCAGCTGAACCAAGCTGAGGAGAAGCAGGTCCTCTAGGTAGTAATGCCACAAGTAGAGATTATTACAGTTTAAGACTTGGGAGGTTCAGGGGAGCAAATCTAACATCCTAAGCAGCAAGTCTCCATTACAATTATTTGTAACTGATAAATACCTAGGAGAACATGTTCTGAGATAATGTTAATATCCTCTTTCTACTCAGTTTTACCCACTGGTTTTAGCATCTATTTTGCTGATCATAATTTTCAGTATGATATTTACCCAATGGGATTATGTATTTCCCTCATTCCTTATACATTTATTAGAATTCTTCTATTAGGAAGAGTTCTGCTCCTCTCCTCCACTTATTTACCTATTTGATCGTTTATTTTTTTCAGTATAGAATCAAAGATATTTATTTTATTCTGTGAAATAATCGAGTTTATCAATATTTTGTAAAATTATTCAAAGTTTGGTCATTAGAGGTTCTACCTTAGCTCATCTGGTCTACTATAATGAAATACCACAAACTGGGTAGCTTATACACAACAGAAATTTAATTCTCACATTTCTGGAAGATGGCAAGTCCATGGCACCAGCAGATTCAGTGTCTGATGAGGGCCCACACTCTGGTTCATGGATGCTGCCTTCTTGCTGTGTCTCTTGAGTGCAGTGAGGACTGCACTCTCATAACCTAACCACTTCCCATAGACACCTACATGCTAATCTCATCACATTGGGGGCTTTTTAATTATATGAATTCTAGGTAGTCTTAGAATGAAAAAAAGAAAACTCTTTTTTCCTACACTCCAGTTGACTCAACACTTCTGAAACTGGATGTGTGACTTCTGTGGAGAGGGCAACAGTTGAATTCTGGATATGTTTTGAAGACAGAAGCCAGCTATCTCAGAAGTAAAGTGTGAAACTGAGGAGGTAAGGACAACTCTAGGTTTTTAGCCTGAGAAAGCTTGGAGTTGCCACTTAGAAAAAGAAGATGGCCAAAGTTCAGTTTGTTTATGTCAAACTGAGGTGCTTACCAGATATGTAGTGGAAATGTTGAGATGCAAATCTAGGAGTTACTGACATAGGTTGGAATTTTAAAGTATGTAGACCTGCTATTTAAAGTCATGAGACTAAAAGAAATCAAAAAACAAATGTAGTTTAAAAAATTAAAATTTGATCCTAGTAGCTCAGGAGGCTAAGGTAGGAGGATCTAGAGTTCAAAGCCAGACTCAGCAAAAGCAAGACACTAAGCAACTCAGTGAGATCCTGCCTCTAAATGAAATACAAACTAGGGCTGGGGATGTGGCTTAGTGGTTGAGTGCCCCAGAGTTCAATCTCCGGTACTCACCCCACAAAAAATTAAAAGTTGGGACTAAGGATGTAACTCAAAGGTAGAATCCTTGCCTAGCATGCACTGCACAAGGCCCTGGGTTCAATCCCAGAAACCACCAAAAAAAATAAATAAAAGTTTTATTCAATTATGTGAACTGAACACAGTAGCACACACCTGTAATACCAGCCACTTGGAAGTCCAAGACAGGAGGATCATAAATTCAAGGTCAACCTTAGCAACTTAGTAAGACCCTGTCACAAAAATAAAAGGACTGGGACTGGTGAGCAGGGTGCGGTTGTACACACCTGCAATCCCAGCAACTCTGGAGGGTAAGGAAGAAGGATTGCAATTTCAGCAATTTAGTGAGGCTCCAAGCTATTTAGAGAGCCCTGTCTGAAAATAAAACATAAAAAGGCTTGGTGAGTAAGCACTCCTGGGTTCAATCCCTGGTATCAAAAACAAAACCAATGGCTGTGATTGTGGCTCAGAGGTAGAGCACTCACCTAGCACATGAGGCACTGGGTTCAATCCTCAGCACCATATAAAGTAAAATAAAGACATTGTGTTCACCTATAACTAAAACATTAAAAAAATTTAAAAATGGTGATGTGGTAAACCAAAATTGGTGTAGCTTAGTGGTAAAGTGCCACTGGGTTCAATCCCCCATCCAAAACAAACAAACAAACAAATAATTAAGAGGACTCAGACATCTTTAGAAAAAAACATATTGGTGGGCTGGGGATGTGGCTCAAGCGGTAGCGTGCTTGCCTGGCATGTGTGCGGCCCAGGTTTGATCCTCAGCACCACATACAAAGATGTTGTGTCTGCCAAAAACTAAAAAATAAATAAATAAATATTAAAATTCTCTCTCTCTAAAAAAAAATGCTTCTTAAAGAAACATATTGGTAAACTTCAGTTCATTTCCATCTTTTTGTTTGGGGGCAGGGTACTGGGGATTGAACTCAACCACTGAGCCACATCTCCAGCCCTATTTTGTATTTTATTTAGAGACAGGGTCTCACTGAGTTGCTTAGTACCTTGCTTTTGATGAGATTGGCTTTGAACTCACAATCCTCCTGTTTCAGCCTCCTGGGCTCATTGTGTGCCAATGCGCCTGGCTCATTTCCATCTTTAATCATTAAATACCAAAGTATATCACCACTAAATATTTTTTGTAAGGATATTATGTTATCTTCAGTTTCAGGTGATGTTACAAGTATTGGAGGTATTTATAGGACAAATAATAGTAAATCAATACATATATATATGTATAATCAAATCATGATTACCATCTCTTTAAACATTAATAATTTTTATATTGGGAATTTCATGCTCTTCTTGTCATCTTGAAATATATCATTGATAGTAGTAACCACGTTATGATACTGTTCTATAGAAAACAAGACCTAATTTGTCCTCTCCCTGTAAATCTTAATTTTGAGTTAAAAAGCATTATTTATTAGTCATGGTAATGACAGCTAACTGGTTAGCAAACAACCAACATCCTGGGAGGTAGAAAGAAGAAAAAGAATTTGGAGACCTCCTTTTAAACTGGTTCCTCTTTTTTTTCTTTTGAAATAGTACCAGAATTGGACTCAGGGCCTCACTACTACTAAGCTACACCTGCAGCCCCTTTTTAACTTTTGTTTCAGACAGGGACTTGCTAAGTTGCTGAGGCTGGCCTTGCCATCATCCTGCCTCAGTTTCCTAAGTTGCTGGGTTACAGATGGGCCCTGTGCCCAGCAACCCTTCTTTTTTCAGTTGTTATCTCATTTGTCTTTTAGTAACACTGTATCAATTCTAAATTGCTTTTTACTTAATTGCTTTATATGTCAGAATACAGTTTTTAATTTATTTTTTTATGGTGCCGAGGATTGAACCCAGTGCCTCACAGGTGCTAGGTGAGCACTCTACCACTGAGCCACAACCCCAGCCCTAAAATTCATGTGTTTAAAAGATCCCTGATGATTTGTTCATAACACATAGCAAATTAATGATTCATTAACCAAGCCAGGATTAATACCTAGCTCTTTTCATTACTAATTTTCCTACTTTTTCATCAGAATAAGCTTCAGAGATAAAATTTTGTTTTATATAATTCTTTCAGATGAATTATTTTCAATTTTTTATTTAACTTAGAGAATAATAAATTTCAGAGAACCCTAAGTTGTTCAAGAAGGGACAGGTGAAATGCTTAAACAGCAAGTGTCCCATTCCGGGGTTACCAAAATGTCTAAAGAGACATTGCTCCACCCCAGGATAAATACTTAAAGCAGCTGCAGACTTGGGAGAGGAGTAGGAGAGCCATTAAGCCTACTTCAGTTCAGATCTTTACAAAAATACTCCCAAAGTCTCTCCAGCAAACCAAGAGACCTTCATTGGAGAATAATATAGTTTGCCAACTCAAATAATTGTCAAGATTTATTAACTTGAAAACATTTTAAGAATTTTCATTTGGTTATTTTACGGTTGTCTTTTGCTTTAACATGAAAGCCACGGAAAAGTGGGGTGTTGAACACCTGTAATTCTAGCCACACAGGAAAGCTGAGGCAGGAGGATCACAAGTTCAAGGCCAGTTTTGGCAACTTAAGCAAGACCTTGTCTCAAAACTAAAAATAAATAATTCTTTGAAACTCCACTTCCATTTGATTAATTCTGTTAATACTTAACCTAAAAAGTAGCTTCTTACTTTTCCAAAATGGTCCAGAGGTAAGGAATTTGGGAACTAGCCAAGCTGGTTTAAATACTATTTCTACCACTTTTTTTTTTTTTGGTGGGGGGCAGGGGGATTACTGGGGGCTGCACCTAGGGGGGCCTAACTATTGAGCCACATCCCTAGCCCCCTTTTTTTTAATATACATTATTAGAAACGGGGTCTTCTGAGTTGCTAAGTTGCTGAGACTGGTTTTGAACTCACGATCCTCCAGCCTCAGCCTCCCCGGCCTCTCGGATTATAGACGTATAATCTGCACCTGGTTTATCTGAGTCAAGCTCCTTAGCTTTCTCCATCTGAAAATAAGGATTAAACCTCCTTTGCTGAATTGTTATAAAGACTGAGTGATATATGCAAATAAGGTGATCAACATGTTGGATTCCTTCCCTTCTCATTTATCTAGAAACTTTCAGTTACTCAGGACATTTTCAAATTTTCCTGACATTGCTTCTATACTAATAATTTATTATCTTTGCTGACCGGCATTACTGGGTAATAACCTAAAAGACTTATAAGGCAAAAACAGTTCTCTGATATTTCTTTTGAGATTATATTCAACTTTATGGAAAAAATATCATAAAATATGTATCTATATATAGTCAGATCTTCTCATTCAAGAAACAAAGTTACCTAGGAAACATTAACATGTATTTGTGTCAGGCATTATAGACAAATTTCTAATTCATCTAATATGTTAAAAATATCTTTAGAGAAGATGAACCTATTAGGTTTCAGGATTGAAGGAGGTTTAGATTAATTTATGTGCTAAATTTCTATATTGAAACTAACCCCTGTATGTGAGCATATTAGGAGATGAGGCCTTGGGGAAGTTTGGTTTAGACTGAGGGTAGGATCATCATGATAGGATTAGTACACTTATTAAAAAGAAGAAGAGACATGAGAACTTATTCCTCAAGGAAATCATTGAGGAAAGACTGTGTGAGAAAAAGCAAGAAGGCCCTCATGAAAACCTAATCAGGCCAGAACCCTGATCTTAAGACTTCTAAGTCTCCAGAAATGAGAAAATTTTGTTGCTTAAGCCTGTGGTGTTTTGTTATAGCAGTGAGAGCAGGCTAAGACACTTTGGTTTTTGGACACCATTAGTTATGAAGATTTCCACTACCTTTCACTTAAACATCAGAATCTTTAGAGCTGAACTTTTCTTTAAGGCATTTTCTTAAAAGAACTGAGACTTTCTATTTACTCACAAATAATTTCCCAAAACAAAGAGTGATAAAAGAATGGAATAAGACTCATACACGTATTTTTTGTTTGAGAACTCTATATTTTATGCCATTTATATAGGCTCAGTGTGTTAAGACATACCTTGGGGATATGGCTACTTTCTCAAAATTATAAGCTCCACTTCTGAATATAAAGTCCAGCATTTATTAGGTTTCTGATTCCCAAAATAACAGTATCAGGATATGCCTCATTTCAGGCTTTAATTAACTATATAATAAAACAACATCAGAAGGTCCAAAGCTGAAACACAAAGTAAGTTTGTCTTTCTATGTAACATGGGAGAGAGAAGTGTTTTGTTTCTTTTGGTACCGGTATGGTTCCCAAACCTTACCAGGGCACCTTAGAAAATTAACATGAAGGCCAGAGAATATTTTAAAATTGTGAGGAAACATAGCAACACCATTTGGACACCACATACACTACTAATTTGAGGTAGTTTACATTTTCAACATTAGATAACATTATATTCCTTTCTATGACAGCATATCTTTGTAAAACTTTCAGCAGTTGGATAAAAAGTACTATGAAATAAGCATAGTAGAGAAGGAAATGCTGCTGATTCCAAATTTTGAGATGGTGTGCAATGTCCGCAGTTACTAATGATGTTAACATAAACTGCCTGGACCTAACTAAATATTTAATAAACAGAAGTATCAGATATTTCTTTTGGCCTAGGTATGCTGTAAAAAAATTACTGTGACATTAAAGGGTGCCATGGGCTGAGAAAGACTGGGAACATCTGTGGCATAGGCAAGAAAAATACAAAACAAGTCATTTAGTCTTTCTACCTAGAAATTTTCTAAATAAATAGTCATATAAAAAAGGGGAAAAATATATACAAACATACATACAAAGTTTGGCTTTTTATTGAAATCTTAGGTTAGGTATCAAACAAAATCTGCTTTCTTCAGATAAAAATATTCTCTCAGATGTCTCCAGATAACTGCTAAGTCTAAATTGGTCCTTAAATGTCTTTTTATTGTCCTCATGAAATGTCCATATACACTTAGGATGTTCCCCAAAGCATTTTTATCGTGTAAAAGACCGTACATGACGACCTCTACCACTGCCTCCACTCACAAACTTTCCTCTGGAACCTCCACTGCCACTATTAGCACTAGCCCAGGAAGGTCCAAGTCCCCCACGACCTCTAGAAGCACGGTCTCGAGGACTTGGGCGGTAACCTATAAAAGAAAGAATATTTTTAGTTCCATCATCCTTTTCTTTCATAATAATTAAAAACAAATTTATGACACTGTTCAAACCAAGAATTCCTCTTCTACTTTTTTTTTTTTTTAACCCTCCTGCCAGTGATTGACCCAAGGGTACTTAACCAATGATCCACATCCCCCCCAACCCTTTTTAATTTTTACTTTGAGACAAGTTCTCACCAAGTTGCTTAGGGTCTTGCTAAGTTGCTGAGGCTGGTCTCAAACTTGTAACTCTCCTGCCTCAGCTTTCCAAATCCCTGGGATTACAGGAAAGTGCCACCACACACAGATTCTTTTTGTTATTTAAAAACTCTTCTAAAATCTCTGGGAATGTGGTAAAGACCACTGAATTGTATACTTTAAGTAGGTAAAGTACATTATATACAAGAATTATATCCCAAATAAAACTGTTGTTTAATAAATGTGCATTTAAAACCAAAGCTACTTCTGGCAAAAATTCTGAATGTGATATAGTAATGTTTAAGAAAAAAGTAAGATTACAAATCAGGCACAGTGGCACACACCTGTAATCCTAGCTACTTGGAAGGCTAAGGCAGGAGGACTGCAAATTCTAGGCCAGCCTCAGCAAATTAGCAAGATCCTATTTCAAAATAAAAAATTCAAAGGGCTAGATGTAACTCAGTTGTAAAGCACCCTGGGTTAAATCCTCAGTGCTGAAAAAACCCAATACGTTCTTATATACACAATAAAAGTAAATGAAAACAGAATAAATCATATAGACATTTCTATTACCAAAATTCTTTACAGTTAACCAGAAGAATGGGATCCTAATTAGAATAATTTATATTCCATGTATGTATAATATGTCAAAATATACTCAACTGTCATGTATATCTAAAAAGAACAAATTTTTAAAATACTTTATGGTTAAATAGGTATAATACGTTAAATGAGTATAAGGATTGACTTTCATTATTAAAATGGAGCACATCACCATGAAATGGTAGTTCCAAATATAAAAATATGATTACCTTGACAGAAGATGTGTATTGGGCATTATTTCACAGATATAAACTTGACTCTAGAATTTATGTCAACATTCTAAATTATTCTGTCTCAAATAAGAGTCATTCAACAAATAGAAAAGAAGGAATTCACTTCCCTTCTATCAGTAGTATCAAGTAGGGAAGACACATACCTGTAGAACTAAGTGGTCTTAATGGTGGAAGAGGGCCCCTGTTAAAATTGCTCTGGCCACCACGACTTTCATTGTAATTTCCTCGAGGAGTATTCTGAGCACTCCAACTGGAGCCTCTAGTTCCCTCCCGACGACTGTAGTTTCCTAAACACAAATAATGCAACCAGAATCTACATTTTCACAACCTCAGTTGGATTAAGGCAGATGTGACAAGTTTTTCTTAACCATCAAAAGTAATGGAAGAGAAACTGAAATTCTATGAACTGAATATACTATAAAGTGGAAGCATCACCCAGTGGTTTATAAGCAGAGGCTACCAGCATTCAAACACTAGTCACCTGAAGGATAATTTTATTTTCTGTAAAGTGGGGTATTAACAGAACCTACATCATGGGATTGATACAAGAATACTATAAATAGTGTTTATAACAACAGTTCCTGAAACTGCATTTAAGTGTTTGCTGTTAAATTCCTATCCTGTTCCCCCTATCCTCCTAAATCAGCAGTTATAAAAAAACAATTCGACAAGTCACCAGTAAAGAGTAATTCATTTAAATAGAGTCAGTTTCTAAAATATTCAAACAACTGAAAATACATGAAGCTGTAGCTCAGTGGCAGAGCCCTTGCCTAGGATGCATGAAGCACTGGGTTTGATCCTCAGCACCACATAAAAAAATAAACAAATAAAATAAAGGCATTCTGTCCATATACAAGTACCAAAAAAAAAAAAAAAAAAAATTAAAACGCATTAAATACAACACTTGGAAGCAGAGATAAGACGCAATAGTGAACTACACAGAACAATTTCAAGGAAATTGCTAAGTTCAATTGTGAAAATAATGTATGAATATTACATAGGACAAATAAAATTGTCAGGGTAAAAAGGAAAATAATTAGCCAAGATTTATTTTACATTCCTCACTAAAACTACACTGTATCAAAGGTCAACTTAAAAAGCAGAGTATTCTACTTAATAGAGTACTCTGCCAATAGTACAACTGACCTACAAGCAGTTTAACTGAAGTAAAAGAAAAACACTTTATCTGAATCTGCCATTTGAATCAGATACTTTAATAGTCCAATATTCTAACCCATTAGAAAATACACCTAGGGGCTGGGATGTGGCTCAAGCGGTAGCGCGCTCGCCTGGCATGCGTGCGGCCCGGGTTCGATCCTCAGCACCACATACAAACAAAGATGTTGTGTCCGCCAAATACTAAAAAGAAAAATAAATATTAAAAAATTCTCTCTCTCTCTACCTCTATCTCTCTCACTCTCTCTTTAAAAAAAAAAAAAAGAAAAGAAAATACACCTAAGTTCTTACCTTTTGAAGCAGGTGGTGTAAAAAACCTATTTTGACTATGAAAAGCACCGCGTCCTCCTCGATTGCCTGAAAACCCACCACGAGAAGAAATCTTCTGTGATACTTTGAGAGGTCGTTTTGGTGGGGGTATTCCATCTTGAGGGACCACTTCTTTACTTTCAGCTGCAACAAAGTCATCCACATGCATAGATGGTGGCCTACTTGTGTTCTGTTTTCTCTGACGAAAAATATCATGGGGTCGTATTCCCTGTCCAAATCCTCCCCTGCCCCTTCCTCGTGGTGGTGGCACAACATGAGCTCGTTTGGCAGGTTCAATGTATTCAGATTTTCCACTATTAAAACAAAAATACTTCATGAAACAATTTTTCTTCATATTTCTCATGAAAATAGTCAATTTTGCAATACTGAAAATTCAATTTCATTTCTTTCTTACTCCAATTCTGTTAACTTTGCAGGTATCTATATTACTTTCTGCAATAATACAACAAACTAGCTAAGAATAGTACTCACATTTTATATAATCAATAATTTTTTAAAACAATTCAGTTCACTTCTTATTCAACACTTCCAAACTTTCATAAAGAATAGCATAATAGGGGCTGGAGCTAGCACAGTGGTAGAATGCATGCTTAGCAAATATGAGGGCCTGGGTTCAAGCCCTAGCGTTAAAAAGAGAGAGAGACATAACAAAAATACTGAATGTGTACTAGCCAAATTTTCTTTTTAAAAAAAAATCCAAATAAGGGGCTGGGGTTGTGGCTCAGTAGTAGAACCCTCACCTAGCATGCTGGGTTCAATCCTCAGCACCAAATAAATAAATAAATATCCAAATAATATTCACAATTCAAGTGCTATGTTTAATAGTCATGCATTTATCTTAAAATAAGATCTTTAGCAGAAAAAGTTTTACCTTGAAGTTATAAAAGTCTCATGTTTGTGCTTCCCAAGTTTGAATCCTTTTGTAGTCTTGGTTCTCCCTGGAGATGACGGTTCTGACAAAAATGAACGCTCTAATTCTGAGTGCAAATCAAAGTCACTACAACATTTTTCAGACAACTCAATTAAGTCAACCTTTACCTGTGTCATAAAAATGAAACAAATACATCTTAAATGTAGTTATCAATGTAACATTTGACTACAGAAATTATAAATTATATTTAACTCTCACAGTTAATAAATTATAGATCTACCTCTCCTCATCTTTTCAGAAAGCAACATCATTGATAGTTAACAATAATTTTAAAAAACCTTAGGAATTCAGTAACTTACTTTAGTGGAACTCTTCTCAAAGCAGGACTATAAATCTAGAGAACTTCTGCTGCCTAAGAGGGAACTCAGGATTTCTCCATATAAATTAACACTGCAATACCTCCAGATCATTTCCAAAAGAATCTGAAAATTATGTACCCTGCCAGCCTTGTATAACGACCATTTCTACTATAAAACAAATCTTCACCACAGATTCCCAAAGCTCTGTGTATTTAATGAAGTTCCAATGTAAGTAATTTCAGAGAAACAAAATATAGTTTACATTTCAAACTTATCATGCTTAAGAGACCTAAAATTTCTCTAAACCATGGTCACAATGATCACTGCAAGACAGTTATGGTTCAAATTTATGGTTTAAAGTTACAAAAAGAACAACTTTTGGGGGGGAAGGATTGAACCCAAGGGCACTCAACCACTGAGCCACATCTCCAGCCCTATTTTGAATTTTATTTAGAGACAGGGTCTTACTGCTTTGCTTAGCACCTCACCAAGTTGCTGAGGCTGGCTTTGAACTCACAATCCTCCTGCCTCAGCCTCTAGAGCTACTGGAATTACAGGCATGTGTCACCGTACCCGGCCAAAAATTACACCTTTTAACACAAATATTTTACCTCTCTACTGCCCATATGTAGACACTAATTGCAAGTACTTTTAAAATCTAAATTAACTAAAATTAAATCAGAATAAGATTCAGTTCCTTAATCATACTAGCTACATTTCAATCCCACAAAAGTTACATGAGGCTACTACTGGCTACTGTATTGAACAGGGCAGACAGATTATAAAACAGTTCCATCACTGAATAGGTCTTACTGGAAAACAGTTCTAATGGTTCACTGATGAATTTATACTAAAAAGATATTAATACTTTAATGAAATTTTAATTGAATTATATGTGATTTTTAAACAACCTTATTCATTTATTTATTATGGTACTGGGAAATGAACCCAGGGTGCTTAACCACTAAGTCACATTCCCAGCCTTTTCATTTTTTATTTTAAGACAGTGGTGCATGCCTATAATCCCAGTGGCTTGGGAGGCTGAAACAGGAAGATTCCAAATTCAAGACAATCTCAGAAACTTAACATGGCCTTAAGCAACTTATTAGCGAGACACTGTCTCAAAAAAAAAAAAAAATCCCCGCTGGGGATGCGGCTCAGTGGTTGAGCACCCCTGGGTTCAATCCTTGGCACCAAAAAAAAAAAAAAAAAAAACTAAATGCAAGAATGAACAGTTGAGACTGTGGATGTAGCTATGAGGCAGAACAAGAACATGCGCCTAACATGCATGATACCCTGGTTTGAGCCTCCCCAAGAAGAATGAACTGTTATTTTGTGGGATAATTTTCTCTATTCTATACCTTAAAGACATAAGAAAAAAAAGTACTTTGAAGCAGTTACATAAAAATGTGATTCTGGGGCTGGGATTGTGGGCTCAGTGGTAGAGTGCTCGGCTTAGCACAGGCGGAACCCGGGTTCGATCTTTAGCACCACATAAAAATAATGGCATTGTGTTGTGTCCATCTACACCTAAAAAAAAAATAAATATTAAAAAAAGAAAAAGAATATTCTTAAAAAATAAAAATAAAAATGTGATTTTTTTCCTCCTTAAAAGCAACATTCCCAAAATATAAATCACTAACTAAAAAGAAGCAAAACAATTAGCATAAAAAACAGAGAGTTCTACATACCAGGTAAGTAGGCAACTGGCATAATAATATTTAATACTCATCATCAAGTAGACCTGACCAGCTATACAATATGTAAACTGTTATAATGCTAACAACACAGAGAAACAAAAAAATCAGTAACTTTTTTCTAAATATTTGGTAATAAAATCTTTATACCAAATCCAGATCTGTATCAATCTCTTCAGCTTGAAATGGAGTAAACCACATAGATTTCAACTGATCATCCATGACATCAGCTAACACATATGCAGTCCTAGGAAATGAAAAGTATTTGGTAAAAAGCAGAATTTCAAAATCATATATTTTAGCTTATCTTCTAAGTATAAGCTACAGAAAGGTACAATTAAAAATATTACCCTCTGAAGTACTACTAAAATTAGCACAGACAATTTCAAAAAGCTATTCAATAATTAAGAATTCTTTAAAATTAGTAACTTCAGAAATAATCCTGTTGTAACAACTTTTGACCTTTGGTAAAATAAAATGGACCCCTGGCCTTACTTCCAAAATGGCAAGTTCATTACACTGTACCAATCTGTACAGAAACTGCCTATATTTAATTTTTCTAAATACATAGTTTAATTCTATCACATTAAATGGCTATTAGAAGCCAGGCATGGTAGCAGATATCTATAACACTAATGGACCAGGAAGGCTGAGGCTAGAGAATCCCAGGTTCTGAGGCAAGCATCCCTGGGTTCATTCCCCATTACCACAAAAAAAAAAAAAAAAAAAAAAGGTCATTAAAGCTATAATGCACCAAAGATTAAAAGGTATATATCCTCTACATTGGTTTGGATTTTTTTTTTTTCTTGAAGCATATGGTGATTTGGTTTATTTATAATGAATTTTCCCAGACACACATTTCTGTAGTCTACAAATCTAACATAATCAATTTATTTATTACACTAGAAATCATAGGTTACGATAATTGTTATAATCTTAATTTTTAACACGGAAATTTTCATATGCAAACAAGAGCACATGGAATGAGAAATGCTTTTAAAACCTTTATAAACTTCAGTAAATGTTGATTTCCTCTTGTTTGGGTTGGATTATTCCTGAACACATCCTCCCCTTACCTTAAACAAATTCGAAATATCACATCATTTTATCAGCATCATTTATGTTATTATTACAATTGCATATTTTTTTAAGTTTTTCTTAAAAAAGCAAAATAAGCTGAGCACAGTGACGCACACCTGTAATCCCAGTGGCTCAGGAGGCTGAGGCAGGAGGATCACAAGTTCAAAGCCAACCTCAGCAAAAATAAGGCACTAAGCAACACAGTAAGACCGTCTCTAAATAAAATACAAAATAGGGCTGGAGATATGTTCCTGAGTTCAATCACCAGTATCCCACCCCACTCCCCAAAAAAGCAAACATGCAACAGAGAGGGTATATGTGACCTGCAAAGCTAGAATTTTTACTGACTTACCCTTTACCAAAAAAAAAAAAAGTTTGTTCACCCTCTCTAGCCTCCAACCATTGTATAGGTAATATGTACTCAAATACAAAACATTACTTGATTTACCTATTGTTAAACAGATTCTGGAGAGATTCTGGAGCTGAAAGTACTGGTTCTACATCCTGGTCACTGAGAGGTAAAGGATCACCTGATGACTCCAGCATCTGCTTAAGTCCAACTACATTGTCCAACAAAGAATCCAGATTGTCGTCATCTTTTGAATGTTCCTATACATAAACAAATGCAGAATAAGAAAGTGCAGAAAGACCTTGAATAATTATAAATATAATCTACTGACTCTTTAGGAGAAAAGGCTAAATTATTGTATTGCTAAACAATGTGGAACACCATCAAGAAATCATCAACTTAACATTAAACATATTAAAATAAAACAAATACCAAAATCATACATCTTTTTTTTTTTTCCTTTGTTTTCTTTTTTCAGTGTTTGTGATTGAACCCAGGGCCTTGTGCATGCTAGGCAGGAGCCCTACTACTAAGTTATATCACCAGCACCCCCCATTTTATTTTATTTCTAAATAATGGCAGCAGGGAGTAACCTGCATACAGAAATAGACAATTCCAAAAATACTGCCTTTATTTACATTTACTCCTTTAAGATTCATTATAGTATAGAGGACTTCAAATTATTAATCCAAAGACTTATCAGAATGGTAGAAATATCCAACTAAGGATTATCTCTTAGCTTTTTGTTGTTGTTGTTTTGCACTACTGGAGGATTGAACTCATGACCACATACATTCTAGGCAAGTGTTCTTCTACTGAGCTATATCCCCAGCCCTAAGGATTAGTATTTAAAAAGGTCACTATGAAAAACTTAAACTAAGAAGAAAGTATGCCTCAGGAATATTCTGCTTTTGTTATTTTTGTTTTTCTTTTTTCTTTTTTACCAAAACAAGCTTCTCTAGCTCCAGGAACAAATTTTCTGGACTTTCTTCTTTGCTTTGTAGAAGTTGTTTTAACTCTGCTGCATTAATACTCATTGTCCGTGATGGATGAGCTCCCTCCACTTCCATGAGACCACTATCATCTCCACAACATCCCTGGAAATATCACACACAAGTTAAATTTGAGAGCAGAAAAATTTGCAAAGATGCTTCCAAACTTATTTAGATATTTAAGCTATTTGCTGCGATCTTCTCCTCAATGTTATGGTTTTACATTAAGTATGAACAGATAGTTTAAAGGATTTTAGTTGAAGCTGAAGTAAGTTTGAGACTCACAAAATAAACAGGTAAACATATATGTATATTCAATTTACTGGCACCAAGAAGTCTCAAGAAAAATATTAAATGGCAAACCCTCTGGTACTTATAGGACACACAACATACTAATTGATGTTCAAAAGTTAATAAAATATGGTCAAATTACACTGTTATGTTGTATACATGTACTAGTATATAACAACAAATCTCATCGTTATGTACAACTATAATGCACTAATTTAAAATGTGAAAAGAAAAAAGAAGCTAATAAAATACTTACTAAAACAAAGAACTGAAAGACCCTAAAATTGTATTTCTAGAGACAAGGCAAACAACTAAAGAAAACAGTAACAATCACACTTAAGACTACCTTCTGTCAAAGTGAATATTTTCTATTTTAAAATCATCCACATTGTTACATATGAAAGAAAACTTACAGTACAGCATCATGTACAAGCCTAACAGTACTTCTAAATCTTTATTAAAAAAAAAGAAAAGAAAAGAAAAGAAAGAAACACCAGATGGGTTCAGTGGTAAATTCTACAAAATATTTAAGGAAGAAATTAGACCAGAAGATAGACACAGAGGAAATACCTCTTAAGTCTTCTACGAGGCCAGCACTTCCTAATATACTCAGGCAATACAGAACAACACTTTGGGTAAACAATATAAAGCACATACTACAGTGATCCCCTAAGGTTATAATGAAGGTGAAAAGTTCCTATCACCTAGTGAAGCCACAGACATCACTACTGTGTTGAAACTGCCTACAGTATTCAATATATGTGAATACTGCCTACAGTAATGTGCTGCACAGGTTTGTAGCCTAGGAGCAAAAAGCTATAGCATATAGCATCTGGGTATTAGTATGCTATACCATATAAGTACACTCTATGATGCTTGCATAACAATGAAATCCCTTAACACATTTTTCACAATGTATCCCTGTTGTTAGGAGACACATAAGAAAACCAGATAGATGTTACAAGGCCAATATATCTACAACTACAGGCCAATACATCTCATGAACACAGATAGAAAAATCTACAACAGATTATTAGCAATCAAACCCAACAAAGCATAAAAAGAACTAGTGGAATTTATTCCAGGGGTATTTAAAGATGTTTTAACATTCTAAAATCAATGTCTATCACATCATAGGGCTAAAGAAAAAAATCCACATAATCACATTAATAAATGTGGAAAAAAGTATTCAACAAAATCCAATACTCATTCATGATATAAATTTAGTTAACTATGAATACAAGAAACTTCCTCAACTCATTTATCTACAAAAAATCTACAGCAACATCATGCTGAATAGTGAGAAACTAGAAGCTGTCTTACTAAGATCAGGATCATGGTACCAGAGATTTACTACTCCTTTTAACTAGATTCTATAAAAAGACAAGAATGGATATAAAAGATACAGACAGAGAAGGAAGAAATTAAAATGTCTTTCATGGAGGCAAGAGATATGTGCAAATTCTGTACTTTCTACTGTTATTTCATTTAAATTTTTTTAAAAGTCCATTTAAAGGGGGTGAGGTGAAAAAGATTACTAAAGTTTGTTTATTTTTTAGTACTGAGGATTTAACCCAGGGGCAATTTACCACTGAAACACATTCCTAGCCCTTTTTATTTTTTATTTCGAGACAGAGTAGCACTAAGTTGCTTAGGGCCTAAGTTGTTGAGGTTGACCTTGAACTTGTGATCCTCTAATCTTAGTCTTCCAACCTTTTGGGACTATAGACATGAGCCAATACACCTGAGGTAAGGTTTATTGATATAGATTAAATGAAAAAAATTTCAAGGGAAGAGATCAAACTATGAACTCATTAAAATATTTGGAATGATCTAAAATTTTCATCTCTCCATACTACCTTTCTTTTTTATCATTATGAATAGAAATCGTTTTGAGCAAAACAAAATGCCTTTATATTCTAATGCAATTGCTTGTAATTAAGAGTAGTCTTAGAAAATCTAGAGTCAAATTTAGTGTATTTTCAAGTTTTCTGTATTTACATTACTGTGATAAGTAGCAACAAAGAAATTTTTATTTATTATTTTTAATTATTTATTTATTCTGGCAGTGAGGATTGATTTCAGGGGCCTTGGTGCCTCCACAGTTAGCAGAATTACAGATACACCCAGCAAGATTTAAATATATATATATATATGTATGTATGTGTGTGTGTGTGTATGTGTGTGTGTATGTATATATATACAGAATTGTTTTAGGAAAATGGAAATTCTATAAAATTTGTGTGCAATACCATTTCAGTTTTTGTTATTCATTTGTTGAACACCAGCTTTTAAACTGTATGAGATTTTCTCTTGCTTTTTAAAAAATTTTTGTTCTTTTGGTTTTTTGGTAGCAAGGATTGAAACCAAGGGTACTTAACCACTGAGCCACATCCCCAGCCTAATATTTTATTTTGAGGCAAGGTCTCACTAACTTGCTTAGGATCTCATTAAGTTGATGAGTGACTTGCAATCCTCCTGCCTCAGCCTCCCAAGCTTCTGGGATTACAGGCGTGCACCACTGTGTCCAGCTAACCCAGGGGTTCTTTACCACTGAGCTATATCCCTAGCCCTTTTCACTTTTTATTTTAAGAGAGGGCCGTGCTGAGTTGCTGAGTCTGACTCAAACTTGTGATTCTCCTGACTCAGCCTCTAGAGTTGCTGGGATTACAGGTGTGTACCACTGTGCCTAGCTTGTATCAGACATTTTACGAGTATTCTGAGAAAAAAACAATTCAGATTTATGGCCTGAGCTAATTTCACAAAGTAGGGTGGGGAGAAAAAAATATGTATATATGATTTATAATAAAGAAATCCAAGTAACATGCTATCAAGAGCAAAGAAGGAAAAGTAAATCCAAAAAAAAAAAAACTGCATCTAATAGAAGAAAAAGTAGGCCCTAATCTCCATCATGTGGGATTAAGCCCTAACTTCCTTAATGAGACTCCTGTGGCGCAAGTTAAAAGCCAGCCTCAGCAACTTATGGAGACCATGTCTCAAAAAAAGGGGGGAGGGCGGCTGGAGATGTGGCTTAATGATTAAATGCCCCTGGGTTCAATCCCTGATACCAAAAAAAAATTAAATGCCTAAGAATTATTTCTTTAGAAAGCAAAAATAAAAATTCTGTAGTGGAAAACTGCAATAACTAAAATTAAAAAGTTGGGCTGGGGGTTATAGCTCAGTGGTAGAGCACTTGCCTAGCACATGTGAGACACCGGGTTTGATCCTGAGAACCACATAAAAGTAAATATATGGGCTGGGGATGTGGCTCAAGCGTTAGCGCGCTCGCCTGGCATGCGTGCAGCCCGGGTTCGATCCTCAACACCACATACAAACAAAGATGTTGTGTCCGCCAAAAACTAAGAAATGAATATTAAAAAAAAAAAAATTCTCTCACTCTCTCTTTAAAAAAAAAAAAAAAGTATATAAAATAAAGTTATTGTGTCCACCTACAACTGTGTGTGTGTGTGTGTATAATTGAAAGTCAGTAGAAAAGCTCAATAGCAGATTTGAATTGACAAAGAATCAGTGAATTGGGGGCTGGGGATGTAGCTCAGTGATATAGTATCTGCCTAGCATGCATTAACCCCTAGATTCAATCTCTGGCAACAACAACAAAAATCAGTTAAAAGATAGGTCAACTGAGATTATGCACCTTTAAGAAACAAAGAAAAAAGAATGAAAACCATGAACAGCCTCAGAGATCTGTGGGATACCATTAAAATCATCAACATATAACAAGAGTTTCAAAAGAAGAGGAAAGAAGGAATCAGAAAGAATATCTGATCGAAAAAATGATTGAAAACTTCCCTAATTTGATGAAATAAATTAATCTACACTTGCAAGAGGCCCCACAAACTCCAAGTACAATAATCTTGAAGAGATCCTCACTTATTATGCCACAATCAAACTGTTAAGAGCCAAAGACAAAGAGGTGACACATATAAGAGGAAACATCAATGAATCAACAGCCGTTTTCTCATTAGAACCCATGGAATCAGAATGCAGTGGGAAGATACATTCAAAATGCTGAAAGACTATCAATTAAAAATCCTTTAATTTGTAAAACTATCCTTTCAAAAATGAGAGAGAAATTAAAGACAGAATTTACCCTAGCAGAACTACTCTACAAAAAATACTAAAGGGAGTATGTCATGCTGAAATGAAATAACATTAGGTATTAATCTGTATTCATATGAAGAAATAAAAAGTGCCAATAAAAATCAACTACATAGGTGAATATTTAAAAAGTACAAACATATTTGTATCTCTTTTCTTCCATCTAAAATAAAAGAATAAAAGCCAGGTGCTAAGCAACTCAGTGAGACCCTGTCTCTAAATAAAATACAAAATAGAGCTGAAGGACTGGGGTTGAAGCTCAGTGGTTAAGCGCTTGCCTCGCATGTGTGAGGCACTGGGTTAGATCCTCAGCACCACATTAAAAATAAATAAATAAAACAAAGATATTGTGTACATCTAACTAAAAATAAAAAATAAAATTGGGCTGAGGATGTGGCTTAGTGGTCAAGTGCCCCTGAGTTCAATCCCTGGTATCCTCCCCCCAAAAAACACAATATGGATGAACTCTCAGTGTATAAAGATGAATTCTGTATGGCAGTAACAGCACAAAGGAAGGAGGGGAAGGAAGGAACAAAGCCATATTGTAGTAGTTCTCATATACTACTGAAATTAAGTTGGTATTAAGCTGAACTTGATTATATTAAGTGAAGATGTTAATTGTAGTTCCAGGGTAATCACTACAAAAATAAATTTTAAAAATTAGTAAAAGTAATTGGAAATTAAATAGAAAATATCTATTTAATACAAAAGACATAGTAAATATAAAGAGGGGGAAAAAGATGTAAGATACATACAAAGTAAATAGCAAAATGTCCAACATAAATACAACCTCACCAGTAATAAAACACAAATGAATTGACTACACCATCCAAACTGGAAGAACACAAGAAAACAAAATACAATTCAACTCTATATGCTATCTACAACAGACAGATTTTAGATTGAAAGACAAGCTAGGTACAGTGGCACACACCTGTAACCCCAGCAGCTTGGGAAGCTGAGGCAAGAGTATCACAAGTTCAAAACCAGCCTCAGCAACACAGCAAGGCCCTATTTCAAAATTTAAAAGTTTTTTAACAAGGGCTGGGGATGTGACTCAGTGGTCAAGCACCACTGGGTTCAATCCCTGGTTTAAAAAAAAAAAAAAAAGGCAAAATAGGCTGAAAATAAAACAGAAAATACATATGTTATACAAATGGTAACCAAAAACTTAGGTAGAATAGCTGTACTATTAAAATAAATGGACAAGAAATAGAGACAAAAAAGAAACCATTTTTAAGACCCAGGAAGACATAATAATCATGAATATATAGCACATATAGTCATATATATACATATGTATACATATATATACATACACATATATATATACATATATATATATCTGATAACAGAGTCCAGAGATACATGAAAAAAAAAAAAGAAAAACTGACAGAATTAACAAGAGACAAGAATAACTGAAAATTTTAGCACTCCACTTTAATAGTAGAAAAAATCTATAAGGAAACAGCTTAAATAATTATAAATCAACCAGAGACATTTATAAAACATTCCTCCAAACAACCACAGAAAACAATCTTCTATGCATAAAAACACTCTTCAGAATTGACCATATGCTAACCATTAAAAAAAGGCTCAACAAATTTAAAAGGACTTCTTCAATCAAAGTATGCTCTCTAATCACAAGGAAATGAAACAAGAAACTAATAACAGAAGGAAATTTGGGGAATTCATAGGTATGTGAAAATTAAACACATTCCTAAAAAAATCAATAAGACAATTAAAAAAAAATCACAAGGGAAATTACAGACTTTTGAAATGAACAGCAATGAAAACATAATATACCAAATCTTTTAGAATTCAACAAAAGCAGTGCCTAGAGGGAAATTTATAGCTATAAATGCCTTCATTAAAATGGAATCTCAGTAACATAACTTTTTACCTTAAGAAACCAGAAAAAGAATAGCAAACTAAATCCAAAGCAAACAGAAGAAAAGAAATAATAAACACTGGAGCAGAAATAAATGAAATGGAGAATGTAAAATAGGAAAAAAAAAAAAAAAGGTGTTTACAGTAGTACGTCCATTATCTATAAGGGAGACATTCCAAGACTCGACAGTAGATGCCTGAAACCATTGATATTACTAAAGCTCTACATACTATGCTTTTTCTTCTACATATATACCTATGATAAAGCTTAATTTACAAATTAGGCAGTTAGAGATTAACAACAATAACTAGAAATAAAATAGAGTAATTATAACAATATGCTGTAATAAAATTTCCATCAGTTAGATAATGAAGATAAATGTAAAGGGACAAATCTGACTTCACTGGTAAATTCTACCAAATGTTTAAAGAATTAACAACAATCCTTCATAAACTCTTCCAAAAACAAGAAACCTTTCAGGTTACTCAATAAGGCCAAAGATATCACAAGAAAAAAAAGTTATAGACCAAAATTCCTCTAGACATTAAAATAAAGCAAACTTAATCCAGCAACATTTAAAAAGAATTACATTATCAAGATCAAGTAAGATTTATCCCAAAAATGCAAGGTTGGTTTTAACATGCAAAAACTCAAACGAATGGTGGGGGTTTATCAAAATAAAAGAGTGAGCAATGGAGTAGAAGAAGGGGATTAAAGGGAAGGAGAAAGGATGAAATAAGGAAAGAACAGTGGAATGAATCTGACCTAACTTTCCTATGTACACATACGAATGAATAATGTACACATATTGAATGAATACACTGGAGTGATTCTCACCATTATATATATCCACTAAGCATTATGTAAAACAAACAAACAAACAACAACAACAAAACCCATAAGTAAATAGCAGAAAAATTAGGAGAAAAGAGAAGGAGGGAACAGGGAAGTACTGGGGAATGAATTAGAGCAAATTATATTCCACGCTTTCATAACTATATCAAAATGAATCCAATATTATGTATAACTAAAAAGAATCAATAACAAATAAAGACAAAAAAAAACCTCAATGAAATATATATCATTTGGTAGACTATGAAGAAAAACCACATAACCATTTCAATGGACTCAGAAAAAGCATTTGAAAAAATCCAAAAACTTTTCATGATAAAAACCCTTAATTTAGGAATAGAAAGGAACTTTGCTAATCCAATAAAGGGCATCTAAAAAAAACATAGCTTGGACTGGGGATGTAGCTCAAATTGGTAGAGCACTTGCCCAGTGTGCTCAAGGCCTTGGGCTTGACTTCCAGCATAACACACACATACACAAAAATAAATAAATAAAAACCATAGCTAAGAAATTTAATAATGCAAGACTGAAGCCTTTTCCCTAAGATCAAAGACAAGGCACGGATATCCTTTTGCTACTTCTGTTCAATATTGTACAAGAGCGTCTCACAAGGGCAATTTAACAAGAAATAAAAAGGCACCCAAATCTCAGATCTTGTATATAGGGAATCCACTAAGAAACTATTAAACTGAACAGTGAGTACAGCAAGGTTGCAAACAACATTGTTATAGAAAAATAAATTGCCTACCTTCCTTCCTTGTTCTAGGAATTAAAGCCCAGGGACCCTTAACCATTGAACCACACACCCAGCCCTTTTTATTTTCATTTTAAGGCTGGTCTCACTAAGTTGCACAGGGCCTCGATAAGTTGCTGAGGCTGGCCTCAAACTTACAATTCTCTCCTGTCCCGCATCCTGAGCTCCTGGGGATTACAGGCATGAACCACCATGCCCAGTAAATACACTATATTTCTAAAGAGTGGCAAAATAAATAAAAATAAATAAAAGTGAAAAACTCAGAAATGAAATTTTCAAAATAATTCCACTGGCATTAAAAAAAATAATTCCCATATTAGGGACATAAACTTAACAAAAGAGGTACAAGACTTGCATACTGAAAACTACAAAATTTCTTAGGAAGAAATTAAAGATGACCAAAATAAATGAAAAGATAATTCATGTCTATGCACATGAAGAGTTAATATTATTAAGACAGTAATATTCCCAAAATCCACCTACAGATTCAATACAGTCCCAATCAAAAACTCAGCAGTCTTTTTTGTAAAAATTGACATAAAGACAGAAAATAAATTAATAGTTGTCATGAGATGGGGAAAAAGGTAAAATGGGAGTTTAGGCTAACGGGTATGGGGTTTCTTTTTAAAGAGATGAAACTAAGACTGAATTGTCAGTTTAAATAGGCAAATCTTACAGAACATGAATTTTTAAATGTCTGAAAATGTTATTTAAAAAAAAAACAAAAAAACAGAAACCAGCCAGGCATGGTGGTGCATGCCAGTAATTCCAAAGTCTCAGGAGGCTAAGGTAGGAGGATGAAGAGTTCAAAGCCAGCCTCAGTAAAAGCAAGGAGCTATGCAACTCAGTGAGACCCTGTCTCTAAATAAAATACAAAATAGGGCTGGGGATGTGGCTCAGTGGTTGAGTGCCTCTGAGTTCAATCCCTGGTACCCAAAAATAAATAAATAAAATAAAATAAAAAGACCTGGGCATGTAACTCAGTGGTAAAGCACCCCTGGCTGGGTTCAATCTCCCATGCACCAACCCCCCACCCCACCCCCAAAAAAAGGAAGAAAAAAAAAAAAGAAACTAAGGTATATGTTAAAAAAATAAAATAAAACAAATTTATGGGAAAGACCATTTGATTTTGAATATTTAATGGTTAGTGGTTATTGACTTGGAATTATTTAAAGACATGTGTAAGAAGCTCTGTTATTCTGCTAATAACATCCCTTAGGATCCAGTGAAACCGATAAGTAATCTTCATCAAGTAAAACATTAAAATATAAAATCTCCTTAAGGTAGCCACATCTCTACTATTAAATATGTCTATGTTTTAGAATCTAAACANGATACAAAGCAAATAATAATTTGTCAAAAAAAAAAAATGGCAAGACAACATCTACAAACATGACATGCAGCCAAGGACTGGCTTATATATTTATTATTATAAACTTCAGTCACCCCAAAATCACAACATCTAAAATACAGTTAATGCTTAAGTGACAGTAAATAAATACTTTAGAGACTAGGGTTGTGGGGAGAGAAAAGGGATGTGCTGGGAAGTGATACTGACCAAATTATATTGTTAAATTGTGTACATTTACAAATATGTAACAACAAAACCTATAATTATGTACAACTATAATGCACCAATAAGTAATGTGGGGGGAAAAAAAAACATCACATTGTACCTCATACACTGACAGGCTATCGTTTAAAAAAACAAAACAAAACAAAACTTCCTGGATGATTTCAAATACTTGACTACCATGTGCCTAAGGTTAGTTATATAGAAAATAGTGAAAGAGGATCTGTCTTAGTTCCTTTGGTCTCTCTTTTCCTTGTCCCCTATTTTATCCCTTAACTTTAATTGATTTTCAAGGAATTAAAGAAGAGATAAATTATTTGCCCTTTAATGTCAAAATATTGGAAAATGTCTCTTAAACAAATGCATATAATCGTTTTATTTTCTTGTTCTTTTTCTATAAGTTACAGATCACTCAACATTAAAATGGCAAAACTTGACTATACTGGTTGCTATAGCAAGGTAACTCAAGGACAAAAATTATTTACAAATGAAGGCAATATAGGTAATACTTTTCTCCCTTGAAAAATAATAGGGTTTTCATAAATAAACAATGGCTACCAAATTAAAAACAATTCAATATATTCTACTCTTCAATATCATTTTTCTCAAATCAATCAGAAGCCAGTGTTTAGAATGGGATGAGGGTAGAGAAAAAAAGCACTCTTCTAAGTTCCAAGATATTTTTAAGCTTAAGTGTTTTTTAAAATTATGATAAAGTTGGTAAAATTTAAAAATACCAAATATACACACACACTTACCATTGTGTCAGAGTTAAGAATTTGTCTCATAAATTCCAAAAATGAAGATGCAAGTTCTCCTGTGTCCTTACTAAATGTGCTGACTACTCGTTTTAGTAAACTATGCAGAGCACTACTGTTTTTCCTTAAAGAACTGTAAACAAAGAAAATAAAGATGAAATATTGCATTGGAAGTATGAGCACATAAAGCTAGCATAAGAAATAAATGAAGTTCAGACAGAATAAAAATATTTAATAATATAAATATAAAACATATTTAAAATAAAAACATTTTAAAAAATGAAAAAAATACTTTCAAGTATACACAATGTAACAAAACGATATTTATAGCTACCAACTCCTTTTAGAGCTTCAAGCTTGTAAAGAAAAATTTTTCCAAATAATAAATTTATAAAACCTACCATGAGAAACTTAACAGTTCCCTATTTGTTGAGGGACTTAAGGACTTCTCTAACATAAAATGGGTATAACTGAGGCTGGGGTTGTGGCTCAGTGGTAGTAGATTGCTTGCCTAGCATGTGTGAGGCACTAGGTTTGATTCTCAGCACTGCATAAAAATGAATAAATAAAAAAATAAAGTCCACTGACAACTAATTAAAAAAAAAAAAAAATGGGTATAGCTAACTTGAAAACCTGCCCAGAAAGAATCAAAGGTCTAAAGCAGAAGTCATCAAACTTCTCTGTTAAAAGTTAGATGGACCCAATCGTAGTAGCACAGGCCTGAAATCGCAGCAGCTCCAGAGGCTGAGGCAGGAGGATTCTGAGTTCAAAAAAAACCAGCTCAGCAACTTAGTAAGGCACTAAGCAACTCAGTGAGACCCTGTCTCTAAATAAAATACAAAATAAGGCTAGGGATGTGGCTCAGTGGTTGAGTACCCCTGAGTTCAATTCCCAGTACCCAAAAATGAAGATGCAAGTTCTTTTGTACATTTACAAGTATGAACAACAAAAGAGATAATTTCAAGGAAAAACTATTAGAATATTTAATTGTCCTTTTAAGTTATAAAAAACACAGCTGGCCAAAATGGAAATAAATATAATATTAATACTAAACATGCAGTGTTTATGTTTGGAAAATATGGTTAGATTCTGAAATGACATCATGCAAGACTTTGGGGAAGCAACACAAAAGGGAGAACTATAACATTCCAGCTCTTGAGAACTTAACAAAATGGAAAGATACAGCAAACAGGAATGAGAAAATATGAAGACAAAAATAACTGTTAACAAAAAAAGAAGGGGTTCAGAATTAGACAATACAAATTACTAGCTATTACATAAAACTTGAAGCAAGTGAGTTATATATTCACAGTCTATGAAAAATAATATAAGCTGCAGGTACATGCCTATAATCCCAGAAAAGTTCCAGGCCAGCCTGGGCAACTTATCAAGACCCTGTCTCAAAATAAAAAATAAAAAAGGCTGGGGATGTAGCTCAGTATTAGAGTGCCTCTGGGATACAGGGGAAAAAACAAAGAAGAAGAAAGAAAAAAGAAAAAAAAATGTATTAGAATATCTAAAATAAAAAAACCTAGCAAAGCTGGGTACACTGGTACTGCCTGTGGTCCTCACTATTCAGAAGGTTGAAATTTTAGAACTACTTGAGCCAGGAGTTCAAGGCCAGTCTGGGCAACACAGCAAAAACCCTTTAACAAACAAATTAACTGACAATACCAAGTTCTGATAAGAATGAGGAGCAACTAGAACTTTAAAGCACTGCTACTAGGAATGCAAAATGACAAATCTACTTTTGGAAAACAGTTTGGCACTTTCTTAATAGGCTAAACATATACTTACCATGTGACCAAATAATTCTACTCTAAGGTATCTACCCATGAGAAACATAGGTAGGTACACACTGTATACAAAGGTTTAGAACAGCTTTATCATAATCACTAAAAATTAAAAATAACCCAGACTGCTAGAATATTACCAATAAAATAAAATAAAAATTTAAAAATTCTTTTACTGCACTGCTAATGAGTTTTTTTCTATAAACATAAAAATTTTCCCATGAAAGAAATCATACCTTCAGCCTCTACAATAGATATAAATCAATCAATTTGGGGGACGTGTACAATAGTAAAAAATTAAACCTAAGAGTATATTATGTTTGACAAAGCATTACCTTTTTAAATGAAATAATCCATAATCATGCTCTGCAAGAAACATCATTGTTCGAACACATGTTAGCAAACAGTTGTAACTGCTCTCAGAGTTAGCTAAAGTAGCCAATAGACAGTCACAGATTGAGGCCATCAGTTCTTTGTTTGGTAGAGAATTGGAGAGCTGCTCCAGTTCAGAAATAGAACCTTCTGAAGACGCTGGCAAAATAAGTGCAATGTCCTGTAGTGGAGAAAAGGAAAAACATAGATTTTAACTATTTATTCAGATGTTAACTATTTTAACTATTTATTTATTAATTACATAGCAATTAATTCTTAACAATTATCTAATTAAAATTTTGTCGTTGTGGTACCATCCATAGACTCAAATATATCAAGAACAAAGAATTTGTTTGGCCCTTATTTTTTTTTTTAATATCTTCATTATTTATTTATTTTTATGTGGTTCTGGGGATCGAACCCAGTGCCTCATACGTGCAAGGCAAGCACTCTACCACTGAGCTAAGGCCCAGCCCCTTGTTTAGCCCTTTTATAAAAGTTAACTTAAAGCCAGGTACAATGGTGAACACCTATTATCATCTTTATGGGGACCGAGGCAAAAGGATTCCAAGTTTGAGGTCAACCTCATCAATTTAGTAAGGCCCTGTCTCAGAATGAAAAATAAAATGGGCTGAGGATATAGTTCAGTAGTACGGCATCCCAGAGTTCAATTTCCAGTAACACACACACACAGAAGGAGTTAATATATGAATACACACCTAAAGAAATGCTTAAATATTTCATTTTACAATATTTTTATTTTAAAAGAACATATTTAAAAAACATTTTCCTTCTATATTTTACTAAGTGTAGCTTCTATTTCCAAATGATTCATTAAAAAGGTTTTTGGGGACTAAAATATTTTAAATCACTTTATTATTTTTTCCTCTGTATCTTTTTTTAGCTTATAAAGAAACCATTCAGAGAAACATATTTTAATAAACATATCAATACTGGAATTTAAACTATCATAAAAAGTAATGGAAGAAATAAACATTTAAGCAGTCCTCCAATTAAATATCCCCCTCTACTTTTTATATACTGTAAAATACTAGTTTTCCTTAAAGAGCAAGTTTAGCTAGTGATAACTCTAAAAACTTTCACAACTCTTTTTACAGAAGCAAACTGAAGTAAACAGAGGTATTCTGGGAGTATATTTCATCACCTTTAATTACTTCAAAAAACTGCAAATTAGTACTCAAGAAAGCTTAGGGCTGTAAAATAAAGGTGTGAATCAGAAGGGAAGGATAACAAAGTGAGGCCACAGATGTGGTCTGTGTGATATACGAATAAGGATTGTCATGCAAACATGCAACCACAGATGGGTTACTTAAATACTAATCAAGTGGACACTTTGAAGTACAAAGATTTAAAATATCCTTTGACCACATCCAAATTATTTTCTATCAGGTCCTTTTTTTATGAAAACAAGTCACACAAAAAATATTCCTCCTTGACTTGAATTTTAAATGTAACCAACTAGATTTTTGTCTTCTAACCTGGGATTTTATTTAATAATATCCTGCCTGGAAAAAAATCATATCAGATAACCACTTGACATTAGCAGACAAGATAAAATACCATTAGGCATGGAAATCTTCTTTAAAGATTTCAATCACAATGGGCTTTAAAAGCTAAACAATTATCATTATCTCATGAAATAATAATATACACAGTAAGGGAAAATACTACACTTTTAGCCAATAGTCATAGCACAGTAGTCTGAAACACACTAAAACTGTCAGAGTAACCTTTGATGCCTTCAAAAGTTGCCCTAACAAGATAATATTTTAACTCAACCAATAACATAGCTATAAAATTTAAGAATCACTTGGTGTGTAATAAAATTGGAAAGAAAATTAACATAGCAGATATTAACCAAACCTAAAAAAATCTAAACAATAGCATATAAAGCAATTGCCTAAGTTTGCAATCTTACAAAGGAGAAGAAAAAATTTTTTGCAGAAACCCATGAAATATGAACCCTATGAAGCACAAGTGAAGTTCCTTCACTTATCAAATTTATCTTCCTAAACAGTAAGAATAATAAAACACATGAGAGCTCTCTGTTGAGTCAAGATGCATATAAAGATCTCAAAAAAAAAAAAAAAGATGCATATAAAGACAAGTTTTAAAGCACATGCGCGCGCGCGCGCACACACACACACACACACACAGAGACTTTATAAAATGATTATAAATACCTGATCACATAGAGACTGCAAAATGGATGTAATATATTCAACACATTGCTGACGAATAACACTGTCTCCAGGAGACCGCACCAAAGCTAAAAGATCCTGGAATATCTCTGCGTATCTTTCATCACCTTTAATAGTTCCATTAATTAGATGCAAAATTGCTAATTTACAAGCTTTGTGTGAAGCCAGAGCATCAAGAAGAGCAAGCAACCTGGTGGTTTGGCTAGTATACTGTTTTTCTTTATCTTCTGAAGTGCTGAAATAAAATCAATACATTTAGTAAACAAAGTTCTTAATTTTAAAGGCATTATTTAAACTTACAAAAATTTTGCATGAAACATTTCATTCCTTGAATATAATGACAATTTTTCTGGAATTTTACAATTACTATAAACTTTTATAAATTCAGGTTTCCAATAATATATTTTCTGAAGTCACTATTTCTTTATAGTTCACTTTTCAAAAATCCAAATCAAGGTATCTTATATATAAAATGATGAAATAAAGTGTTCTAATTAAAAATAACTTACGTATTTATTTATACATACATGTATATGTGTATATTTACAATGTATATATGTTATCTGGGCATTCTAAACCATGGTTTCCAATTTCTAAGTGAAAAAAAGTGTATCTGTGTCAAGAATAACTTGAAGAAAAATTTCTTAATGCAAAATAAAAATACCTTTGCAAGTCTTCTACAATCAAATCCAACACAGTTCTCATAATCAGAAGTGCAGTTGGTGAGGCAAGGTCACACAATTGAACACAAATACGCCGCAACATATGTTGAATGGGCTGGCAGGTTGTGCCAGAGAAAGAGCGAACTATTTCTTGGAGCAACTTTGCTTGAACATGAAGGTGCATGCTCCACAATTTTCGGGTGTTGAGTGCCACTGATATATCATGTGGCTCAATAACCTGTTAAAAAAGTATAATGTGTGTGTACGTAGATTTTTAATATTTATTTATAGTCACAAAAACTGTTCAGGAAGAACCATTATAAAAAGAACATCTTTACGCATGCTTAAAACATTTAATTTTCTATTATACAATTAAACATTTGCTTTGAATTCAATGAGTCTAAAAAAATTTCATGGTTCTCAGGTTAGCAGTCAGTTGAGCAGAGTCCATTGGTGAAGCAACCTACTTATTTGCAAATTCTAACACATGATAAAGGGGGGAAAGGATTTAAAATAACAGAAAAATTTAAGTACAAATACATGTAACAGCATAATAAAACTCACTTTAACAAAAATTTATTTAAAACATTACCCCCATACTTCTTCAATGACCAACTTGCTTCAGTTTTAACTCACCCTCATGCAGTATGTCTTTCAGGGGGAAGAGGGATGAGAATTAGTTTTTGTTTTTAACAAAATCACTGGCTTTATTAAAAGTGTTATTGCAGTCATTTATAAGATGCATGTTATATGTAAGTGATACCTGAGTTGTTTGCATGGGCAAAGGAAGAGGCAGCAGCTCTGAAAGAAGTATGAGACCAGAAAAAAATCCTTCAGGAACCTTCAAGATGGAAGAAAGAACTTCTTTTAACATTAAAGACCAAGTATTATTGGCCAGAGTCTCTTCTGAGATTGTGAGTTTTTCATTAACTCCTTGGGTAAAAGTCAATAAAATATCAATGATGTCATTTTGAATTTTCTGTTCGTCACTATCCAAACGACCTGAGAGGGGGATAGAGCACAGGAGCATGTGTAAAGTAACAAGTGCTGAAGGAACTCGCATGTCCTTAAATTCAAAGGATCCACCTCTCAGGAGTTCCGTTAACATAGTTTTAAGAAGAGTGAGTGTGCAGCGAGCCATTGAAATAGTAGTAACTCTGTGAAGGGTAGTCCCCATGTTCACATGGAGCCTCCAAGGTTGAGTCAAAATACTGTTCAATTTTTGCAGAACCCGAATAAAGGTGTCCATTCCTTCAGCAGAAAAAAGCTGAATAACAGCAAGATTCCATTTCAGGTCTTTCTGCTGACCTTTAGATAAAATAAAGAGATAAAATTAATTATTTATATGTTAGTAATCATTTAAGAATTTTGATTATTTAATAAATAGTATTTATACTAGGCTTAAATAGTAGTTTTTAACATATAATAGTCACATTACCTTCAACAGGAGGTGGTGGGCATGCCACATTACAGAGAACACGTAAAGCAGTAGTAAGGCCAACTCCTTCTGCAGTCATCAAGTTATCAATATTCTTTAAAAATAAAAATGAACAGTGTTTAATTTCTTCATACCCATAAAATAAGAGAAAATTTCAGAATGGCATTAGTTAAAAATATGAGTTTCCAGTGGTAGAGTGCATGCTTAACACGTACAAGGCCCTGGTTTGATTTCCCAGCACAAAAGAACATAACACCAGAAAAAGGGGTGGGGGGAAAAAACAGCTTTTAAGTTAAATACACAGGATATTTTACATTTTATATATTAAAACACAAGGCTCTCAAACTAAAGAAATTTATCAAAGTTCTTTTATCTGGCATATGTTGTAATACATTAGTATTACATAAATAAAAAGAACTGTAATGTACAAATATATTTACACTACTTAAACAAAGCAAATACACAGAAATGTATGAGATGCCCTGTATTAAGAGTTTAAAATAGCTTCTTTCTGGATACCCATTTTATACATCTCTCCCCAAAAAGCAATGGCCATATATTTTAAAAGCCCTTGGGCTAGGGTTGTAGCTCAGTAGTACAATGCTTACCTAGCATGTGTGAGGTACTGGGTTCAATTCTCAGCACTGTATATAAATAAAGGTCCATTGACAACTAAAAAAATATTTAAAAAAAAGCTCTACCAGTACTAAATCCCTTTCAAAAATGGAGAAAGCAACATTGAATGCTTCTGAATTACATAGCATAGCCTGGTTAGAGGAAAAAGAAATACAGTTGTTCAAGTCTTCAGCTCCTGCCTATGCTATTTCCTGACAACAAATAGTTAGACTTGTTTCTATAACTTTCATAGACTAGCATTAAAAATGATTTAAAAATGTGAAAAAAATAACATTCAAAATTTTAACATTCAACATAAAAAGTCTCAGAATATAAACAAAAAATTTTAAAATTCCCTTCTCATGTTTCCCACTTTAGATAATGTTTTCCTCTAATCTTTTTCTTACAGCTCTACAAAATTACATAAGGCAACAGGGAGCCATACAGTGAAGTTTCAGTCTTGGATCTACTGCTTTGTTTTTGTTGTTTATTTTTTCTTGTTACAGGGGATTAAACCCAGCAGTACTTAACCACTGAGCCACATCCCCCAGCCTTTTTGATTTTTTATTTTGAGATAGGGTCTCCCTAAGTTGCTCAGGGCCTTGCTAAATTGCTGAGGCTGGCTTTGAACTTGTGATCCTCATGCCTCAGCCTCCAGAGTCACTGGAATTGTAGGTGTGCGCCATCACACCCAGTTTGGATCTACTGTTTTCAGAATTTGGGTTAAGAATTATGTAGGATAACAGCAATTAATAGGATAAGAATTTACATAAAACTCAAAACTTTTAATTATAACATATAATACAAATTTCTAAAACTAAATTTATTACTAGTTAAATACTTTTACTAAAGCTATTTAATATTTATTGGACATCCTGTTAATTCACTCTGCCATGCACAAGTACTCTGATTACATGACCATCTAAATTTATAGGACATTAATTATATTTCTGCTAAATAAAAAACAACACAATTAAAAACTGTATACATCATTTGAAGCAAGAGTTAAGAACATAAAAAGACCTATGATGGCACCACAGGATTTAAAAGTATTCTTAGAAAAGAGTGAAAAGAAAAGAGTAGAGATATTAATCTGAAACAGATAAATAAGACTGTGCTCTTAGGTCAGAATGGAAACAAACTGGATGATATATATAATATCTATTAATTGCTATTATCCTAAGTTGTTCTAAAAACAGTAGATCCAAACTGGGATTGTGTGCTTGTGTTTAAATATATATATTTCATGTACACATATATATATTCACACACATATATATCTCATGTGTATATAGAGTCTTAATTAATACACTGCAATTTCAAGACCAAAATGGTTTACACATATCCTCCCCCCGACACACACCACATCTGCTAAATGAAAAAGGAGAAAACTCAAAGTCCATATTGCCTATCAGCTTAAAATCATTATGTATCTTTTAGTGCTTTTATCCTTCCTTCCTATGTTACACATTGATTAACTAAGGAGCCAAGAAAAAAAGAAAAAAAAAAATCCAAGACTAAGAATGCCATGAATATTACATTACGAATTATTTTTAAATTACATTATTATTATAGATTTTAAGAATTCAGCTTTTATGAATTATTTTAATTATAGACATGACTATCCCAAATTAGCAACAGAAATAGTACCCACTGCATTGAACCTGGCCTATCAATTTCCACCTAAGTATTTTATTTTAATTTGTTCTAATTAGTTATACACGACAGCAGGATGTATTTCAACTCATTGTACACAAATGGAGCACAACATTTCATTTCTCTGGTTGTACTCGATGCAGAGTCACACCATTCAAACAATCATACATGTACATAGGGTAATAATGTCTGTCTCATTCCACTATCTTTCCCCTGTCCTACCCCTTCTATCTCCTCACTCCCCACTGCTCAAATCCAAAGTTCCTTCACTCTCCCCTTGCCTTACCCCCATTATGGATTAGCATCCACTTATCAGAGAAGACATTCGGCCTTTGGTTTTTTGGGATTTCCACCTAACTATTTTGAATGAAATTCTTTTTCAGTAATTAAAGTTTAACTGAAATAGTTATATGCTACATTACCACAGCATTTAACTTTAAAACACTTTAGTAAATGTTATCAAAATGGCAAGTGGTATCTCCCAATTCATACGAAAAATTAGGACAAAACCTGGTAGCAGAAAGCAATACAGTACACAGGGTTATGTGCATGGGTATTAATGTACCCACACAATTATCTATAACCATATACCAATTTACCTACAAAATCGAATAAATCAATGAAGAATACAATTTCTATATTACCTACACAAGTGATTTATGCTTTATTACTACATACTATCACAAAATTCCAGAAAATCAAAACACAAAAGTTTTACTTACCTGTTTAACATATTCAATTAGGTTTGGGATGCAGTTAATTTCAAATCTAAGGTTTTTCAGAGGTTCAAGCCACTTGCCAAGTTCTTAAAAACAAAAAGAATAATCTATAATTTTTAAAAATAAAAGACTATTTCATAACAAAGGAAGTAAGGTATTTTTCCCCAAGGAAAAACATTATCAAAACTGAATTGATTTCAATATCTAAATTGCATACGGGAATAAATTTGTGTCTAATTGTTTAAACAGCTTTAAAATTAAATAAAAATATAGCCCTATTATATATTGGTTCAAAAAGAAGTAGTTGACTACTCTTAGTTTGTTTTCTGAAGACTTAAATGTAAATGTTTCAACAGTCTACCTAATTAAAATGAATAGTTTGCAATTAACAACATTAAAAAAGATTTATAAAACTGCTTTTAAATTAATAACAATACAGGTGTATTTACCTACCCTTGCTGCTGCCAAAAACATATAAAAAAATATATTTATTTCCCATAGGATCAACCCCATGAGAAGATATTTTGTTGAGTACCTCCTCCCTCAACACAGAATTTTAATGTTGTCAATTTCTTAATTTGCCTTTAAAAAATTAATCACTATCGCCACAAAATAACGGCAACAAACTCTGATTATCAAACACAAGTGAAATATGCCATTTACAGCAACCAAACTAAAAACTCTCCAAGAAGTTAAACCTTAATACCTATACCCTATATCCAAAAATATTTTTAGGAAAAGCATTCTAGTGTAAAAAGTGATATACCAGTTTCAAACTGATTATAGACATGATTAAAGGAAAATAGTGTCACATCTCTCTTTGGATCTATACTCCTTCAACTATGCACCACTTAAATATTTTGCCCATGCATTTTAAAATTAAGTTTTATATACAGAATATATAGCTCAAATAAAAGATATAAAGAATAAAATACTAAAAAGACATATCCATGTACCCATCACCAAGAAAATAACATCATTAAAGGTATTGTATGCCTTCTTTTATAAGAGCATACTTCAGGAAAAAATAATCTACTTCACTATGGGAAGTTGAGTTGATACCCAAGTTTGAACTGGAGATATCTCACATAAGATTTAGGATTAAAAATAAAAGAAGACCTGGGCGCAGTGGTGCACAACTGTAATCCCAGCAGCTGGGAGGCTGACAGGAGGATCCGAGTTCAAAGCCAGCTTCAGCAAAAGCAAGGCACTAAGCAACTCAGTGAGACCCTGTCTCTAAATAAAATACAAAATAGGGCTGGGGATGTGGCTAAGTGGTCGAGTGCCCCCGAGTTCAATCCCAGGTACCAAAAAAATTAAAAATAAGAGGCTACATGCCATTTTACAGCATTTTTACAATATTTACTCAATGTTATCAAAATTTCTACTTGATAATGTCTAGAAAGCCATGAAACAAAAAAATAATTTAAAAATTGTGATTAGCTAACTGACATGTTTTTAAGACTGCCCACATAAGGTTTGCAAAATCTTCACTCAATACACATTGGTATACTTTAAAAAAAAGCTCATATTCATTATTCTTCATTTTTGAGGATAACATAAATAAGTTAATCCATAAGTAGATTTCTTTTTTTTTTTTGTGGTGCTGGGGATTGAACCAGCATATGAGGGCTTGTACATGTGAGGCAAGCACTCTACCAACTGAGCTATATCCCCAGCTCAACAAGTAAACTTTAAGTTACATTTAGAACAGTGTTTTACTTAGAAATAAATATATATAAGAAAATATATGCACAGGCAAAGCTATACCAAAAACTAAACTTCTGAGTTCTTTTTTAACCTATCTTTTGTTGTGTGTGTTACTGGGGATCGAACCCAGGGCCTCACACGTGCTAGGCAAGCACTCTACCACTGAGTCACATCCACAGACCTTAAGCTATCTTTTCTATTTTGATTAGAAACTTTAACCAACCACCAACTTTAATAACTTTTGAGAAAAAGGCACTTTTAAACCTTTTCATTTATATATAAAAACAAATCGAACCTTCAGTTTTATAAAGATTGTTCTATAAACCATCTTCACAAAAGGTCATTTCAAGAAGTTAAAAACAGTATTTCTATGTGTATTATCAAAACATGATAAAGCATTAATTTATAGATATTCTAAGGTTTTCCCCTTTATGTATTATAAATGCTTAAAATAACTTCAGGTACCATACCTTGCAATTTAGCATTATTTTCATCTGCTTTACAAAGCTTCAAGAGAGATGCTGCATGTTGTTCTAGCATTTGAACATCACTGGAAGACTGAACCACCACCAAAATAAGTATGCATGCATAATTATAAGCTACTGACTTCTTAGACTTGGAATCACTGAAACAAAATAACGTTTTTAAGTATGGGATACAAAAACAATTTTTTAGGAATAAATTTTAAACATTATTTTCTATTTGGGTTTAAAGAGACTAAGGAAATTTACAATGAAACATAACTAACTTCTTAAAGATAAGAAATCATATTTTACAGTTCACATCCAGTTTACCTGAAAACACTACTTAACAATACAGTCGTCCCTCAGTATCTATGTAGTACTGGTTCCAGGACCCCCTGTGGATACCAAAATCGGTGGAGATAAAAGTCCCTTATGTAAAATGGCTTAGTATTTCCATATAATCTACACATATCCTCCCATATACTGTAAATCATTTCTAGATTACTTATAAAACTTAATACAAAGTAAAGGTCATGTAAATAGTTATTATACTATATTGTTTAGGAAATAATGACAAGAAAATAAAAGCCCATGCATATTCAATATAGACACAATTATATTTCCTGAATATTTTCAATTCAAGGTTGGTCAAATCCCCAGAAGCAGAACACACAGATAAGGAGGGCCGACTGTATATAAAAATAAAAGCAAACAAATTACAATAGAAAGTAAAGTACTCCTAAGACATAAAAACAGAATAATAATGAAATATTAACAAGTATATTTCATTAACAATGAAATATTAGGACTATACTTCATTGATCTCTTTTAAATTCTTTGTCCAATCTGAATAAACAGAAACAAATGTGATCACCTGACATTATCACTCAGTCTTCCATTACAAAACCATTAAGACATAGCTAGGCATAGAAGCCACTGTGGTTTGCCTTTAACAGGCTCCAAAGAAGAGTTGTCACTCAAGAAGTCACCAAGTCCACATTGTGAAGGCAGTTATCAAGATGTTACTGCACTGGAAGAGGGCATGTCTCTCTTCTCATGCACTACAAACTCTCTGCCCTAGTGGGCAGTCTCTTTAAAATCATTCATTCTCAATTCCCCCCACCTAATCAAAGCAATTCTGAAACCAGAGCACTACAAATGACTTAGAAGGCAAGATCGAAAGACAACAAGAGTGCTCACTAGGTATCCCTGGGATTCCCCTCTGCACATATCAACAGTGTTACTACAATTACAATCTTTGTCATGACCATAGAGCAAATGAAAGACACTATCAGAAGGTCCATTGCTTTGGAGCCACATATTATATTTTAGATATATTTCTGTCATTCTTATTCTTAATTAACAAGGTATGCATTACGTCAAAAAAATAATTTTTCATTCAAAGAAACACATTTTTCAAAGAAACTAGCCCATTAATGATCTAACTGAAAATTTAAGGAGTAAGTAGAAAATTACCCCAAAGCTTCTTTGGAATAGTACTCCATTAGAGTAATGAGACTTTGGAGATTTTTCTCAAGACTGAAAACGTGGCCAACAGCTGATCTTCCCACAGGATTAAAAGTAATCAAATAAAGATTGTGAAGGGTTCCCAAGAGATCTGAATGGTCAGTTTCTTCACTGGCTGTACAACGTTGAAAATGGCTGAAGAGTTCTGTTATACATTGCAACGTCTGAGTTGAGTCCTGTAGCCACAAAGCAAATGCATCATCAACACCATCAGACTGGAGACCTTCCTCTTCATCTTGATCATAAAGGTGACACAGAGCTCGGATTAACAAATTTGTTGCTTCATATTCTGACATAAAAAAAAGAAGACCCTTTTGTGACTGTGCAAGAAACTTTAAAACATCTTTTGTAGCTTGTAGCACACCAGGGTGGGCACTTGTTACTGGAATTGACAGAAGCAAGGTAACCAACTCCAAGAAGTGATGACTGTGAAGATACCTATGGAAAAGTTAATGGATATATTGTCAAATAAATGCAAAACATTCTTCATTTATTCAACATTCACAAAACAGGGCAAGAGTAAAAAAATTTAATGGCTTTAATTCCTTATCCTCAGAAATATGCTGCTTTAACTAAAAACCACAAAAATAATGATAATGTGATAATCAAGTCTTCTCTCCATTGGGCCAAATAAAAATTAAAGTTCTCTGAGGCTTCCTCCTAGTACACACTCAGTGAATCTTCAATAAATAAATGTGGAAGAGTTTTTTTTCTCCAGTGTTAACCTTCACTCTAAATTCTAGACCTTCTTTTTGAACCACCAATCAAATGTACATTTTTCACCATGGTCCTACTCTATCTGAAGCATATCAATATGTGAACTAGTGTACACAGGGAAAAGATACCACATGTAATGTAGAAATATAGTAAACATATTTACCAGAGACCTAAGTATCTCTAGGGGGAAAAAACCTTTCAAATCACCATTTTTAGCATTTGAATAGTTAATACTACCACATATAGATAACACTCTTATCAAATCGAAGTATACATAATTTTAGGGGGAAAGTCTGAAATTTACCCAATACTCCAAAACAGACAAATGCCACTGACAATTTCTTTTGAGCATCAGGTTCCTTATCTGTATGAATTTCCTTCCTTACCTATAGGCCCTACCAGGCTTAAACTCTTCTAAAATCAACCTTTTCAAAATAAAACTTAAAAATGATTTTAAAACATTTTTAAAGGCATTTTTTTCCCAAAAATTAAAAAATGGGGGGGGGGGGGATCTAACAAAACATCTCTTGGTTNTAAAGCATTTGTGTAGCATGCAACGAGGCCCTGGGTTCAAATTCCCCTGTCAGACCAAAAAAAAAAAAAAAAAAAAACAAAGACCAGAATTTATTTTGCTGGGTTCAATCCTCAGCACCACATAAAAATATACATATAAAATAAAGGTGTGTGTGTGTGTGTGTGTGTAAGCTAAAATTGATTCTTCAATTCTGTTATTGCTCAGGCTTCTATGATATTATATTTCTATCATGGTTTTTGTGACGATATATATCATGATCAATAATTTGTTAAATATCATGTTGCTGGTAATAATAAACACCACCCAGTTGACTGATTACCACAAACTCAAATAGAACTCTGAAGAAGAGAAAACCCCAGAATTATTCTAAGTGTATATCTTTAACTATCTTAAGGACCATTCAGAAATAGTTAACACAGCAGAACTCAGACTACTCATCCTTAGAAAAACCTGCTTTTGAGGATGGCCCTTTCCAGCACATAGAAACTTGAATTCTGGACAGATCCTATGCCGTCAAATTGTTAAGAACCGCTTACTGTGTTTATTTATGCAACAATATGATTTAAGCTGAATACCTGCTTTCCTTCTGAGGATCTAGAATTCTAGTACATGGTAGCTACCATGAATGACTGCATGGCTATCTCACAACAAAAAGCCTGGATGCTAATTAGCTTGATGTAATCATTCCACACTGTGTACATATATCTAACCACTACATTATACCTCATTAACATATACAACACATACAATAATTTGTCAATTAAAAATTATATTTCTTTAAAAGCCTGGACAACATTTCACATTTGTTGTCACACCTGTTGTTGAGGGAATTAAGCAGGACCTTTGTGACTCTTATTGTGTCACCTTATTCCTAGACAAATTGTGTTTCGGATCCTTTGCTGAATACAACTACATGCTAAGTTCTAGGAGTCCTCCTAAAAAATCCTCGGGTTGATCTTGGGGACACCAAAAAAGTGTCAACTTCCCAAGGTTGTTAAAGCGTTGTTATCACTTCAAACTAATCCCTCCAAAATTCAATTATCCACCTTCAAAAATTCAGTCTTCCTCTTAATTTGCCAGTTTATATCAATGAAAGCACAGTTCCTTTAACTAGAGTTTAACTAAGGTCTCCTTAACTAGAGACCTCAAAATTGTTAGCTACTTCCCACTTTCTCTTCTGTCTACAAGATCCCAATGCTAAGTCCTAGTCATTGTTCTGTTTATATATAAATTTTTTTTTAGTTGTAGATGGACACAATACCTTTATTTTATTTATTTTTATGTGGTGCTGAGGATCAAACCCAGTGCTTCACATGTTAGGCAAGTGCTCTACTACTGAGCTACAGCCCCAGTCCCACAACTCTTGATAATAAGCATAATATTTGTCCTTTCATTCCTGGTAAGTGCCCTATATTAGTCCTAGTACTTAATACCTAATATTTAGAATCTTCAGACTAGTTTATTTACCGAATAACTCTAAATTCTCTTCGACTGCAATATATCTGGAAACATAAAAATTTAGAACACTACTTTAATCAAATCTGCTACTCCAAAATATTCAAATCTTCCCATTTCTAAAAATACAATTCAAATTCCTTAGCACAGCATTCAAAGCCTTAGTCTTCTCTAGTTTGATATGAAAACATATCTCCTCCAGGTATAAGGAAAATGACATTTAATAAGCAGTTAATTACTAGTTTCTCTTCTGTGACTGAAAGCAGCACCTATATTTCCTACCCTCAGTCACCCTCAATGCATGACTTCACATCTTATTTCATTAAAACTGAAGTTATTAATAAGAAGTGCCACAATTCCTTTATTATCTCAAACACTACAAATGTAACTATATTTGCATTCTCAAAAGGCTTCCTTTCTCCTCTCTAAAATTAAACACCCATATCTGTACTCTTTGACTTTGCCTCCTACCAAAACTTGCATTAGCAATTAACATCTCCTACTCCTGTATCAAATTATATCTCCCTCTTTCCTAACTTTAAATGTCACTCTTCTCAGTCTACAAATATGTTCTCCAACTCCTAAAAAACTACAAATCTTCCTTTTTGACCCCAGAATCCCTTTCTGGCTGCTGTCTCTCATTTCTTAACTTTCCCTCTTAGCCAAGGTCCTCAAAACAGTAACCTAGACTGCTTTCACATCCTCATTTCACAGTGACTCTTCACACTTCCTCTCCCACTATTACATTAAGCTGATTTTGCCCAAGTTCCAATTGCAATCTATATTGTAATATTTATTACATGATTTCCTGTCCTTATTTTCTGAAATCCTCCACTGAATTTGACACAACATACATTTCACTGTTTCCCAAAACTACCTTCTTCCTCAGTTTTCAGGGCAACATTCTTTCCTAGTTCTCATTTTACCTTTTTATTCCTTCTACATATCCTCCCTAAACTCCTACCCTGCATACTACTGCTCCCCAAGGTTGCATCACTGACCTTCTCCCACTATTCAGTCTGTGGGCTAACAATACCCAGTCTTAAGTATTCACTTCGGGCCTCTCTACCTTTCTTTCTCAGAGCTTTCTCTAAAGCCAGTAAGTTTAAAAACACCTCCTTTCCTGTCTTTTCTCTTCTCCCTTACCTTATTTTTCTCATACATTTGTTTCCTAGGATAACCTCTCAAACAAAGAACCTGCATCCAAGACTTTGACACAACTTATGCTTTGAGGGAACTCAAAAGGACAAGCTCTTACGGCTTCAGCTAAACCCAGGAATGGATAGGTACAGATTTCAAAGTGGACAGGGATCCCTTTCCTGGTAGTGAACTTTGCCCCAAATCAAGACAATAACTAATCCCAGAAATAATAAAGTATAATAAAAATGCCATTTTTATGTTGGTTAGAAATTTATTTATAAGCAAAATGCCAAAAAAGTAAGCCTCAAAAGTTAAAACAAAAAACCCATTGTTGGAGGCTGGTGCTAACAATGGTAAAATTGTATCAACTAGAGGTAAGTAGAGAGGTACATGGCACAAACAGTTATAGAACCCTGAAGATGTCTTCAACCAGGACTAAAAAATTAAGTTAGCAAAATAAAATTTTAACTTTAATTAGAATATAAGTGTATTAGAGTAACAGGGAACAAAGGGTTTCACAGAAAAGGTCTCTCCTTCCTACATTATGTCTTTCTAGCATCTTCCCAGAAGCAACTCAGTAGTTCCTCATTTATTTTTCCTCATAGACGTGCTTATACAATATCACTGTTAATTATGTACTATCTTTCACTTATGTTCCTAAGTCTGCTTTAAGTACTAACACAACATATTTCAGTTCAGTATTGAATATCTACTTTGATATATATACCTTCGAAAAGATATTCTAAAAATTGCTACATAAAATTGCCTTCAATGATTTGTCAAATGTATTTCCCCAAAACAATTATATCTCACCTAAAGAGAACAGGGTATGGATCATCTCTCTCTGGAGGTCCAGTAATCCGTGCCATCGTTGGGAAAGACTTAACAGGAGGTTGGATCATTGTATGAGGTGCCGTTTCCATTAGATGAAAAACTTCTTCTAGGAGGTTAATTAGCTTTTCTATTTCCCCTTCGCTTATATTTGAGGATTCCAAAAGATCGATGTCCATAGAAGTTTCTACCTCATTTTCATATTCTGGGTTTGTTCTCTCAAGTCCAGCATCTGTGTCATGATCAGTTTCACTGTGGTTAGGAACAGATGAAGTCTTCTCTGCTAAATGGTCACCAAGTCTTTTAATCTCTGACAAGATTTCATAGAAATGGCATTTTTGAAGAATAGCCGAACCAGCAGTGACAACCCGCACAGTCTGATCTAAAAGTATAAGCTCTAGAAGTTTCTGATAGCCACTTTTTTCATTCTGCCTACCTCTTAAAAAAACTTCCATTCCTTCTGTCATACTAATGACACTGTCCAAAGCTTTAAAAGCATTTAACTTAAGAGAAGATGAAACATGATCAGCAAAGAGGAGCTCAAATAACACACTGATCACTCCAGCTTGCAGCAGTCCCGTGACTCCTTGAGCCCCACATTCTGCTAGTGAGGACACTAATTTAGTCCCAGCTTTCAGCTGCCGGACATTTAAGGCAATGGGTTGGCGAAAGGCTACTTGTAAATTTAAAGCTTGCATTGTCCAGTCTACCAACTGACCAAGGCAGTCTTGTTTTGTGTTTTTCAATTGCAAATAGCTTAATCCTTTTATTATCAAACTTGGAATTTCTTCTAAAGCTGTTACCCATTTTGCACCTCTGTCTTCCCGATACAAATCTAACAGTTCAGTTAACTTAACTGAGGCTTCTATTGCCCCAGAATTTTCTTTATCTGGGCCTTGATCCTTCATTCTACTGATTTCAATTTCAAAAGTAGTCTTGTACGGACAGCTGAAGTATAACAGCGGTACTAACTCCCTGTCATATGGATCATATGTCATAGGAGGAACAGAAGCTAAGTCTTCAGCAGTGTACTCGACATCAAAGTTTGGATACTTAAATGTTTCACGTTCCAAGTCAGCAATTCCATCTTCATCACTGGAAATTTGTTCATAACCATCATCACCTGAAAATTAGTTTACATAATATGTAAGTATCACATCTTTGCTGTTTAATGCATAAATTTTGGCAGATCAAAAAAAGTTTATAGTATGGCAAACAACAAGAATTCATAATTTGCTGAACAAAACCAAATTCTGCACCCACTCTTAACAACTGCCAAATTTCATAATTTCTAGTAGTATAAAGCAAACTCCCCTATTATAAATGTTCAGTTTTAAAATAAACTCTGTAACAGATAACTTTGCCTCACAGAAATAAAATTAGAGGGGCTGGGGTTGTGGCTCAGCGGTAGCGTACTCGCCTAGCATGCATGAAGCACTGGGTTCGATCCTCAGCACCACATAAAAATAAAGACAATAAAGTCCATCAACAACTAAAAAATTTTTTTTTAAATAAAAATAAATAAAAAATAAAATTAGAAATACCTCAGGAGAGACAAAATTAAGCTTGCCTTCTTGAGAGATTACTTTAAGATGAAAAAAGCAAACAGTACACAAACGTTATTAAAGATAAATACATTTAATACCATAATCATAAGGTTAAATTAAATGTTTTCAGAAGAATATTAGTTTTTTATATTTAATCTTCCTGAATGTTTACTTTTCTATATTTGTCTGTCACACAGTTTGCTAGGTCTATGTCATATTGTTATGGAAAATTTATTCATTTAAAATATTCAGCTTTGCCAAAATAAAGCTTTCTTATCATGGCAAGTGCAGCTTTTTCCTCTAAGTCAAATAAAACAAAACTAAAAACAGAAAACTTGTTGGTTTTAATTTCTAACTCTACTATTGCCTGGCTATGGTAAATGGAAATGAGCAATAATGGCTCAAGAAAGAAAACATTTCCAGAGAATTTCTCCTGCCAACTTTGGCATTCCTTTGCTTAAAACCTTATTAATACATGCTATCTGAAAAGATAAAGGCCTATTAGGGGTCTTGCTCTAAGAATAAGCCAAATATCTCATATTAAAAATTAACTAGCCTCATTCTTTCACCTCCTCTGCCAAATTGTTCAGATTAAGAAAAGTACTGGTTGAAATTTATTTGCCAATAAATGTAAAAATATTATTTGATAATCTGGGAATGAGGGAAACTAAGAAAAGCATCACTCAATAATCAAATTACATGTGTATTTTGTAAAAAGGTCTATGATTCTGAAATGACGCTCACCCTTATTACTGTAGGAAAAAGTCACAGCAGATTATCTGTCATTTTGCACAACTGTATTAACATTACATATAACATTTACAGGACAAATTAAGAGTCAATTAACTCAAATATCTCTCATTTTTGGCTTTCAAAGGAAAAAGAAAACCTAACTAAAGAACTGAATCATTTTGCCATATGTCCTTGAGTAACTGAAATCTCAATTACACCTAAATTTAATTCACCCCTAAATTTCAATTCACCCCTCAATTCATCCCTACATTTCTAAAAATAATGTAGTGTTTTGTTAAAATGTCTATGTGCCAAACATCTTTAAGAATTCCATCCAGTTTACAACACCACTCCTTACTCTGAAAGCAGCTGTCAAATCCTAACTATCATGTATTTACTACATGACACTGTTTCCCTGGCCAGAGCTGATGGCATCAAGGGGCAACTCATATCATAGCAAGCCAAACAGAATCTCTTTGCCAGGAAATTGGAAATGTGACTGACAAAGGTAAGCAGTTTAGAATGGTTAAACAGAGATTAAAGCTGTCAACAGTTAATTGACAGAGAATAAAGTAGACATAAAAATGATGAAAATTTCATTTATAGTTCTATCTTGGGGCTCAGATACCTAACATTTGGGTTTCTTGAAACCCACATATCTTTGCTATAAATCTTCATGCACTACTTAAAAAGACATATAGTTTCAAGTACATAAAATCAAAAAGTCCCACCTTCACCTTCTTCATCCTCTTCACCTTCTTCTTCTTCATCTTCTTCTTCCTCCTCAGGGATACTATCTACTGTATGTCGATCATCCTCATCCTCATCCTCTTCTTCCTCTACATCCACATCATCTTCATCATCTTCTCCTTCTTCTTGTTGTTCCTCTTCTACTTCTCCTTCATCAGAATATTGACCTTCCTGAGGAACAGAATTTCGATCAGGAGAAATGGGCTCAAAGTAATCTTCTCTATGGGGAGCATCCTCTTCCTTGTCACCAGACACTGGGAAAAAAAAAAAAAAAAAAGATTTAAGACAGATTAATAGTTTAAATAACATGAGGCACTGGATACCACAACTACTCAATGACATTTGGGATGATTTAGTTCAAAAAAATCCTTTTTTAAAAAGTGGAAGAATTGGGTTGGGGTTGTGACTCAGTGGTAGAGCACTCACCTAGCATGCACAAGGCACTGGGTTCGATCCTCAGCACCACATAAATGTAAAACAAAGATATTGTATCCACATAAATTTTTTTAAAAAGTGGCAGAATTACTTGCTTTTAAAAAATATTAAGAGTCTGGGGAAAGTGGCTGGCTCAGGGTTTGACAGAGGGAAGACAAATAAATACCGTATTAATAAGAAAAAAAGAGTATACATTGTGCTGGGCATGGTGGCACACACCTATAATCCCAGCAACTCAGGAGGCCAAAATAAGAGGATCATAATAAGTTCAAGGCCAGCCTCAGCAACTTAGTGAGACCCTGTCTCAAAATAAAAAATCAAAAGGGCCGAGTGTGTGGCTCAGTAGTTAAGTACCGGTGGGTTCAATCTCCAGTATTTGGCAGGGGACGGGGGACGACGACACATTGTACAATATCATAAAGTGAGAACTAATAAAGTTTACTATTTTATATTCATATGCTAATCCTTTTCTTTTTATCCTTTAGGTAACTTTATAGATTTTTATCTCTTCTGATACACACTACTTATTTTTAATTGGTACTTATCTGTACATACATTACAGCACATTATCACTTTATTTTCAAAGGAATACTGGTATAGCTTCAAATGAATTAACTTTTTTTTTTTTTTTTTAACAAATTCATATGCCAACAGAAAAACACAATACTGAGCAGGACGAAAGAAAGGGAGAGAATTATCAAGGTCAGCATATAATTTCTTTCCCTTAATTATAAAGCATTAATTAACTCTAAATGGAGACTTCTTAGTACTGATTTTATTCATACCTGGCAAAGGCATAGGATCATCTTCATCATCATCAGGTGGAGGAGGTCCTGGAGGAGTTCTTGGTCCCCTTGGCTGTGGTCTTGGAGGGCTTCCATTAAACTGATCTTCTTTCTCACCATCAGCTAAGGTTTTATTGGATAGAGAAAGACACCTTCAAATTATTAAAGTATAGTGAAATGAAAGCATGAAAAATGTTTTTCATCATTCATATTTTTCCTCTTCAGAATTTATTGATATTAACTTTTTCTTCATGCAATCTTAACAAGAATTTTGCTAATTAATTTATATTGGTAATATTAGAATTTCCAACTTCCCATATTCCAAAATATAATACATATACTCTTGGGCATAATCCCAGAAAAATGAATAACTATAGTTATAACTACTATTTTAATGCAGGAAAATGTACACAAATGTTGAACTTCATTTGTAATAGCTGAAAATTAGAATCTACTCTCAAATGTCCTTAAATGGTGAAAAATTAAATAAACTGTGGTATGGGCTGGAGTATAGATCAGTGATAAAGCATGTGCTTAGGGCAAGACCTGGGTTCAAACCCCAGCACCCTAAAAAAAAAACTGAAGAGTAAAATAAAAACAAATTTTAAAAAAATGAAAAAGGGAGAGGACAAAAAAAACTACTATATCCATACTATGTAACACTAATCAGTTGAAAAAATAGAACAAACTATCAATATCAATATGTGCAATCAAGTGGACAATTCTTAAGGAAATTATGCTGAATAGAGTTAATCTTAGGGCTCTGGGTATAGCTCAGTGAGCATGTGCTCAGCATAAGCAAAGCCCTAAATTCAACCCCCAATACTGAAAAAAAAAAAAAAATTCAACTCAAAAAGATACTGTATGATCCCATTTATGGAACATTTGTGACTATAATTACAGATATGAAAAACAGATCAGTTGTTGCCAAAGTTTAAAAATGGGAAGATGGGCTCAATCATTAAAGAGCCGTCACAAGGACATCTTATGGTGGTAAAGGAGTGTCTTGATTCTGGTGGTGATCATACAAAGCTTGCTACATGACATAAAATTGCAGAGCGGGGGACACACAAACACAGTCTAAATGATAAAGTCTGAACAAGCTCTACAGGTTGCAGCAATGCCAATTTTCTAGTTTTGATAGTATACTATGATTATAAAAGGTGTTAACATTAGGTGAGGCTAAAGAATATACAGGAGTTCCCATACATTTCTTTGCAACCTCCTATGAGTCTATAATTATTTCAATGTAAAAAATTTAAAACATATATTTTTATATATATATATATATATATACACATATATTTAGTTGGATGAAAAAAGTTCTAGCATTCTATTGTATAGTACTACAGATGATGATAAAGTACTATATATACTTTTTAAAACTAGAAGAAAGGATTTTGAATTTTCTCATCTTAAAAAAGTGATAAGCATTTGACAGAATGTTTGAACATTCGAACATCACATAATACAAACATGTATCAAAACATCTCATAGTACCTCATATATATAATTTGTATGCATCAATTTTTAAAAATTAAAAAATTTGAATTGAAATTTTTCCAGGTGCAGTAGTGCACACCTGTAATCCCAGCAACTTGGGAGGCTAAGGCAGGAAGATCGCAAATTCAAGGCCAGCCTCACTCAGTAACTTAGCAAGACCCTCAGCAACTCAAAATAAAAAATAAAAAGGACTGGGATATAGCTCGATGATACAGCACAGTACCAAAAAATAAAAATAAAATAGGTTTTAAAATAAAATATATGAGCTTATGTGTTACATTTTTAAAATGTCAGTAAATAATAAAATTTTAGAGTTGCCACTAAATATATAAGACACTATGGTAAGGCTTTTAAAGACATAATTATAAGTGAACATATTTTCTGTCCAGAAGGAGTTCACAATCTGGTAAAAAAAAAAAAAAAAAGAGGAGCATAGAAGAGTAAAGGATTAAAAGAAAAAGTAGAGGGGAAGACAGGAGGAAAGGGGGGGATTCATGAACTGAAATCAATTTCCATGCATGTATGAGATTGTTGGGATGAACCCAACTACTACATATAACCATAAAGCTCTGATTTAAAAAAACTAAGAATGAAAGAAAAAAAAGAAAAAGTAAAAGATTAACTGTGCATAGCAGGTAAGATATAAGAGATATAATAAGTACAATGTGCGACCACCATGAGAGAAAAATAGCTCGCACCACACTATTATATCAGCTTAAAGACAAAGACTATTTTAATTGAGCTTATAAAACACTAATTTTAAAGCAAAAAATTTTCCCATGGCCTCAATTATAATTTCAAAATGTATTCCTGAATTTCATTTCAACTCCATATAGTAATTAATATCAAAGTAAGCAGAAAAGACACTGTGATACATGAGTCCTGCTGCCTAACAAAAGTGTACTGAAGTTCTTATTTTTCTTTCCAGTTAATGATTCTTAAAAGGGGGGAAATCTGCATTAGTTATTAAGATTAATCTATTCAAACAAACTTATACTGCACTCCTGAAAAAAAATTCCATTAATGTAAGGATTTCAGGAATACACAGCAAATTTCCTAACTATTCTTTAATTCTTGTAGAGGTAGTTTTGTTGGAAAAAAAAAGAAAAAGAAAAGAAGAGTTACTAGATTGCACTATCACTGACATTTTAAATGGAACATCCTTCCAACAACTTTAAAAGCTTATAAGTAGAGGAAAAAAATAAGAACTTTAAGGGCTACAACTGTAGCTCAGTGACAGAGCACTTGCCTAGCATGTGTAAGGCACTGGGTTCAATTTTTAGCACCACATAAAAATAAACAAATCAAATAAAGACATGCTGTCCATCTAAAACTACAAAAAAAGAAAAAGAAAAAAAAAGAACTTTAACATTAAAATAAATTCTTACAGTAAAGAACAGGAGACGGGCATCTTGCCAAGTCTTAGGCAAGGATCAAGGCACTTCTGTCTTGATCAAGACACTCATTGAATTAGCTTTTCTTACTGTAACAGACATGTTCAATGGCAAGTGAATTTAAATTCTCACCATGTTTTGGATTCCTTTTCAAACTTGGCTGTGGCTGGGGTGGTGGTGGAGGTGGAGGTGGAGGTGGAGGTGAGTCTCTGTCATGACTTATCACTCTATCCACTGATCCATATATTGCCAGAGTCAGACAATTATACCAGCCCCTTAACACCAGACCATCAGTATTCACCTAATTGAGGGGATAGGAGAAATAATTCAAATTGATGTTTTAATATGCCAGAAGTAAACTGAAATCAAATTACTTTAAGGTTCAACTAAAGACCCTACAATATGCTAAAGATGTAAAATTTCATATTAGCAAAACTCACCCAGAGGCAGTTTTTATGTAGCACTCTAGGGTTTCTATATCTAAACCTATCCTAAGACTATACATTTCCAGTCCTATACATTTTGTTAGACATATTCAAAAGGATAACCAGACTCTCAACAAAGAGCAATGAAAATAAAATTAAGTGGGAATTATTGCTAACTAACAAACTAAACCAATAGCTACAGGGGCCACAGAGATACATTTTTTTGTGTGCTTCCTCTCAAAAATAAAGTCCATGCAAATGTACAGCATTCTTCTTAAATGTCCAAATTATATCCAGAGGTATATTGTATGTGCCCACATTGTACTTAAAAAGTATGGCTATCCAGAGACATTAAACAAATTGTTTTTAAAAAGAAAATTTCTCCTAAGATCAGACTTTACCAATGCCATTAACTTTTCAATCTTTCCTTATAAAACAAAATTAGCAACTTTGCTTTTCAGAGCTTATCTACATGAACTGCTAGATGATCACAGTAAATATGAGAGGTGGTCAAAACAAACATTATCATTTCTTTTTAACAAATGAAAATGAGAGTGTTGAAAGAATCTTCATTAGAAATCAAAACCCCTTGCTGGGCACAGTGGCGCACACTTGTAATCCCAGCAGCTCAGGAGGCTAAGGGAGGAGGATCACAAGTTCAAAGCCAGTCTCAGCAACTTAGCAAGGCCCTAAGCAACTCAGCAAGCCCCTGTCTCAAAATGAAATATAAAAAAGGTTGGGGATGTGGTTTTCAGTGGGTTCTATCCCTGGTGCCAAAAAAAGAAACCAAAACTCTTGGCTTATGCATTTTCTTTCAACCCCACCATAATGGGTAAAATGAAGTAATAAGTATCACTGAAGCCCCTTCTGAAGGCAAATAATGAAGAAAAAAATTATTATTCTCCTTAGTAAATTATACAGAAAACTGGGGAAAGGCTCAAAGACTATACCCAGGGATTGATAGCAACTCTAAACAGAAATCCCATTTAAAGGAAGATAAACACATAAGGAAGATAATTTTTTTTTTTAAATGCAATTTTATCTATTTTTTATTTGTATTTTTTAGTACTAGGTATTTAACTCAGGGGAGCTTAGCCACTGAGCTACATCCCCAGACTCTTTTTTTTTTTAAGAGAGAGAAAGAATTTTAGTATTTATTTTTTAGTTTTCGGCAGACACAACATCTTTGTTTGGATGTGGTGCTGAGGATCGAACCCAGGCCGCACACATGCCAGGCGAGCGCGCTACCGCTTGAGCCACATCCCCAGCCCAAGGAAGATAATTTTTAATCTAAACGTAATTTTTAATCTACCCATTCCCCCAAAATCAAACAGTAAGTTGAGGAGTCCCTTAGTAAATCACTATTACTTTTGCATTTAACTTCCATTAGATGCTTCTAGAATGGCATTTGGCATATAAAGAAACAAGACGTACTTCTAGTACATAAGGAAGAAAAATGAAGAATGTATTTTTTAAAAAAGACCTTATTTAAGGTTCAATATGTCTATTAACTTATCTGTTTGTATCTGCTGAACCTGCCCATCTAAATAAAAGAAAAGCCAACTAAAAAAACATTAAAAAACAAAAAACGGGGAGGGTTGGAGTTGTGCCTCAGTGGTAGAGCCCTTGCCTCGCATGTGAGAGGCACTGGGTTCAATCCTCAGCACCACATAAATAAATAGTTGTACCTAACTACAACTAAAAAATAAATATTAAAAAAAAAAGAAGAAGAAGAAGAAGAAAAAGGCACAAATGCTGGCCTCTTCAGACTCAAATATAAAATTAAGGGGAGAAAGACTCTTAGACTCTTTAGGTAGAGAAGGACATTGTAATGTTCTTGCTCCATTTTAAAACAACTTCAGAATACAAAAGGACACACACAAGAAATGACATTGTACAGCACTAGAACCAAATTCTGTATCACTGATTTATTTCAATCAAAAACTGTGAATGAAAATGAGAACAAACAGCAGTAACAAGGTGAAAACTGACTTCCACAATTACCTTTGAATTGGGTCTAAAGATGATAGATGTATTCTCATCATATTCCAGGCTGTCAAAAGAGTAGAAATAAATATACAGGTTCAAATACTGAACATCACAGACCATGAAGAAATCTTTCCAAATTTGACTATCTGAATATAACCAAATAATATATTTTTGTTTGGATTCAATAAACCACAAAATTTATTTGCTGCCCCAAAAACTTCATCAAGAAAAAGTATAAATCATATTTCCATGGACTGGTTTAATTGACTTTGGGTATTTTTACAAGCACTCAAGGTGACTGTAACGTACAGCTAAAGTAGATAACTGCTCCATTACAGTCTTTTAAAAAAACGTATACTAGGAAGAAAAATTTTAATCACTCTAGGGCTGGGGGCAGTTCAGTGTAGAATGCACGCTTAACATACATAAAGCCAACAGTTCAATTTCCAGAACCAAAAAGAAAGCAAACAATCTTTTTTTATCAATTAAGTACTGACATAAAAACATCCTACTTTATGAAAAAATAGCTATTTAGATTATCTTGATTTCCTGTCGTTTAAAAATAGGTCAGGCAGGGGCTGGAATTGTGGTTCAACACCACATCAAAAAAAAGTAAATAAATGAAATACAGATATTGTGTCCATCTACAACTAAATATATAAATAAATATTATAAATATATATATATATATATTTTTTTTAAATAGGTCAGGCAGAGAATAGATAGGTAGTAGGGTGCTTGCCTAACATGCACAATGACCTAGGTTCAATCTCTAGCAATACGATAAAAAAGAGAATCGAGGAAAAAAAGGTTAAATTATCAACTTCATAATAAATGAAAAGGAGCAATTAAAAAAAAAATGAGGTGGAAGAAGCTTCTAATTGCAGAGAGGAAGAGAAAAATTTCCATTTTTAAACTGCCTTAATTTTCTTTTTACTTTATTGATCTTTAAAAGTGAGTTCTAAATAAACCCACTCAATGATCAATTTGATTGCAGACATGTTAACAACCATTGCTAATAATATCTAGCATGTATTAAATAATCCCAAAAGTCTCATTTTCCAAAATGTTACTACAGAATTTCAAATTGTGCAGTAGTGTGACATAAAAGACGCCCTCAAAATAATAGCTCTCATTTGCTATTTAATTTCTTTAAAGCAATCTTTCTGGGCTGGGATTGTTGCTCATTGGTAGAGTGCTTGCCTAGCAATGTGTGAGGTACTGGGTTCGATTCTCAGCACTGCATATAAATAAACAAAATAAAGTCCATTGACAACTAAAAAAATTTTTTTTAAAAAAAGCAATCTTTCCCAAATTAGATGACTAACAAATCATGATAGTAGCATGTGTATAAGAAATGCATGTACAAGTAAAAAGTAAACAAAAGGTCGCTAATGTTTCACACACATAAAATTTTATTCTGTCAACTCAACATCTTCTTAGAAATTTGACATTTCCTTTGTATTATCAATCAATAAAAATTAATCCTAGAATGCAGGTCTACCACCAGAAAAGGGCTTTTATCCCATCTAAAGAATGAAAACATTTTGCTTATTAACTCGTGAGTTCCTGATGAAATTACCTAGCAGGTACATACCTTCCCAACCTATCAAAAACTGGGGCACTTGGTTTGCTTACATTGTTGAAGAATAAGTCTAACTGAAATGTGTGCGGAGATGTCTCCCTGTGAATGAAAAAAAGGTACAAATATCAGCCTTTCTAACAATTAGTTCTATATTAAAATAAAAATATATCAAGTACAAAGTTAAGAGCAATCCTAGAATTAGGACATAATATCCTAAGGTTTAAGTAACAAAAGTACACAGTTAACTATGGTATTTAATGAAATCTATTCATATTCAATTCAAGTAACCAACTGTTCACTTTATTATTAAAAATAGTCCGGGTGTAGTGGCGCATACCTGTAATCCCAGTGACCTGGCAAGAGGACCACAAATTCAAGGCTAGCCTTAGGAACTTAACAAGACCCTGTCTCAATATTGCTCAATGGTAAAGTGCCACTGGGTTTAATTCCAATAAATAAAGAAATATTAAAGATAAAATTTTAATCATCAAAATCCAGATTATTTGAATCATTTTTCATTTGCTACTTGGTAATTACCTTAAATATTTCAAGTTTTAATGTGTTTAAAGATAATTATTGTGACATCTAGTGTTCTGTTTATCAGCAAAAAGAATCATAAAGCCTAAATTAAAACTTGTATAGTAACAATTTTCCAATTTTGAGTTTTCTCTTTTTTGGTAGATTTTATAGTTAAGAATAAATCCTCTTTAATTTGTATTAGACTAAAATCTTCTTATACTTAATGTAAAAGATACTATATCATAGCACCTTGACTGAAATTCCTTAGGCTCAACTAAAATTTTGATTTTAAATATCACATGCTTTATTGTTCATTTGCATAAAAAAGTACTACAAAAATGATTCCTTCATGAACTTCTGATAGAAGTACAAACAGGTACAATCATTCTGAAAGGCAATGTGGCAATAAAATTCAGAAATCTGAAAAAAAAATTCTTATCATTTGACATAATCTAGAATATTTCTATGAAAATACTGATATCAATCAAAGACTTTTTTCAAAAGCATGTTAAACATGCTATTACCTATAATTTCAAAACTAAAAATCATCTAATGGTCCCATTATCAAAGGACTGTCAAATCAATTATAGCATAGTCATTCATTATAGACGATGCAGCTATTATAAATCATATATTCAAATAATACTTAACACTATAAAAGTACTCATATAATATAAAACAAACAAAAATACAAAAAAGGATAGAGTCAAAGTAACAGCATACATTTACTTTACTTGAATTCAACCACTATGTGTCTAGCGACTCTACTGTCTTCCTCCTATATTTCCTCTTTATACTAGACCATGGCCTCCAATGTCTTAAGAAAAAACTTTTGAGCTCCCAAAGGCTCAGGTCTTAGTCACTGAAAAACAATGTAAAGAATCAAATATGGAAGACGGTTGTGGTGGCACAGGCCTATAATCCTAGCTATGTTGGAAACCTGAGGCAGGAGAATCACAAGTTGCAGACCAGCCAGCCTTAGAAACTTAACAAGACTCTGTCTCAAGACTCTGGGAGTATAGCTCAGTAGTAGGGTAGGGTTTAATCCCCAATACCAAAAAAAAACAAAAAAAAAAAAAACAAGAGAACACTTGGAATGTAGCCTTTGAGTTACCTCTTTAAAAGACCCCTGTTCTGCTGATATAAAAGATATAGTATATATAGCCTTTGGGACAGGAGTCCTTGTGTTCTTCTTTGCTAGCAAAGCAATAAACCTTCTTTTTCTTTTTTCTCAAAACCGTGTCCTCATTATTGGATTGGCATCGGGGACAAAGACTGAGCTTTCAGCAACACTATTAAGGTCAAAATGTATTCCATAGTATGGCTAGACCATGAAATGGCATCTAGCCACAGCTAACTACTAGCAGACATGTAACTGTGGTGTAAACACCAGAAGGCAGTGTGGTTAGAAACCAGCAGTGGTAGATAGGGGTAAGAAGTCCACATGGATGTGCCATCATGCATAGGACAGGAAGATGAAGATGCCACATAGTTGGGATAGGCATAAAGGTGTCAATGTATCTGCCCTAGGTAAGAATCCAGGCTGTGAGCCAGGAGAAAAGAGCTGGCCTACCAGGACTCATGCTCAGTCGTTTCTCTCTACATATTAAGATCTAGTCCCTCTCTGAGGACTGGTGCCTCTTCCCAAAAAGTGACGATTTAGTCATTAATATAATTTCTCATCTACCAAACTGGCAAAGATAAATGACACTTATAATTGGTTAAGACAGAGTAAAATGGAGTGGAATACAACTTGGCAACATCTCTAAGGATTAAACACAAAGACACTTAACCCAGAATATCAGGTCCAAGAATCTCTATCATAAAAGTGTGCTGGAGCACAAAGGATTTATGCAAAAGACTCCTGGAAGAAGCAGGGTTGGCTATCAATTCTGCCTTTCCACTGCTCTCACCTCACTTGGCAGCCCTGCAGATTTGAATATCAGCCTGGGCCAGCCATAGAGACCCACACCAAAACACAGGAGGATTGGCACATGGGCTTCCCACTTGGGCAGCCTTCAGCCCTGAATTTGTCCTACACAAATGATACCTGTTACTTAAAATAATGTCAAATTAGTCACCTAGCCATGGTCCCTACTCCTGGAAAAGGACCTTCCTTTCTATTTCCTGGTAATAAACCCGGGGAAGTGTTCTACAATGTTCTTATAACAGTGGTCTACTTTATTCTTTGAATATAGCCCTTGCTGCTCTGCCACTGCAACTTATTTTAAAATGAACATGTTTCTTTCTCTTCCTCTCTTCCTAATCTCTCCCATCCCTAACCTCAGGGGAAATAGGATTACCTTCTTTCCCATTTTAGGCAGATTTATCTGTCCTTGAGTGCACACCTACCACAGGAACGAGGCAATCCAGACTTTGGGGATGGTACTGGAAAATCTCAGAATGACTATCTCCCAAATTAAGAAGTCAATCACAACTCCAACAGAGAACATGTGGAATGTAGCCCATGAATCACCTCTATAAAAGCCCCCTGTTCCTGATGATGGGCAGAATCACAGCCTTTAGGACAGGAGTCCCCTGTGTTTCTCCTTTGCTGGCAAAGCAATAAATCTTTTTTTTCCTTTGTCTCAAAAAAAAAAAAAAAAAAAAAGAAAGAAAGAAATGTCTCCAGGCACAGTGGTGCAATGTAATAAATATTCATATCCATTGTAGCTAATGACAGAAATCAATTTTACCTGCTATGGTGGCCAACTTCCAAGATGGCCCATTTCCTAGTATTCACAACCTGGAGAGTCCCTTCCCACACTGTCCTATAGTATGTAACCAACAGAATATGGTAAAAGCTATAGTTTCAGTTCTAACACTAAGTTATAAAACACACTGATTGTGGCTTCCTTCCTGAGCCCGCTCTCTCACTTTTGGATCATTCCTGAAGAAGCCATGTCATGACGTGAGAAGAATGGATCCCCATGGGGTGGATCTCTTAGCAAGCACACAAGTGAGTTTCTTTTCTTTTTTTTTTAATTGCCCATTGACTTTTTTTTTTTTAATATTTATTTTTTTAGTTTTCAGCGGACATAACATCTTTGTTTGTATGTGGTGCTGAGGATCGAACCTGGGCCGCACGCATGCCAGACGAGTGTGCTACCGCTTGAGCCACATCCCTAGCCCACAAGTGAGTTTCTAAGCAAACTCTCCAGTCTCACTCAACTCTTCTAAAACTGTAGGTAAGACGGTAGCTCTGACCTGCATCTTGACTACAACTTCAGGAGGGAACCTGAGCCAGCTAAGCCCCTACAACTCCTGACCCTCAAAAACAATATAATAAAATAAATTTTTACTGTTTCAGACTGTAAAAATCTGCAGTTATTTGTAAAAGAACAATACATAACTAATAAATCTTTCTTGGTCAAAAGCATTGTAATTAAACAAAACTGTGGTATATGCTATCATTACCCTCTCTTTTACATTCTACATGTGATAAGAAAAGTAGGAAGAAATGTACAGGAAAACATGAGTTTTAATTTCTTTTAAGTGAAAAAATATATAAAGTGAATAACAATGAATTCTCTTTAAAAACATTAAACATGCCTGTTTTATTTTTATGTTTTAATTTCTGAATAGTACTTCTGAAGATTTTATGACTATTTCTGTAAGAAAACAACTATTTTTCACAGGAAGAAATAAGCCTTTAATTTTGATTCTGTCCCTTAAAACCATGAAATAGTAGGTATAACTCTTTTATGTAACAGAAATTGAGCTACCCATAGTATCTATAGAATGGAATGTGGTATTGACACATAAAACTAATATCCAGGCTATAAATTAAAAATGCATATAAGATATATTTATTATATGTATTCATGTTCCTACAGCCAAAATGTGGCTTATAACTCTAATCCATGTATTAAAATAATGATTCATATTAAGTTCTCTGTTTTTGTCGGTTGTTAAAGTTATTTGTATCTCCATGTCAGGATGATGGTCTTACATTTTAATTCCCACAGAACCTAAGAAAGAGAAAGTACCAAATAATTACTTAGTAATTATAATTAATGGTTCATTTGAAGCTACTAATTTATAAAAAGATACATGTACTGAACTAAGATCACTGAGTTGTAAAAACTGGCATCACAAAAAAATTTAAATAATGCGTTAAAAATACATTTCTAAATATTTAAACTAATTCTTATTTATTTTCAAGGAAAAAGTCAATTTAAGGGCTAGGGTTGTAGCTCAGTGGCAGAGCATTTGCCTGCAGGTGTGAGGCACTGGGTTTAATCCTAAGCACCATATAAAAATAAATAAATAATATAAGGGCATTCTGTCCATCTACAACTATAAAAAAATTTTTTTGAAGTAAAATTAAAAATACTTTATCGCTGGGCATGGTTTGCACACGCCTGTAATCCTGCTGGCTTGGGAGGCTGAGGCAAGAGAATCGCAAAAAAAAAAAGCCAGCAAAGCTAGCCTCAGCAAAAAGCAAGGCACTAAGGAACTCACTGAGACCCTGTCTTTAAATAAAATACAAAATAAGGCTGGGGATGTGACTCAGTGGTAAAGTGCCCCTGAGTTCAATCCCCAGTACCCCCCCACACACAAAAAAAAAACACTTTATACACTTGATTATGTTATCCCATAATATTTTGTAAAATGTAAATGCATTTCTATCAACTTTTTTAAAAAAAGGATAAATTTTTAAAAATCTTACCTACTACTTAGGTCAAATAATTCCTCCTTTCAAGTTTATGATGATATAAGCATTATAAAGAAAACTTAAGAGTTAATTACAATGCAAAGTGACCATAAAGTTTCAACATTTTATTATTTGCAAAATAGTACCTTAAAATTCTGCACTTAAGTTTCAACCACAGTGAGTCTCAACATCATGTACATCCATAAGACTGGGATCCAAAAATTAGAATAAGAAAAACTCCATATTTGTACAAATATGTCAAAATTGACTCTACTATCATGTATAACTACAAACAACAAATTAAAAGAAAAAGAATTTAAAAAAAAAAAAAAGAAAAAGAAGTTGTTTCAGGGACTGGGATGTAGCTCAGTGATAAAGCACGAGCCTAGCACTCACAGTGAGGGCCAGGATTTAATCCCTCAGCACCCCAGTCCCCCCCCCCACACACACACACACCCATACCCACAAGAATAAGTTTCTAAGACATTCTTTAATTAAAAAAAAAAAAAAAAGTTTTGCAAAGAGAGTAACTTACCCATATGCTCTATTGTCAGGCAGACTACTATGGGCTCTCACTCCTGGGGGTATGACTCGAACTTCATTGATATAAACCACACATGGAAAACGAACCACATCTATGTGAGAACTTTGCTTTAAAAAAGGAGGGAAAGAAGAGACACATTGTAAGCAAAACAATGCTTCCCAATTCAAAATATGCTCATCTTTTAATTATTTTCATTCAAAGCATCACAAATAACCTTAAAATAACCATATCATTAAATATTTTACAATGCTATATAAATCATTTTTAATGGCTGATGATAAAATGCACCTGTTAAGTCTTTCACTTAATATAACATTTTCTGCAGTGCATTATCTCTCTGCTGATATTTTGCTTAGATCAATATAGTTCACAATCTCTTAAATGAAACTTTTGGAGCCAGTTGCCTTTCAAAATCCTGATTTTTTGAATTTTTAGAAAGGTATTTTTAGAAAGGTATATGATACAAATACTACATATTACCTAAGAATTCCAGCAGCTTCTGTGACATCAATATCTTATAATCAAAACATCAATATTTCTACAGCAATATGTATGAACATTCACACTAAATAAAGATTAAAACTAGTATAATATTGGTTCAAATTAGATTGTATAGCTAAATGAATTCAGGACAGTTTCAAGGTTTTATTATTTGCAAAAATAATACTTAAAACTTTTAATTTCTGAATTTTTGAATTTCTGGTTAAAAGGTTGCAGATCTATACTTAATTAGCTTACTCTAAATTTTACATACTAAATAATGTCAAAGGATCAGAAAAACCATTTCGATACTGAATAGCTGAGGAACTCCCACCAAAAAAAAAAAAAATTAAATGGACAGCATAAATTATATTTATTACATACTTATCCCTATGTAACATTTTTATTGGAAAAATGCAACTCTTGTGATCAATAAAAAAAATTCACATTGATTTGGAATATTTTTCATCATTTTCTCCTAGCATTTCAATCAACCATCATTTTATTTAGTGGTTAAAGTTCACCATAGGTTCACATTATTTGCATTTGGAAAGGCTAAGTCTTGAAGCTGCAAAGAATATCATGCCTACCATAACAGACCAAAGGAACAACATGTTCAGGTTAGGCTTCCCTGGAAATATAACAGATGACTTCCTAATTTTGCATTTTAAACATGGAAGTTATAATATACAGGCATAGAAATCTGCCAGTAATATGTTCACTATTCAAATGTACTTCAAACTCTCATTGAAATAAAATAAATGGAATAAACTTAAAGTGAGACTAACTGCTAATTATTCTCCAATATCCACTTTCCTCTTCTTCTAGAGAAATTTTAGCTGGGCATAAGTGAACCAAAGGCTATTTCCCAGATTCCCAAGATGCAAATGTGAACATGTGACTATTAAATTCCTTGATATAAATGAAAGTGATGTAAGCAATTCTGGGTCATGCCCTTAAAGAGAAGGTTCAGACTTTTGGACCTATCTTCCACTTGTTCTTCCAATGGTCTAGAATATAGACGTTATAATGAGCTATTATGGGCAATACAGGCAATGTTATAAAGGATAGCAAATGATACAGATGGAAAGGCTGGGTCCCCAACACTGTAGAACCGTTATATGGGCCCTAGGTTATTTTCAACTAGATTACTGAAAGAGAAATCCTATTTTATGTAAAGCTACTATTACGTTTGTTTTTTGTTAGAGCTGATCTTGTATCCCAATTATTATGATTATACCTTATACAGTCCACAAATACCACATTCAAGGGGTTGGGGCTGTGGCTCAGAGGAAGAGTGCTCGCCTACCATGCGTGGAAGCACTGGGTTCAATTCCTAGCACCACATACAAATAAAATAAAGATATTGTGTCCACCTATAACTGAAAAAAAAAATATCACATTCCTTTTATATAAAAGAAATATAAAACAACTTACTTCAGAAAATAGAGAAAATGCCATGATACAAACAGTACAGACAAGATGCTTTAAAAACTCAGAAGGGTACTTACCTAGCTCAGATTTTGAGCAACCATTTTGGGGGGAAGAAAAGATGTGTCAGGGAAGGTATCCCCAAAGAAGTTGTACCTAAGTTAAGTAAGTCTTCTAAGAAAACAAGAATCAGTGGAAGAGAGAGCTTTCTTGGCAAAAGGAGAAAGAAAGCATGTACAAAAAGAATGTAAAGAAGAACTTGGAAGGTTCAAGAAATTGCAAGCATAATTCACCATGCCTAGAGAGCAAAATGAGAAAGGAATGTAGGGCAAAGTAGCTGAGCGCAACCATCAGAATTACATGAAATAATTCATCCACAGCCAGAAGGCAACTTCATATCTGTATCCCCATCTGGGACCTCTCTCCTGAGCCCCTGACTGTTATACACAACTAGGTATCTCCACCTGACTGCTATACACAACTAGGTATCTTCACCTGAATGTCCCTCAGGCACCAAAAACGCAGCAATTCCAAAACCTAACTCTCCTACATTACTGATGGCATTATTATCCACACAATGCCCAAGAAATTATCCTTTTGTTTCTCATTCTCATCTAAATCATCCATTCATTCAAACACCAATTCCTAGTGATTACATTCTTTTTTAAAATATTTTTAGTTGTAGATAGAGACAATACCTTTATTTTATTTATTTATTTTTATGTGGTGCTGAGAATTGAACCCAGTGCCTCACACATGCTAGGCAAGTGCTCTACCACTAAGCTACAATCCCAGTGCCCTAGTGATTATATTCTAAATAACTCTCGTATCTATATTTCCCTTCATTCCTGTTGTCATTCCTTTAATTCTATGACTACATCACTCTAATCTGAATTATATCAAGAACAATCCTTCATACATGTATTTTGGATAATAATGATCATCATATTCAACCATCATTAATTACCCCATGCCCTCTCCCCTCCCCTCCCACCCCTCTGCCCTATCTAGAGTTCATCTATTCCTCCCATGCTCCCTCTCCCTATCCCACTATGAATCAGCTTCCTTATATCAAAGAAAACATTCGGCATTTGGTTTTTTGGGATTGGCTAACTTCACTTAGCATTATCTTCTTTAACTCCATCCATTTACCTGCAAATGCCATGATTTTATTCTCTTTTATTGCTGAGTAATATTCCATTGTGTATATATGCCACATTTTTTTTATCCATTCATCTATTGAAGGGAATCTAGGTTGGTTCCACAATTTAGCTATTGCGAATTGTGCTGCTATAAACATTGATGTGGCTGTGTCCCTGTAGTATGCAGTTTTTAAGTCCTTTGGGTATGAAGACACAAATTGGTGTGAGTATACTATGTATACAACCAGAGATATGAAGAATTAAGCTCTATATATGTAATAAGAATTGTAATGCATTCGGCTGTTATACATAAATTAAATAATTAAATAAATAAATAATTGCATAGTGGGCATCATTATAGAATATCTTTAGTATATCAATAATTGTTTATTTAGGACTCATTCCTAGAAATGAAATTGCTTGATCAAAGGATATGAATGGAATTTTGGAATATAGATCATATATTCACTTTCCATACGAGCTTTACACACTCTAAATTTATCAGTTTAGATTCTCTGGATATGAGCATGTGTACATTCAACATTCAGAACCATTGCAGGAATTACAATTTTTTAAAAAAAAATATCCAGTTTGAGAGGTAATAAATGTTATTATTTGTTACTTTCAATAATCTCATTTAATTACTAGTAAGTAATAATATTTTCCATATATTGACTTTTGTTTCTGCTTTTGTGAATTATCTGCTCAAATATTTTATAGACTTTTTTCTATGGGGCTTATCTTTACTTTAAATCATAGGAGTCTTTTATACCTTAATAATGGTAGTAGACCTATTCTTACAAATATATTACTTCTAGCTCCTCACTTGCTATAAATTTCCATTATGTTTATTAATAAACAGTCCTTTTTAGCAAACAAACAAACTAGCTGGTTTTGTGCTTTTTTTCTTGCTCCCCTCCAACCCATTCTCCTACTGCAACATGTTCTCCCTAAATTATAAATACATCATCCCCCTGCTCTTTCCTATAGCCAAGCCAAATTCCTAGGTCTTATAGATAAGATTGGCTTCTTAATCACTCCAAACTTATACCCCTAGCATACCATGCTCTTTTCCAACTTCATGCCCTCATTTATGCTGTTCTCCTGGTTTAGAACCTTCTGATACCCCTCTGCCCCAACTCCCTGTAGATGTCAACTTTCTTTTCTTTACTGGAGACTGAACCCAAGGGTACTCTACCACTTAGCTACATCCCAAGCCCAAGACAGGGTCTCACAACTTGCAGAGGTTGGCCTCAAACTTGTGATCCTCCTGTGTCAGCCTCTGGAGCAGCTGGGATTATAACTTTCAAGAGAAAGTTGATCAAGCCTAGTTAAGCACTTCTCCCTTGTGTACCCAAAGTCCCTTATCAAACTGAATTGTAATTGACTCTTTTAACTCTCCTCATTAAAATATATGTTGCAAGGAGATGAGAACCAAGTCTCAGTTACTGTATATTCACAATGTCTGGCATATTTTTTAATGAATGAAGAACTTTTAATAGGTGCTTAAAGGGGATCAAATTGTTCTTAGAGGGTTATAAAAAATGCAAGCAGGATGACAATAGGAAATCATGGAAGGTTTATGATCAGTCAGGTAACAGAAATGTGAAGAACAGACTGGTCAGATTCTATGACTAAGACACATTTATCCATAGGAGTTATTGTACATTTAAAGATCACAGCATAGCTATCTACAGCTCCTTATCTCTAGAACTACCTTGTCTTCTCTTTCTACCCACTCCCTTAGCTATCTTATCTGTTTCTATCACTAATGCAGATGAGTTACAAATTAGTTTCATAAACTCTAAAATGATCATTACAAAGAACTTTCCAGCACTGACCACCTCCCCAAGACTATATTTTAACCCAACCATTCTACTCTGAAAAGTAATATTAAAGAAGTAAAGATGTATAAAATAATTTAGGCCCAAGAATATCACAACACTGTTTATAAAGCCAGAAATCTAAATGTATGAGAACTTAGTAAATAAATAATAACATTACTATTTACATAAATATTATACAGCCAATTTTAAATATTTTACTGAATACTCTTTTGTACCTTTTGAATTTGTACCTCATACATGTATGACATAGTCAAAAAAGAAAATTTTTTTAAATGAAGTTTACTTTTTAAGTGATATATATGCAAATTTCTCGATGTACAAGGATGCACAACACAGGTGAAAACAGAAACCACAAACAGTACTGGAACGTTAATGTAGGTAGTGGGTTCATATGTTTAAGCATAATCATATTCACTAGAAGATTTGGTAAATATTAATATAAAGAAAACCATTAATTACACCTATAAAATTCTAATACTGACTATAATAGGTGTGGGGGAGAAAGAAAGGAATTTACATCATATCAACAGGAATATCAAAATATAGCATCTCTCTACTCATATACTTGTTTACCAGCTAGTCCTACTTAAATCTGACTTTAAACAATTTTTCAGATATATGTTATGTTAATTTTAGTTTTACCTTGTTTTTTTTTTGTGTGTGTGTGGTACTGGGGATTGGACCCAGGGCCTTGTGCATGCCAAGGCAAGCACGATCTACCAACTGAGCTATATCCCAGCCCTACCTTGCATTCTTGATTTGCAATGTTAAGTGTTTTTTGTTTTTTTTTTTTTTTTTAAGAGAGAGTGAGAGAGATAGAGAATTTTTAATATTTATTTTCTTTAAATTTTTTGGCAGACACAACATCTTTGTTTGTATGTGGTGCTGAGGATCGAACCCGGGCCGCACGCATGCCAGGCGAGCACGCTACCGCTTGAGCCACATCCCCAGCCCCAATGTTAAGTGTTTTATTCATTTATTGGAACATTATTTCCCCATCATCAAAGTCTGTTAATAAATTTAACTGCTTATCTTCTGAAACCCAAGAGGATTGGCCTTATAAATGTTTAAAACTTCCTTATGTAATAAAAAGGGGATTATTGCAAAATACATAAAGATACAGAATGAGCAAATAGTATTAATGACAGTTGTCACTAAGAAAGGTGATACTATGAAAGCATAGCTTTTCAGCATTTTCTAATTTTTCTAGAATGAAATTTAAATTTACTAAAATATTTATTTTTTCATTTTTATAAGAGTATCATACAAACTACAAACATAATTTGTAATTCACTTTGCACCACTCATATCCCTTTAAGGTAAATTAAAAGTTTAACTTCCCTACCGGATTACAAATCCCTCTGAGAACAGACAATAGATTTTGTTTTATTTTTACTTATATTGCCCCTCCTGGAACTGTACTCTCACTTTCAAAAGCATTTTTCATAAGCCAGCTGCAGTCACACATGCCTGTAATCCCAGTAACTTAGGAGCCCAAATTGGAAGGATTGCAAACTCCAGGCCAGTCTTGGAAACTTAGTGAGGTCCTAAGCAACTTGGTGAGACCCTGTCTCAAAATAAAAAAAAAATAAAAAAGGGCTGGGATGTAGCTCAGTGATAAAGCACCTCTGGGTTCAATCATCAATACCAAAAAAAAAAAAAAGGTATTTTTCATAAATAGGTTCTAAACAGATTCCCAACTTCCTACTGGGCAAATCTGGCTTACTACTAAACACACAAAAAACTAAAATTATCAGGCTGGTGTTGTAGCTCAGCTTGCCTAACATTTTCGAGGCACTGGGTTTAATCCTCAGCACCACATAAAAATAAATAAATAAAATAAAGGTATGTGTCCAACTACAACTGAAAAAAAATTTTTTAATTAATAAATAAAATTACCAGGCATGGATACAGAGCTCAATGGTACAGCACTTGCCTAGTATGTATGAGGCCCTATGTTTGATCTGCAGCACTACAATACAAAAATCTAAAAAAAAAAAAAATCTAAAATTATCTTTTTCCCATCAAACTCACTATCAACAGCCCCACCAGTTCCCTAGTCTCTAAATCTAAAATTCTATCATTTTAACTACAATATTCAGCTTCCATCCTACTGAATATGTGTAGTTAAAAATTATATCCAAAATGTATCTTATATGTATTCCTTCCTATTTAGTATCACTGGGTCAGAGTATACCATGGCAGGAAAATGCATGCTGGTGTATCTTAAGCTAGTTATGCCATTTTAGGAAAGACATCTAACCTCTTGGGCTCCATTTCTGTATTTCATGAAGATAAACTACCTTTTCAAAATGGATGGAAAAATCAGAGATAATTTATTTAAATAACCAACACACAATAGGAAAGATAGTAGAACGAACTGAATATAACTTTCCTACGTTCATACATGAATACACAACCAGTGAAACTCCACATCACGTTCAACTACATGAATGAGATCCTAATTAGATTAAGTTATACTCCATGTATATATATGTCAAAACATACTCTACTGTCATGTATATCTAAAAGAAAAAAATTAATAAATAACCAACATACTGCCTCACTCAAAGAAAGTATTCAGCCAGGCAAAGTGATGCATGCCTGCAATCTCAGGTACTTGGGAGACTGAGGCAAAAAGATGGCAAGTTTCAGCTCCATCCAGGCAATTTACCAAGACCCTGTCTCAAAATAAAATAAAAAAGGGTTAGGGATGTAGCTCAGTGGTAAAGTGCCCCTGGGTTCAAACTCCAACACTGGAGGAGGGGGGGCAGGGAGTATTCAATAAAGGCTAACAAGCATTAATTCCCATCTGCTAAGTCAACCTTTCATTATACCTTACTTTTTTCGTCCTGAATTTGACACCTGTTTTCTTTGAACAATTTTAGGTATTACTGATCAATTAATCTCCCTAATATAGTTCACTAACCATATAATTTGCCTGCTCAAAAACTTTCCACTTGTACAACAGATCTATGCTCCTTCATTGAACATTCAAGGAGCTCAATGATCTGGCTTTGAACTGCCCCTCAGGTGCCACTTACTTGAGCACACCTGAACAAATGACTATTCCAGTAAAATACCATCCTTTCCTAACTATAGCTGCGGTACATACCTTTCCACCAAAGACCAAGTTCATATGGTAAATGCCTAAATGAAATCTTTCTTAATACTCTCAAAAGAAGAGTATCTCTCCCTTCTGAAATCATGCAGCCTTAATATCCACAAAGGAAGTTAAATATAAACTAGGATTCTAATACGTCCAATAATGAAAAGCATTTTTTTAAAAGATGATAAACTCTAAGAAATCACCATTGTGCCTCTTTATGCACTTTATCACATTCTAACTTGAATGATAATTTTGTGGAGCTAATCTACAGTTCAGTTAAACTTTTTGTGTGTGTGTGGTATATCACTATGTTACCCATGCTCTCACTCTCCCAAGTAACTGGGACTACATACAGTTCTACATCCCCAAAACCAAGTTGGTTATAAATTTTTTGAGAAGAAACATTTGAGAACAAGATTTCTTATCTTTACCAGGCATAGGGCACACACCTGTAACCCCAGGGACTCAGGAGGATCACAAGTTCAAGACTAGCCTCAGCAACTTAGAAAGGCCCTAAAGCAACTTAGCAAGATCCTGTTTCAAAATAAAAAATAAAAAGGGGCTAGGGACATAGCTCTGTGGTAAAGCACTTCTAGATTCAATCTCGCTGTACATTGAGAGAGAATTTTAATATTTATTTTTTTAGTTTTCGGCGGACACAACATCTTTGTTTGTATGTGGTGCTGAGGATCGAACCCGGGCCGCACGCATGCCAGGTGAGCGTGCTACCGCTTGAACCACATCCCCAGCCCCCCCCCAAAAAAAAAATCTTAGCTCCCATAAATTTTTCTTTCAAGACTTGGTTCAAATGTGACCTCTACTAAAGCTTTCCCAGTCATTCCCAGAAGATGGCATTTACTACATGCCCTGTCTTCTCATAGCCTTCAATGTTTGTCTAAGAATGAAAGAAAGAATAATCGATTAAATAATGAATGAATGAATGAATGCCAGTTTTCCTAAACTAGAACAGTATAGGACTAATTCACCATATGCTTTCTTCAAATATTTACCTACTTTCTACTTCTGTATATGACAGGTTCTGCTACAACTATTGCTGCCATTGTGGGTTTTCTAAAACTTGGCTAGAATTACAGTCGGAATACAGCCGTTATTAAACAAACCATGCCAACTGACCCACATGGAATGTAAGGCCAAATATTATTTCACTGTCAGTAAGATATAATAACCCAAAGTACCCAAACTTTTGACTTTTACTGACCTATAAATCATTCATTAAAATAAAAGATAATTGGGTTGGGGTTGTGGCTTGGTAGCAGAGTGCTTGCTTCACATGTGTGAGGCATTGGGTTTGATTCTCAGGACCACATATAAATAAATGAATAGAAATAAGGTCCATCAACAACAAAATTTTAAATAAATAAATAAAATATCAAAGAATTAACCACTTCCCATATCATCACTATTTCACAAAACAAAGACTATTCATTTTAAACATTTTGCACTCAAACATTTATTGAGCACCTACATTTTTCTAGATACTGTTGTAGCACTGGAAATACAACCAAGAATAAGAGACTCTAGTTAACCTCTTGGAGCTTGATACAAGAACATACTCTTTTTTTTTTTTTTAATATTTATTTATTTATTTAAGTTCTCAGCAGACACAACATCTTTGTTTGTATGTGGTGCTGAGGATCGAACCCGGGCCGCACGCATGCCAGGCGAGCGTGCTACCGCTTGAGCCACATCCCCAGCCCCAAGAGAACATACTCTTAATAAAAACAGAAGAAATAGTCTAGCTGGGCTTGGTGGCTCACGCCTGTAATTCTAGCTATTGGAGAAGCTGAGGAAGTAGGATCACAAGTTTGAGGTCATTCTGAGCAACTTAGAGACATCTTGTCTCAAAATAAAAAGGACTGGGGATGTAGCTCAATCGTACAGCGCTCCAGAGTTCAATTCCCAGTACCAGAAAGGAAAAAAAAAAATCTTCGAAGAAAGAACAATTCTCTAAAATGATTTAAGTTTACATTAAGACAGAAGAGGAAGTTCGCGCGCCCTCGCTCTCGCGCACTCTCTGTCTCAGACACACAGACAAACACAGACACGCCAATTTCTCTTTGGACTTTGTTAAAGTTCATTTTCGACCGGCTTTCAGAAACCTGCAGTTATCTAGCTATATTCAAATATCACACGTTCAAGAACCCATAAATAATTTGGTACAGAAAGATTGCTATACAACACTGTGCCCTCGCCCCTCAAAATGACAATACATTTGCTTGCTGAAAATAATTCTGACTACGATTCCCTCAATTCTTCCTACTTCTAAATAGTCTCCACGCAAAGAGGTTGTACGCATCTCATGTCCTAATGTGTGAAACCTCCTTCGAACGATTAAAAGTTTCATGACAAACTGAAGAACACTACAATCCTGAGCCCAAAGTGTGGCAAAACTTCCATTAGAAGAATCTAGCCGAAGGAATTTAGAAACGTCGTTAATTCGGGAACCACAGAACCCGAGGGAGCTGCTCAGATTCCTGCACTACGGTCAGCGACCAGCTGCCCAAGACACCTCCTGCACCCAGAGAGGTTACCTGAGAACCTCGACCCTTCTCAAGGCCCAAAGTTGACAGAAAAACATAATAACACTAAAAAGTAATGCCAGCAAAGCAGCCAACTCCAGCAAGACGCCGCGGAGGGGGATGCAAGTTAAAGCAAGGAAAAGAAGGCTCTGCCGCCCCCTCCCTCAGACGCAGAGCTCACACCCAAGCTGGGGGATGGGGTGTGTGTGCGCGAGGAATTAAAGCGACAATCGGTGGGAGCAAAAAATCTAGGACGCTAACGATTTTTTTGTGAAAGTCCTCAAGTCGAGGAGTAGGGTCGGAATCAAGTCGCCAAGCCTTACCTCAGCGCTTGGATGTTTAAAAGTGTCTAAAAATAGCAGCTCCATCGCCGAGTCCACCGCCATGTTTGCCGCGGGCGGAGGACAGGGGGAGGACTTCCGGGGCAGCGCTCCAACTTCGGAGACTGCAGCTCAGGAGAGGGAGAAACGGAAGCACTTCCGGTGATCAGAGCCCCAGCGCTTCAAGCCTCGGCCTATCCCAAAGCTCCTTGCTGCCTGAAGCGGCCGACCCCGCCTTCTCCAGCGCGGCGAAGGGCGCCCTCTGAACGCCCAGGGGGGACAGAGCGGGGAGGAGGGGGAGGAGACTACGGTGTATCCAGTGGTCCAAACCTTGTGGTTCTGTAGCGCTACGGAGCCACGACGACCTCCGGGTGGGGTGGGTGGAGAAGGCTTTGAAAGGCTGGAGGAGGGAGCATTACCAACTCTGGAGGACCGGCCTCCTATATCATCCCCAAAGCAATCTTTCTAGCATCTGGAGATGCAGTGAGCGAAGTTGCAAAGTAAAGCATTATTTTTAGAAGAAAGTGTTGTTTCAGCAAATGGAGACTCTTTTGTTTTCTTACCTGTAAAATGTGAAGAATAATATGTAACCCATAAGATGATTGTGAGGATTCATTGAAATAAAATTCAAAGAATTGTGTAAGTGAAAATGTCATGAATAATATGAAAAGGTGTTCAGTGAAAAGACTGTCATGTACTGAAGAGTATTGGAGCAACTGGAACTGCACACAGCTGGTTTCGTCACGTAAATTGGCACAGGCCTCTGGTAGAGCACTAAGGAAATGGCAAGTAAAATAACATACGCGTACCCCTCTTTTATGGAAAATCTAGCGCACATCCCAAAAATGCCTAGAAATATGAGAATGTTCATATACATGTCATACTTGCACAAAAGCTGAAAACCTAATTGCCATTGGTACACAAGAAATAAGTACAAGGAGGTGTAGAGTATATAGCAGGCGTAAAGAATGAACAAATCTGTGTATTCTGATGTGGATAGTCTAAAAGCCAGAGGATGTGGCTCAGCAGCAGCGGTGCTTATGTAGCATGTGTGAGGCTCTGGGTTCAAACCCACTACCTATTGAGAAATTGTGTAAAATAGCACTTACACAGTTTTGTAAAAAATGGAAAATAATATAAAATTTGAGGGGCATATGTACCATAAAATTATAAAGTACATTGGAATGATTACAGTACTGAGGTGGAGGGATTTGCAGTGAACAAGAACAAAAGGGCTTCAAATGCTTTGACAATTTTTTTTTTTTTTTGAGAAAAAGGAAAAAGAAGGTGTATTGCTTTGTTAGCAAAGGAAAAATGCAGAGGACTCCTGTCCCAAAGGCTGTGATTCTGCACATCAGCAGGAAAAGGTTTTTTTTAAAAGAGGTGATTCAGAGAAAATGAGATTAGGAAAGAGAGATCATGAAGAAGATCAGGGAGGAGAATGTCAGGGAGAAGAAGGCTGGGAAATAGAAAAAACATATAAGTTTCAAAGCCACAAGGGATACAGTCAAAGCATCAAATGTAACCCCTGTTACATTTCCCCACTGTCTATTTATAGCTTCCATTTCTATGGAAAGTGGGCAACCACATCTCCAAGGTAGTTCATGCTGAAAGCAGGTGAAGTAACCCAAAGTCCTTGTTCTCTGGACAGTTAAAGGCATTCAGCATCAGGACAGTCCAGAGATCCACAGTGGCAGCTGGCAGGTGAGTGGACAAGGCATACATACATCATGCTAAGACAACAATAAAGACAGCAAAGCATTACTTTTTTTGTAAACAATTAGCACAAAAATGATTAGTATTTTAGCCAGTCTCTGAAAACCATGAGGACCATAACACATAGTTTTTTAAAATATGTAGTTATTCAGTTGTACGTGGTCACAATACCTTTATTTTATTTTTATGTGGTGCTGAGGATTGAACCCAGTGCCTCACATATGCCAAGTGAGCACTCTAGCACTGAGCTCCAGCCCCAGCCCACAATTCATAATTTTATCAGCAAAAAAAACCAGATCAAGTTTGTCAATGTAGGAGGTTGGGAAGATTTGTATACCTATGAAATCAGACTCAAATGAACTTGGGACAAATTTGCGACTTTTATCATTCTTATTATTGAGCACTCTAACACAAGAACCCTACCTTTATAGCGTCCAGCTTTACTTAATTTTGGTAGGGCTGACACAAGTATGTATATTAAGTTTCATTTTTTAAAAAACAATGTTTTTCCTTTTAAATGTCCATGTAAGACTGTGCTGTTAGGCTATACTCTCCTGCAGGGTGTTTAAGACCAAGTGGTTGGACAAAACTGAGCTTGTTCCTATCTATTTTTAAGCATCAGCTAAGATTCCTCAGAGATCACTCTTAGAGACATGTGCAAAGCCTCCTGGCTCCTTTAGCTTTCCTCTACCAGTGGTGCCACTTGTCAGGATGGGTCAGGGTCTGACTGACCTTATGTGGCTTCTCTTGGAACAATCAGGAACATTTCTGTCTCCAATGACCCTTCTCTTTGCAGAATGTGCACTGGTTGGCTTCCTGTTCTCTAGGGGTCCTCTCGATCTCCCTGATCAGCAGATCAGATCAGGAGGGGAGGCCTAATGAGGAAGAATGTGTTTAACAAGATTCGCCAGAGTTGCAGGACCCAGAGAGGGAGCCCATCATTCTCTGCATCCTGGCCGACCTTAGAGGGCAAGGGCCAAAATGTTGGCTACTTATTCCTTGGCCTTTTCACTCCCTTGACTTGGTCTTCTAGTTTTTGGTTTTAAACACCCAGCAAGCCAGTTTCACCAGTCTTAAAGAGAGACTAACAGGTTATAACTTTAATATCTATAACTTTACAGATAACTGTTTTCATTTAATTAGGGTTAGTTTTAGTATGGGAAGTCAGCATTATATAGTGAAGGGAAAGCGAGGAACAAGAGACGGGTAAGCAAGAAATAAAAGACGGAGACCAGGCAGAGATACATAGGAGAGTTTATTTGTCAGAGCTGACAAATAAAGGCCATCTCTCTATAAGAGAGAGGGGCAAAACAGGCTTGAGTTCTGGGATTTTTATAGGGCAGGCTCAGGAATCAGAGCCGAGCAGGTCCTAATGCAGGCGGTTAAGGTTTGGGTTGGTATGAGGGAGGTGAGCCTTTCTCAGAAAGGTCTTTGAGTGGGAAAGCAAAACTTTTTCCTTAAAATAGTGGCTGTCACTTAAGATGGCCATCCAGATGCTAAGCAAAGGCCTTATATTCCCCCCTTTTTGTTTTTTATTGGGATCCTTGGGCAACAGGGACATAGATCAATCTTCTATAACTGCTTTCTCCTGGGAAGGGGCAGCATTTGAATCCCTCAATAGGGGTGCAGAATGTCATTAGAACAATGACAGAGGTTGAGTGGTGGTGGAATGCTGTCCCCTGTGCCCCAATTTTGGGTGAGAGACTGGTTGATATTCCTGTAACAAAAGCTGGTTTATAGTTTAATTAGAGATTTTTTTTTTTGATCTGGTCTTGAACGAATCTAATGACGCAGTGGGGAAGCATTAACAGAAGGCCTATGCCAAGGAGAGGGGTCAGGAAAGGGAGTGCCCACTGGAGAAGGGGGTTGCTTAGCTGCCATCCTTCAGTAGAAGAGAGCTGTTGTTTCTGATGTTCAAGGTCCTGTTGGAGTTGTTTTATCTTGTCCTTTACTATACCAGATTGACATAAAAATAGCATTCCTCCTGTAGGTACAAAGTCCTCCCTTTTGGGCTGTAAAAAGATCAGGGTTCCTTCAATTCTGCAGAACCACAACAGCTAAAGAATCAAGTGGTACTGTATAGTTAGTATACTTTGAGCATGTTGCTGTAAGTCTCCTTGAAATTGCAATGATCATTCCTGGTAGTAGTACCCCTGGGTGGTGAGTGCAGAATGAGGAAGGAGGGAAAAAATGAAAAAGGGAGGGATGGTACCCATGGTTCTGCAGTGTCCTCGTGATCCTCAGAGTCCGAAGAAAGACTGGGGATTCCAGCCTTGGAGAAACGCAGCTTGAGAGGGCCTGTGGGTGTCACTGTATAAAAGGGCGGAGAAAACCATTATAAATGAGAATTATGAACCCAATATGGAATGCCCTCAAGGCGGGCCACTGAGGGAGTGGTAAGAATGACCCGATAGGGTCCAGTCCATTTTGCGGAGAGCTGAGAGGAGGAGGGGGCCCTGTTGGGGAGGTTAAAAAATACCAGGTCTCCATGAGACAGAGTGGGAGAAGGGAAAGAGGCAGAACTAGTCTTTGCCAGAACAGCATTACCATATCGCCAAAGAAGTTTCCTATTCATGCAAGAAGGGGCCAGAAAAGATGAGGAGCAAGGGGTAGTGGAGAATCAGAGGTTGATGAGCTGAGCAGGGAAATAGGCTGTCCATATAGAAGCTCAAAAGGGGAGATGTTGAGTGGCTTCTTTGGGAGGGCCCATACCTAAGAATAAGAAGAGCCAAGGGAAGAAGTTTAGTCCAATCTAAGTGTAATCCAAGGGATAGTGAGAATGTTCTTCAAGGTCTGATTGGTATGTTCTACCTTGCCAGAGGACTGGAGATGGTAGGGGATATGAAAATGCCAGGAGATGTTGAGTGTCTTAGCTACAGACCGTGAAACATGGGAAGTAAATTCAGGACCATTATCAGACTGAATCAAGGAGCGGAGGCTAATTGGGGAAGAATGTGTTCAACAAGAATGCTGGCCACCATAGGGGCATATTTATTGGTGGTAGGAAAAGCCTCGATCCGTCCTGAGATGGCGTTGACAAGTACCAAGAGAAATTTGTACTGCTAGACCGGTGCCATATGGGTAAAATCCAGCTGTCAATCAGAGCACTTGCCTGGTGTAATGGGAAGGCAGGTAGGCGGAGATTGGAAGTGGGATTGGTTTTTTGGCAGATTTTACAGGAGGCAGAGAGGGTAGAGAGAAATTGTAGGTCCTCTGGACAGAGTTTAAGGTGGGAAGTGAGAAATCGTTTTAAAGATGTGGTGTTGGGGTGAAAGAGGTTGTGAAGGAAGGTAAGCATCTGTTCAGTGTCAGGTGGGGCAGAGTCCGTCAAGGGACTAGCAAGGCCGAGGAATGCAGGTGGCGTAGGCTGTTGGAGGGCAGTAGCCCCCGCCTCAGAGTCTGCCTTGTTGTGAAAGAGGTGTCTGTCTGATGGGATTTACAATGCGAGATTCCAATGGCAGTGGGAAGCTTGGAGGCCTGAAGGAGATCAGAGATAAAGGAGGCATTTGTAATTGAAGTAGCCTTGGTGGTAAGGAATCCCGCTCCTTCCAAATAGCAGAGTGGGAGAGAAGTATGTGGGAAGTGTATTTAGAGTCAGTGTAGACATTGAGGGAGGCTCCCTTTGCCAAAGTGAAGGCTCTGATGAGGGCAACAAGTTCAGCCTGCAGATTGGATGTATTATCAGGGAGGGGAGCTGCTTCCACAACCGAAGTTAGAGAGACTATAGCATACCCTGCCTACAAACTCCCTCCTGAAGGAAGGAGGAGCCATCTGTGAACTATGTGTATGTTGCCTGGAGCAGGGGGCCTTCCTGTATGTGGAAGGGTTGTGGAAGAAGCTCCTCCAGAGTTTCAATGCATGAATGGGTAAGAGGAGAAGAGGTGGAAGGGTCCTGAGGAGTGGGCAGGAGAGTAGCAGGGTTTAAAGGTGAGCACATGTGGAAAGTAAGACGGGATCTTCTACCCGTGAAACCTGTAGAGATAAAAGGTGACAAGGGGCTAAGGAATGTAAGCCCATGTAGGTGAGGAGTTCTTTTAGGTGATGGGGAGCCAGAATGGTGTGTGGGGCCCCAAAGGTGAGTTTCTTTGACTCTTTAATGACTAGAGACTCTGCAGCCAACGTTTGTAGGCAAGGGGCCCATCCCTGAACAGTAGGGTCAAGACCGTACGATAGATAAGCCACAGGGGCAAAGGTTGGCCCCAGCATGTGTCTGAGGACCCCTAGAGCAAATCCCTACTTTTCAGCCACGTAAAGGTGAAATGAGTGTGTGAGATCAGGGAGATGGAGAGCAGGGGCCTGGAGGAGGGCCTGCTGGAGCCTGGTGAAGGTTTTGTAACAGAGTGCAATAAGGCTCCAGAGAGTGGACCCCGGGGCTGCATCATATAGAGACTTAGCCAATATAGAGTAGTTAGGAATCCAAGCCCTGAGGAATCCTGCCATACCTAGAAAGGAGAGAACTTCTTCCTTAGTAGAGGGTGTTGGTATATTAGCGATAAGGCCCTTTCTATCAACGGTAATGGCTTTGTGTGTAGGGGTCAGGAGGAGGCCTAGGTATGTTAACATTGCCAAGGATGGAGAAACCCTATAGCTATGGGAAGAAGGGAAGTTGAAACACCTGAAGTTTACAGGTGTCCTGATGACTGACCTCAAATGAGGGACTGCAAAGAAGGAGGTCATCAACATACTGTAGCACCATAGACTGAGTGAGATGTGTGAAAGTTAGGTCCTTAGCCAAGGCCGGTCCAAAGATATGAGGGCTGTCTCGGAACCCCTGGGGGAGAACTGTCCACGTTAGTTGAGTGGAGTTACAAGACTCAGGGTCTATCTATGTAAAGGCAAAAATGTCTTGAGAGTGAGAATGGAGGGGAATAGAGAAAAAGCCATCTTTCAGGTCTAAGGAATAAGAGGTTCTGGAAGGAATGGTGGAGAGAAGGGTATAAGGATTGTAACGGGATAGATTGGGATGACCGCAGAGTTGATGGAATGGAGGTCTTGGACAAAGCAGTAGGAAGCATTGGGCTGTTTTACTGCCAAGATGGGGGTGTTATAAGGGGAATGAGTAGGTCTAAGGAATCCCTTTCGCAAGAGGTCTCGAATGAAAGGCTGAAAGCCTAGGAATTTTTGTTGGGAGAGTGGGTATTTTGATTGGGCCAGAAAATGAAGAGGGTCTTTGAGACAGATGTGAATGGGCTTGTGGTGTGAGGCGATAGAAGGACTTGAAACGTCCCGGACAGTAGGGTCGACCTCTGAAGTGGGTAATGGGAAGGCACTAGCAGACAGAATAGGGGATGGTCCTAAGGTAAGGGTGAGGATCAGGGGAGCGGCAGGCGAGTCTCAAAGGAAGTGTATATGAGGGGAGAAGGAAAGCATAGCCCCCGACTTTGTGAGGATGTCCCTTCCCATTAGAGGAACAAGGCACTTTGGAAAGACAAAGGAGTGGGTAAAAACTAGAGAACCAAAAGCACCAAAAGGGCTAGGTGTCTATAAGGGTTGGTAAGGATTACCCTCTATCCCGACAATAGAGGTCATAGAACGAGTAGTAGGCCCCCAGAACTCCTTGAGGACTGAATATGTAGCCCCAGTGTCTAGAAGGAAGGAGACAGGCCTACCTGAAATATGCAGAGTTACCCTGGGTTCCCGAGAAGTGATGGTAGAGGTCCGGTGATGGGGACCTGGGCCTTGTCAGTCCTCTGCAGCCAGTCCTAAGAGTTGGAAAGGGGAACCAGAACGGCTGGATGGCTGGAGGCTGCTATGGGCTCAGGGACAGTCAACGGCTCAGTGTCCCTCCTGATGGCATTTAGAACAAGGTCCCAGAGACTTGCAAGGCTTGGGACATGTACAAGCCCAGTGACCCATCTGATCATATTTAAAACAGGTTCCGGCCCGTCCCAAGGGACCCTTCCGCGGGCCAGTGGAACCAGGAACAGATGCTGAGGCCAGACGGATGGCTTGAGCAGTATCTGATATTTCTGCTTCCAGGCCTTCTCATTTTTCTCATTATACACCTTGAAGGTCACTCCCAGAACCTCAGCTTGTGGGAGTTAAGTGCCCCCTCTCAAGGCACTTTAGTTAGGCCTTCATATTGGGGAAACTCTAGGAGAAAAGCAGGTCATTAGTAGATGTCTCCCATTTGGCGCCTCAGGGTCCAGATTAGTATATAGTAATGAAGCATTGGTCAGGCAATCTAAAAATGCTGAAGGATTTTCATTCTTACCTTGGATGATTTCCTGGAGTTTTTCATAATTGATGGGCTTATGGGCTGCCTTTCTAAGTCCTGCCATGAGGTAAGTAATGAATTGATTTCTTCTAGTTACTCCTGTAGGTGAATTATAATCCCAATTGGGATCCTGATTAGGAAACGCTTCAGTGCCAATCAGATGGGCAGGGGAGGTCTGATGTACCTCATCAGCATAATTTCTAGCTTGCTCCCAAACTCAGTTGCGCTCCTCCAGCAGGAGGGTATTAGACTCATATGGACATCGTGGAAGGTCAAATTATATGACTGAGTCAGATACTGAAACTCTTTTGATATATATGGTGGGACTTGAAATATAGGACCCGAGCCACTTTTCTATCTGTGAAAGATCTGACAAAGAGAAAGGTACATGAACCTGGATTACACCATCTACCCCAGCCACCTCATGTAGAGGACACAGAAATGCTAGTTGGACAGCAGCAGCCTGTGAGTGTGTGGTAGGAAAAAAGAAGGGTGGAGGGACTGAGGGGACAGTTGCTGCAGCAGCTTCATTAAAAAGAGAATTGTGGGGGCTGGGATTGTGGCTCATAGGTAGAGAGCTCATCTAGCATGCGTGAGGCACTGGGTTCGATCCTCAGCACCACATGAATATAAAAAATAAAGACATTGTGTCCACCTATAACTAATAAATAAATAAATTGGCAATAAATGAAGGAGCTTATTTAAAAAAAAAAAAAAAGAGAATTGTGGTATGGTGGGGGCTCATCCACTGGGTAGGGGAGGTGAGAGCTAAGAGGACTTTTGTGGGAGAGCAAGAGTTGCAGAGAGAGGGCTTAGAGAGAGGAGAAGGCCTAAATGTATGATATCTCTTTCCATTTTCCCAAATGCTCACAAAAGTTGAAAACATCCCTGATAATATTGGGATCTAGAGTGCCATTAAGCAGCCATGTAGAGTCGTTATTCAAAGGATATTGAGACCAGATCAGATTGCAGAAGCGGATAAGTTCTTTGGGGGTTTAGGTCCGGGGTAAGAGAGAGAGAACCTGGGTTAGCCAGGAGGCAGCCTAGGGGACTATGAGCGAGAATGGATGAGAAGCTGCTCATGGTGAACATAGGAGGTGAGCTTAGAGGTGGAGCATCCCCCAGTCTCTAGTATCACCTAGTTGAGAGGACTGTTATTCTCAGGGGGTTGCCACCACTTCTGGGTAAGCGTCAGGGAAAGAGGCACTTTGGTGTCTGGCCGGGACTACATAGTAGGGGCAGAAGCCTATAGAAGGGGCAAAGCCCATAGAGCTGAACCCAAGGCTGAGAGGTCTCACCAGGAACAACTCACAATCATCCTCAGTGTTTTTTTCTCAAATAAAAGACGACATATAGACTCGGTTGACAATAGAGATCAGCCATAGCTGTGAAAGCTGTGGCTGGGGATGCTCTCAACCACACGGTAACTCTGGGAGTGCCCGATGATCAACAGTCACTTCCTGGGACCTGTAGGTCATTTAGGTTGACCAGAGACAAGGGTCTTACCTGAAATGTCTGGTGGTGGGTACAGAGAGAAGTTCAGCAGAATGAAGGGTCTGGTCACATGATGGAATTCAGATCAGGACCCGGGATGCTCAGTGACCCTCAAAGAGGGGAGCAGGCACACTGGGGAACGCAATCCCGGGTTTCATCACCGAAAGAAGTAAGTGAGGAAAAAGAGACAGGTGAGAAATGAAAGACGAGGACCAGGCAGAGCTACACATGAGAGTTTATTCATCAGCACTGACAAATAAAGGCCATCTCTCTATAGGAGAGAGAGGCAAAATAGGCTTGGGTTCTGGGATTTTTATAGGGCAGTCTCAAAATCAGAGCCAAGTAGGTCCTAATGCAGGCAGTTAAGGATTGGGTTGGTATGTGAGAGTGGTGAGCCTTTCTCAGAAAGGCCCTTGAGTGGGAAAACAAAACTTTTTCCTTAGTATGGCAGCTGTCACTCAAGATGGCCATCCAAGTTACTTTATCCAGCTATAAAACATCAAATACATAAATAAATACCAATCAAATTTGTTATTTCTATACAAACCCAAGACTTTTGCTATCCTAATTTTATTTTGAAGAACACCAACTTGGCAAAGTGCTCTCCAAAGCTTTACATTTAACTAATTTTAACTTTTAAAGTACAATTTAGAATCCAGAGTGTATGGTACCAATAACCACAGGTCTGCATGGGTGTTAGGATGGCCTTAGGCCTGAGCCTAAGCAACTCCATTTTAAAAACTCCAGTTTGACCTGCAGTTTCACCAGGCAACAAACCCAGAGCCCTCCAGTATGGCCTCAAACAAGTTATTTCCTCTCACCCTGATAAACAGAGTGAAGCCCCTGGCAGCCTGTCCTATGTTACAAGAGGGAAATTCCAGAAAATAAGGGTGGAGACCACCATTCCAGATGTTTCTGACCCCAGGGTAAATGATGTCACTGAGAAATCTGGTGGTAGCTGATAAGGATTGAAAGGGGGATCAAAAGCTCCAAAATTTAGTATAAATGATAGAACAAATGAACAGGAATTCAGCCAGCCAAAACAAGGATGCACTCAAGCTAGATAACCTGATGAGGACCTGACATGCCATCACTTGTCTTCGTTCCTAAGCCTCTGCGTGATCCTCACAGCTATCAAACTCTACCGCCTCGTCTGTACCTTGGTGAGAGCTGCAACTTCTCCCTACAACCCTCTCCTCCACCAGTCATCCACTCCACGCCAGGAAAAGCCTGCCTTGGTTCCAGACCCAATCACCGCCGTCTGAGTGAGTGTGCATCTGCTGGACATTTAGACTTTTGAACTTAGCATGCAGAGGAAATGTCTGCCATTAGCCTATCATGATTAAGTGTGTCTTGCAGTGCTTAGAATTAACCTAGAATTTTTTGCTGTGAATTAATTAATCTAGAATTGTTTGCTGTGAATTGATTATGTCTATTGCAGTGCCTAGCATTAAGGATTGTCACTTTCTTGATTAAGAACCTATAGAGTGCAGTTGTATTGAGTAATTTGAGTGAATAAAGCATTGAAAGGAGCAGAAGCGTGTGGACATTCTTTATTTCTCCCCTCCACTGCATATGTTGCAATTTTTGCCCCCTGGAAACAAGGGGTTAACAAAAATCAAGGGAAACAATGTTAATGATCATGAATTGACTTAGTCAAAGCAAACAGATATAAGACAGGTCTTCAAATGAGAGTTTGGCCCTCCTATGTCAGATACAATATATAAAAGAGAGCACTCATTGGTTATCTTGCCTGTAAACTTACATAAATTTTCATTGTATAAACTTTCTAAGGACACTGCACTCTGGTGCTTATACCACAGTTATGTCTCTGCTGGTAGTTACCTATGGCAAGATGCATTTCATGGTCTAGCCATACTATGGAATACATTTTGACCTTAATAGTGTTGCTGAAAGCTCGGTCCTTGTCCCCGATGCCAAACCAATAATGAGGACACCGTTTTGAGAAAAAGGAAAAAGAAGGTTTATTGCTTTGCTAGCAAAGAAGAAACACAGGAAACTCCTGTCCCAAAGGCTATGATTCTGTTTGACAATCTTTTTTTTTAAGAGAGAGAGAGAGAATTTTTAATATTTATTTTCTTTAAATTTTTTGGCAGACACAACATCTTTGTTTGTATGTGGTGCTGAGGATTGAACCCGGGCCGCACGCATGCAGGCAAGCGCGCTACCGCTTGAGCCACATCCCCAGCCCCAATCTTTTATTCTTAAGGTTGGCAGTGGTTTCACATGGTGTGCCTCATGTTATTGGTTGTACCTATTAGTATGTCTGAAATATTAAATATTAAATTAATTTTTAAGTAAATCTTCCATGTACCCTCTTCCACAGCCTGCCAATTTTCTCTATTAGTTAACAGTATATCCTTTTTGCTGTTAGTTTTTTAAAAGAAACAGTTTTTTTCTTCGTATTTGTTTCTAATATTTTCTGTTTTCTGATTACTCAGTTTCTGCTTTTGAATTTGCTAATTCTTTCCTTGTGCTTTCCTTAGGCTTATACACTCTTTCTAATTTCTTTTTTTTTTTTTTAATCTTATTTTTTTTTGGTGGGGTTCTTTTTTTTGTCTTTTTTGGAACTGGGGGTCGAACCCAGGGCTTTGCGAATGCAAGGCAGACGCTTTGCGACTGAGCTACATCCCAGCCCTCTTTCTAATTTCTACAGTTGGTGCTTAATTTATTTATATTCATATTTCTTATTACTATGCATTTATATCTATCAATTTCACTCTAAGTTCTGCCTTAGTTATAACAAATATACCTTCATTATTAGTCTTTATATAGTCTCATTGCCTTACTGCTACAGTTTGGTTCTGAATGTCCCCAAAAGTCTCAAGTGTTGAAAACTTGGTCCTCAATGTAGCAATGTTCAGAGGTATGTCTTTGGGGGAAATTATTGAATTATGAGGGCTCTGACCTCTTCAGTAAATTAATAATTTGATGGCATTATTGGAAGGTGGTGGAAACTATAGGAGGTGGGACCTACAGTAGGAGAAGTGTCTTTGCCCTTGAGGACTGTATCTTCTCTCTCTCTCTCTCTCTCTCTCTCTCTCTCTCTATCTATCTATCTATCTCTCCCTCCTGGCTGCCATGAGAAGAGCAGTTTCCCTCCACTATGCCCTTCTCCCATGATGTTCAGCCTTACCTTAGGCAAAAAAAGCAATGGACCCAGCTGACCATGGACTGAAAACATGAGCCAAAACAAATCTTTTCTCCTCTAAGTTGTTTTTTCAGGTATTTTGCCACAGTGACACAAAGCTCACTAACACTTAGCTTTGATAGTCTTTTACACCTTAGATTAGTGTGTGACAGTTTCATTCTTTTTTTTTTTTAGAGCAGTTTACAGGAAGTTGAGCAGATATTACAGAAAATTCCCATATACTTTTTCCTTCCCCATTCAAAGAGTCCCCTCTTATTATCTTATATTACTTTGTATATTTCATACAACTGATGAACCAGCATTGATACTATTAATAACCAACTCATAGTTTACATTAGGGTTTACTCAGTATTGTACAATTTTGGGGGGTGGGGCACTGGGGATTGAACTCAGGGGCAGTTGATCACTGCACCACATCCCCAGCCCTATTTTGTATTTTATTTAGAGACAGGGTGTCATTGAGTTGCTTAGCACCTCACTTTTGCTGAGGCTGGCTTTGAACTCACGATCCTTCTGCCTCAGCCTCCCAAGCCACTGGGATTACAGGTGTGCACCGCTGTGCCCAGCAGTATTGAACAATTTTGACAAATGCATATTGCCCTCCATGCAGAATAGTTTCATGCCCCTAAGAATCTCCTGTTCTCTACCTATTAATCCCTCCATCCCTCCTAGTGAAAAAGTTCTTATCTTTTGTAGAAACAGTTTGCCTTATCCAGAATGCCATATAGTTAGAATCATACAATATGTAGCCATTTCAGACTGACTTCTTTGATTAAACAATATTCATTTAAGCTTTATCCATGTGTTTTTATGGTTTAATAGCTTTATGAAAATTTTTTTCATTGTCTGAATATAAAACAGTGTATTTATTCATAAATCTGGGTGCAGGAGAATGCATCTGTATCCCCAGCTACACAGGATGCTGAAACAGGAGAGATTCATGAGCCTAGAGTTCAAGACCAGCTTGAGCAATGTAGGAAGAACTTGTCATTAAAAAAAAAAAAAAAAAAAAAAAAAAGCTGGGGCTGGGGATGTGGCTCAGTGGTAGAGTGCTCACCTAGCATGCGTGAGGCACTGGGTTCAATTCTCAGGACACATAAAAATAAAATAAAGATATTGTGTCCATCTAAAACTAAAAAATAAATATTTTTTAAAAAAAAAAGCTATTTCAGGTGCAGTGGCACATGCCTGTAATGCCAGCAGCTCAGGAGGCTGAAGCAGGAGGATCGTGAGTTCAAAGTCAGCCTCAGCAACTTAGCAATGCCCTAAGCAACTCAGTGAGACCCTGTCTCTAAATAAAACATTAAAAAGGGATGGGGATGTGGCTCAGAGATTAAGCACCTCTCAGTTCAATCACTGGTAACCAAAAAACAAAACAAACAAAAAAAAACTATCTTTAGAAGAACGTTATGCTTTCCTTCAGTTTGAGGAAATATGAATAAAACTACTATAAACGTGTGTGCAGATTTTTGTGTAGACATTAAGTTTTCTTCTCATTTAACTAAATACTTAGGAGAACAATTGCTGGATCATATAAGACTATTTTTAGCTTTGAAATAAACCATTAATGGGTTGGCGATGTAACTCAGTGGTAGAATGCTTGCCTTGAATGTATAAGGCCCTGGGTTGGATCTCTGGTACTGAAACAACAATAAAAATTGTTTATGTGTCTGTATCATTTTGCATTCTCACCAGCAATGATAAGTGTTCCTATTCTTCTACATCCTCATAAGCATTTGGTTTCCCAGTGTTTTTCATTTTGACCATTCTAATATGTGTGTTGTGGTGTGTCACTGTCTAAATTTGCAATTTAATAATGACATAAACTATTGTATATCTCTTAATGTGATTACCTGCCAGCCATATATCTTTGGTGATGTTCTTTTTTTCAAATCAGTTTTGAGGATTGGTACCCTGAATTGGATCACGTAGACCACTCACATTCAATGATATGGGTGAGGGTTTACTGTTACAGTTTAGATCTAGAATGTCTCTCAAAGGCTCATGTGTTGAAGGCTTGATCCCCAGTGCACCAATATTCAGAGGAGGAGCATTGGGAAAATGGTTGGACCACGAGGGCTCTAACCTCATCAATGGAAAAATGGATTAATCCACTGATGAATTCATAACTGAATGTTTTATTGGGAGGTGGTGGAAACTGTAGGAAGTGGAACCAACTTGAAGGGAGTAAGCCTTTGGGGCCTATATCTTGTCCCTGAACACACAGAGAGTCTCTCTCTCTCTCTCTCTCTCTCTCTCTCTCTCCACCCCCTTCTTCAGAGTCACCCACCATGATGTGAGCAGCTCTGCTCCATCACACCCTCTCTGCCTTGATACTCTGTCTCATCGCAGGTCCATAGCAATGAAGCCAGCCAATCATAGACTAAAACCTCTGAAACTGTGAGCCAAAATAAGTCTTTTTTTCTTCAAGTTATTTTTCTCAGGTATTTTGTCAGAGTGATGAAAAGCTGACTAACACACTATCACATTCAGGATATGGCAATAATAACTAAACTTTGGGGAGAATCCAGAATTCTTTATCCATACTTTTCACAGCACATGAGACCTCAAGTTCAATTTGGCTCACTCTTTCCCGTTGTCCTTACCATATCACCTGGGTGATTCAATCATTCCCAGCTAGACTGAATCCCTTAATACAGAGGTATTTAACATTTCCATGCCCTTACTTACATGGTGTCCTTTACCCTGAATATGACCTCCTCAGTGTGGCTTTCAAAAGCCTACATAAAGTTCAGTAGCATCCAAATGAATAAACTACCTAAGGAAAAAATTTATCCAACAAAGTGAAGATTTATACACTGGAAACTACAAAATATTGCTTAAAAAATAAAGATTATAAAAATGGGCTGGGGATGTGGCTCAAGCGGTAGCGCGCTCGCCTGGCATGCGTGCGGCCCGGGTTCGATCCTCAGCACCACATACAAAACGAAGATGTTGTATCCGCCGATAACTAAAAAATAAATATTAAAATTAAAAAAAAAAAAGATTATAAAAATATTTTACACATTCATAGATTGGAAGGCATAATATCATTAAGATGGCAATACTGCCCAAAGTTATTTACAGATTCATTACAATTCCCATCAAAATTTCAATTGCATATTTTTCTGCAGAGATGAAAAAGCTGGTCATCGAATTCATATGGAATTTCAAGAGGCTCCAAATAGCTAAAACAGTCTTTGAAAACAAAACAAATTTGGAGAACTTGCAATTCCTGATTTCAAAACTTAACTACAAAGCTGTAATAATCAAAACTGTGTGATGAGTGTGGTAGAGAACACGTGTAATCCAGTGACTCAGGAGATTGAGGCAGGATTGAAGGTGCAAGGCCAGCCTCAGCAATTTAGCAAGACCCCGTTTTAAAATAAAAAATAAGGGTTGGGGTTGTGCTCAGTGGTACAGTGCTTGCCTAGCACATGCAAGGGCCTGGGTTCAATCCTCAGCACCACATAAAATTAAATAAATAAAATAAAGGTTTTGTGTCCTTCTACAACTAAAAATTAAATATTTTTTTAAAACAAAATAAAAGTAAAAAGGAGTGGGGTGTGGTTCAGTGGCAAAACAGCCCTGAGTTTAATCCCCAGTACCAAAAAAAAAAAAATCTGTGATGGGCTGGGGATGTGGCTCAAGTGGTAGCGTGCTCGTCTGGCATGTGTGCGGCCCAGGTTCGATCCTCAGCACCACATACAAACAAAAATGTTGTGTCCGCCAATAACTAAAAATAAATATTTAGAAAAAAAAAATCTGTGATAATGACATGAAGGTAGACATATAGTAGTTACCCTTACCCATCAGGTATGTATTAAATATACTATATTTTTCCAACACATACCTATATAAATTTAAGGCCTTTTCCATTATAATTAAGTCCTTATTATACACTAAAAGTTTTAGAGTATGAGGAGAGGCAGCAAAATCTTCACATTTTCAGATTTGTTCTTACTATAGATCTTAAACTTTTTTCTTTCCTAATAAAGTCAAGAACATTCATCTTGGGGCTGGAGGTATGGCTCAGTGGTAGAGCACTTGCCTTGCATGTGTGAGGCACTGGATTCAATTCTCAGCACTACTTATAAGGAAATGAATAAAATAAAGGTCCACCAACATCTAAAAATATATTTTTTAAAAAAAGAACATTCATCTTTTCACTTAAAGGAAGCTATTTATTTATTTAAGCTATCAGGGACACAACTCAGGGGTGCTCAACCACTGACCCACATCCCCAGCCATATTGTATTTTATTTAGAGACAGAGTCACACTGTGTTGCTTAGCACTTCGCTTTTGCTGAGGCTGGCTTTGACCTTGTGATCCTCCTGCCTCAACCCCACCAGCCGCTGGGATTACAGGTGTGCACCACAGTGCCTTGCAAAGGAAGCAATTTATGACCTCTTTTTGGCATATTCAAATTGTAAGCATTATTACTCTCGATCTTTGCGGCCATTATTAAGTAAGTGTTACTTGAACACAAGCACAGTGATACAGTGAGAGTCACTCTGATGGCCAAGCTGGCTATCTAGTGACTAATGAGCAGATATCATATAGAGAGTAGGTGCCGCAGTCTGGCTGGGCACAGGTATGTTGGAAAAAGGAATGATTTATGTCTCAGACAAGATGGAGTGTGATGGCACAAGATTTCCTAATGCTACTTGGAATAATATGTAATTTAAAAGTTTTGAATTGTTTCTAGAGTTTTCCATTTAATATTGTGGCCCATAGTTAACTGTGGGTAATTGAAACAATGAAAAGCAAAACTGTAAACAGAGAGAAACTACCATATAGACCAATAGAACAGAAGTAAGAGTCCACAAATCAACTTTTACATATTTGGTAAAATGATTTTCAACCGTATTGCCAAGATCAGTCAGTGGGGAAAGAATCATCTTCAACTAATAGAGATGTAACTTAATATTCACACACAAAAGAATGAAAACACGATATCCACATGCAAAAGCTAGGCTTAATATCATACAAAAATTAACTCAAAAAAGTATCATGGAGCTAAACCATACAAATCTGAGAAGAAAACAGAGGGGCATATGTTCGTGACTGGGTTTTGGAAATGAATTCTTGGATATGATACCAAAAGCATAAGCAACAGAAAGGAAAATAATAAATATGACTTCATCAGCACTAAAAGCTTTTATGCATTAAATAACACTATCAGGAGAGCAAAAAGACAACTGCCATGGTTTCAACATTTGTCCCCTCCAAAACTCATGCTGAAATGTGGTTACTTTAGTGGCAGTGTTAGAAGATAAGGTCCTTGGAAAAGTAATATAGCCAAGAGGGCTCTTCCCTCATGGGTGGGAGTAATACCATTATGAAACAGCAAGTTTGGGACTGGGGATGTGGCTCAGTTATAGAGTACTTGCCTACCATGCGATTGGAACCCCAGCACCAGAAGAAAATAATAAAGTATAATGGCAGGTTCCATCCCCTTCTGCCTCTTTGCCCTTCCAGCTTCTGCCATGTGATAATGCAAGAAGGTTCTTGCCAGACGACTGGCACCCTGACCTTCGACTTGCCAGACTCCAGAACTGTGAGGCAGTAAAATTATGTTTATTATAAACTACCCAGTCTCACCGGGCACAGTGGCACATACCTATAATCCCAGCTGCTTCAGAGGCTGAGGCAGGAGGATCACAAAGTCAAGACCAACCTCTACAACTTAGTGAGCCTCTATCTCAAAATAAAAGTGGTAGAGGGCCTCTAGGTTCAATCCCCAGTACCACAGAGAGAAAAAAATATTACCTAGTCTCAGCTGAATGTAGTAGTACACACCTGTAATCCCAACTACTCCAGAGGTTTAGGTAGGAGATCACAGGTTTGGGGCCAATCTTAGCAAATTAGCAAGACCTTGTCTCAAAATTGAAAAAAAAAAAAAGGCCGGGGGTATAGCTCGGTGGTAAAGTGGCTGTGGGTTCAATCCATAGCACTAAAAAATAAAACTAATAAAAATTAAATAAATTACCCAGACTTAAGTCAGTTCCCATTTATAGCCTGTGAACTTCTTTCTTTTTTTTTTTTAATATTTATTTCTTAGTTTTCGGCGGACACAACATCTTTGTTTGTATGTGGTGCTGAGGATCAAACCCAGGTCGCACACATGCAAGGCAAGCACGCTACCGCTTGAGCCACATCCCCAGCCCCATGTGAACTTCTTTTGATATAATGATAGTTCACCAATACATCCCCAGTTTCTCTCAAAAATGTTTATTAAATTAATTAATTAAATTTGAACTATTTAGAACCTCATTATTGAATAGTATATTGTGCGTATTTGTATAGCATTGTGCGTATGTCAAATCCTTGGATTGTACTGTTCAAGTTCTTTCATTTTTGTCTGTCTTGCTCATTAGATTATAGAGTCTCACAGAACAGGGCTCTATAACCAGTGTGCAGTAGCTACTGCGTATTTTACCAGCTACTGTGTCCTTCCTTCTTAGAGTTTTACCACCTTTCAGTGAAAAGAGATCTTTAAAGAAAAACAAAAATCGTCACTAATAAGAAAAGGTAATTCATGCAAATCTGAATATTTACTAGAAACAACTTGACAAAAAGAAAAAAGATGGGAAGAGAGATCCAACTGGCGGACAACAGTTTAAGGTAGCGTTTATTTGGTAATAAATGAGCTCCCTTCCAAGTGACTGGCATTCACACAAGTACACAGAGCAGGAGGGTGGTCTGAGTGAACTGCCAAGTATTTCAACCTCTCCTGAGAACAAGTACCTCTTTCTCTTGGAAAGGAACACTGATTTGGGAGTCTGGCAGACTACCAAATACAAGACATTTATCCACCATCAGGAACATAAAGTGTGTCGTGTCCTCTCTCTAGGAGCACACTGAGAGTAATAGCTGCCATCTTTCTCGAGGACACATGAATAGAATTCCCTGCAGCCCCCAGTTTGCTGTGAATTTTCCAGATCATTCTTCAGTATGTAGCCTGGAGATTAAGATCAAGATTTGAGAAACATAGGTTGTAATCTATGATATATATAAACTGCCTCAAAATAAGCATACCCATTAGTGCTAGTTGTTCTGAAAAATTTAATGACCCCAGCTATTTTTCAACTGATTTTCCACCCTGGTGAAGGCATAACATACTTCTCAGGAATCCTGTTCCCTGAAGAAGCCCCATGGAAAAAAGTCTGTGATCAAAAATCATTTGGGAAACCCTGCAAACCGCTTAGAGTATCCCATGCAAATTAGTATAACATAACTCACAGTTATACAGGAAAAAACCTAACTTTTTAGATACTAATTATTAGCAATTATAGCTTAATATAAATTTGATCTTAACTTTATTCCTATACTCTTGAGGACTAGTGACTTCAGCCTTTTCATTAATGTCCATTTAGCACCTATGTATATGTGTGTATATGTGCGTTTTTAGTGCTAAGGGTTGAACTCATGGGCACTCTACCACTGAGCTGCATCTTTAGGCCTTTTTAAAATAATTAAAATTTTTTTTTGAGACAGGGTCTCGCTAAACTATTTACAGGCTCACTAAGTTACTGAGGCTGTCCTCAAACTTGAGATCCTCCTTTCCTCAGCCTCCCAAGTTGCTGGGATCACATATGTGCACTGTCATGCCCAGCCCTTTCTATTTTGAGATTAGGGTCTTGCTAAATTGAGGAGGTTGGCCTTGAACTTGTGATCCTCTTGCCTCAGCCCCCCTGGTAGCTGGAATTACAGGCAGGCACTACCCTACCTGGTTTAGCATTTTGTTTTTAAGAGTAAGTAAAAATGCTAGGTAGAGTTGAAGGTGCTGTTAGCATTAAATGAGTTGTCAAAAGACTTGCTTTTATTTAAGAACTTATTCAACAAACATCAGAAAGATGACCACTTATCTAAGACTGTTCATAAAATTATAGAATATAGTGTAAAGAGAGTGCTAGCCAGACATGCTGGCACAGACATGTGATCCCAGCAACTTTGGAGGCTGAGACAGGAGGATCACAAGTTTGAGGCCAGCCTCAGCAACTTAGGGAGGTTGTAAACAACTTAGCAAGAACCTCTCAAAATAAAAAGGGCTGGGATATAGCTCAGTGTTAAAGTGCCCCTGGATTCAGTCCCCAGTACAGAGAGAGAGAGAGAGAGAGAGAGAGAGAGAAGAGAGCATTGAACTTGGAGTAAGAAAACCTGAATTTTCAAGATCTGGGATTCAGGTTGGATATGACAAGAAAAAGGTGGGGCATTCCAAAGATTTAATTCAAGGATTTTTCTTTCTTTCTTTCTTTGTTGGAAGTTGTGAGTATCAAATCCAGGCATTATGAATGCTAGACAAATACTTTATCATTGACCTACATCCCCAGCACCCCCCAAAAAAAATTTAAAGAAAGATCATTTAGGGGCTGGGGATGTGGCTCAATGGGTAGCACGCTCGCCTGGCATGCATGCGGGCCAGGTTCGATCCTCAGCATCACATACAAACAAAGTTGTTGTGACCGCCGAAAACTAAATAAATAAATATTAAAATTCTCTCTCTCTCAAAAAAAAGAAAGATCATTTAATGAAACATTTGAAGCAATGAATACATTCATTATATTGATTGTGGTGATGGTTTTACAATGGACACTGTTAAAACTTAGCAAATCGTATATTTGAAATACGTATGCACTTTATTGTATGTCAGTTATACCTCAATCAAGTTAAAAAGAAAAGGAAAAAAATGTTCAAAGAACTATTTACAAGCATGAGAGCAGAGTCAAGGTTAAAACATCCATGCATCCTAAAGGAGTACCACAGTAGGGCTGAAGGAACCAGGGAAGGAGACTTCACAGAAATCATCAGAGATGAAGCATAAGCAATGAGCCAGCAAGTGATTTGATGCTCTCTGTGATGAGTTAAGTACAGAAATGGAGAGTGAGCATTTGGAAACTTCAATAGCAAATAATAAAAAACCTGGGGATATTTTTTATGTCTTTCATTTTAATTTTTTTGGTAATTTTTTTTTTGTGTGTGTGTGTGTGGTGTTGAGATTGAACCATTGGTAATTCATTTTTTTTTTTAAGAGAGAGAGAGAGAATTTATTTATTTATTTATTTATTTTAGTTTTCGGCAGACACAACATCTTTGTATGTGGTGCTGAGGATCGAACCCGGGCTGCACGCATGCCAGGCGAGCGCGCTACCACTTGAGCCACATCTCCAGCCCGGTAATTCATTTTTTATTGTCATTTGAAAAGTACTAATCAGGAGTGAGATGATAGACTTAAAAAGACTGTTTACCACTGACAGTGTGAGAAACACTGGCTGAGCAGAATTCAACCCTGATAAAACTTCAGCTTGGCAGGAAATGCATACCTCAGATTCTCCTTTGATCCTCTGATATCTCTCTCTCTCTCTCTCTCTCCCTCCCTCCCTCCCTCCCTCTTTTGAGGGGGGACAGTACTGGGAATTGAACTCTGGGGCACTCTATCACTGAGCCACATCGCCAGCCCTATTTTTGTATTGTATTTAGAGACAGGGTCTCAATGAGTTGTTGAGTGCCCCTCGAAGTTGCTGAGGTTGGCTTTGAACTTGAGATCCTCCTGCCTCAGCCTCCTGAGCCGCTGGGTTTACAGATGTGTGCTACCGCACCAGGCTCTGTTTCTCTCTTTTAACCCAATTAGAAGCCAAAGGGTAGAGAGGTACAGGTAATGTGGCATATAGTCAACCAGCATGGAGTAAGGAAGAGAAGAATGAAAAAGGAATTTGCAGAAGAGAGAATAATCTGCCAGGTGCCAGTGGTGCATGCCTGTAAATCCAGCATCTCCAGAGCTGAAGAAGGAGGATCACAAGTTCAAAGCCAGCCCCAGCAATTTAGCAAGGCTTTAAGAAACTTAGTGAGACCCTGTCTCAAAATGAAAAAATAAAAAGGGCTGGGGATGTGGTTCAGTGGTTAAGCACCCCTGGGTTTAAACTCCTGAACCAAATAAATAAATTTAAAATGTCCTTGTCTCTTCTTTGCCAGCTCTCTATTTAGTTTTCAGGACTTGGAAAAACTCCCCCTGACCTCGACACCCAATATTAGCAGGGGCTTCCTGGGTGCTCTTATTGTACACATACTTTATCCTGTAACTTATTTTTCCTGGATGGTGTGCGAATTGACCTTCCCTCTAGAAACTGTAATCCCCTTGAAGGCAAAGACTGCATCATTTTCCTGGTTGTATTTCCTTGCCCAATAGAACCTAGATACAACAGAGCCCCCTTTATATGTCTGTTGAATGAGTACATACAAGAGACCTAGCATTATTAGTTATTCTTCAAGGAAATAGAATTAGAACTAGGTGGTTTCTAAAGTATAGATAAGAATGAGATAGCCAGAGAGGAGGGGAAAGAGTTCCAGGTTGGAATAGTAATTTGAGCCAAGGTAGAAAGACCAATAAGTTCAGAAAGTGGATGAGTTTGAATGAAAGAGCTAAAGATGAAATGGAAGATGTCAACTGAGATCAGATGGAGGAAATACTTCAATTCCACAGTGGAATTTGTTTGTAACCTGGAAGTGAATTAAGGAATTGATATTATGCATTGAAAATTTGAAAGAATGAAATTACATGAAAGATTTGTCAGGAAGACTATTACTCTTCCCAAGGTATTTACAATTAATATAAGTAATGGGAGATTAAATCCTGTCAGAATGGCAATCATCAAGAATACAGGCAACAATAAATGTTGACAAGGATGTGGTAGAAAAGGTACACTAATACATTGCTGGTGGAACAGCAAATTGGTGCAACCATTATGGAAAGCAGAATGGAGATTCCTCAGAAAACTGGGAATGGAACCACCATTTGACCCAACTATCCCACTCCTTATTTTATACCCCAAAACTTAAAATCAGCATACTACAGTAATGCAGCCACATCAATTGTTCATAGCAGCCTTTCAATAGATAAATGGGTAAAGAAACTGTGGTATATATACACAATGGAATATTACTCAGCATTAAAAGAGAATAAAATTATGGCCATTTGCAGGTAAATGGATGGAGTTGGAGAATATCATGCTAAACAAAGTAAGCCATCCCAAAAAGGCAAAGGCTGAATGTTTTTTCTGATATGTGGATGCTGATCCATAATGGTGGAGGGATGAATGGAGGAAATTTGGATTGGGCAAGGGGGAGGGAGGGGTGACGAATGTGGGTAAGAAAGATGGTAGAATGAGATGGATAGCATTACCCTAGGTACATGTATGATTGCAAGAATGTTGTGATTCTACATTATGTACAATCAGAGAAGTAAAACATTGTGCTCCATTTGTGCATTCTGCTGTCATATATAACTAATTAGAACAAATTTTTAAAAAAGAAGGAGAAGCAGAGAGAGAGCTCTACTCAGCAAGGACAGAACACATATCCCAAAGGCATGCCTCCAGGGACCCACTGCCTCCAGTTACCACTCAGTTAATCCCTAACAAGTGGATTAATTCCCTCTTTAGATTAAGGCTCTCCTAACCCAATCATTTCACCTCTAAATCTTCTTGAATTGTTGTACATATAAGATTTTATGGGATACGACATAACTAAGCCACATACGTTTTGTATGATGTATTTATGACTTTTTTTTCCCTCAGTGCTGGGGACTGAACACATACCCTCATGCATGCTAGGCAAGTACTGTACCCCTGAGCAACACCCCCAGTCCATGTATTTACAGGATTGTCTAGAACTCCAGGATACATATAATAGTCATCAGAAATGTAAGCTATAGCCAATAATGGGTGATTTCACTGGAATGTAAAAGAGAAAAAATAAATTTAGCTCAACTAGTAAATACTATTTGAGCTACTCCCTGTACCAGGAATTATATCAGGCACTGGGGACACAAAGATGAATAAGACATAGTCCTTGGCTTCATCAAATTCAATCCCTCATTATCTTTCCACCAGGCTATTGATTGCATTAGCTTCTTGACTAGATTCCCTCCAGTCTTGCCCTTTTTTAAGTCATATGCCACATTGCAGCATTGCAGACTATCTAAAAATCTGAATATAATTTTGCTTGAAACCATTCCCAAGTCCACATTCTTCAGTATTGCAGCAAAGACTGTGAAAAACACTGCCTTCCTCTATCTCCAATCACTCATTGCCTTGACATTTAAGTTCCAATTAATCCAACTCCTATACCTTTCTACATATAAACTATATGAACTTATAACTCTGAGCCTGTGTCCATGGCCTGAATTTCTGCCAGGTTTGTCCTTCTCAGCATCTTCTTCCAGCTTGACTTTATTCCTTCTCAAAAGTTCAGCTCATTTCTACATAAATACTTTCCCAAATTGGATGGGTAATCGAAGTTCTTTCATATGACCAAACTTATCTCTAACACTGGACCTAGCATATTTATATTAAAAGCATCTGTGTACGTCTTTCCTCTTGCCACTGGCTCTTTGGAAGGCAGAGGCTGTCCTATTTATCTCTGTATCCCAACATCTGCCACAGTCCCCAACCCATCGTCTACCATCATCTACTGTTTAGTGAATAAAATGGAATTGAATTAATTATCTTTAAGATAATTATTCCTCCTTTGAATTTCATGTGTGTTAAATTTTGCTAGTGTTTTTTTTAGAGAGAGACAGATAATTTTTTAATATTTATTTTTTAGTTTTCAGTGGACACAACATCTTTATTTTATTTTTATGTGGTGCTGAGGATCGAACACAGCGCCGCGCGTATGCCAGGCCTGCAGTGCTACCGCTTGAGCCACATCCCCAGCCCAGCCGTGGTTTTCTTCTGTTAAAAAATGTCAAATATTCTACTTTTGACAAAAATAATAAGGTTGGATATAATTTCCTACCAAATGACAGTATACTCTCATAAGAAAATCTCTTCAACCAGTCTCAGTAGCAGACACCTTTAATCCCAGCTCCTTGAGACGCTGAGCCAGGAGGATGGTGAGTTCGAGGACAGCTTTGGAAAACTTAGTGAGACCCTGTCAAAAAAAAAAAAAAAAAAAAAAAAAAAAAAAATGCT
>NW_026000093.1:41317994-41322044 GCF_001458135.2 Marmota marmota marmota
AGATCCAATCAATATATATATATATATATATATATATATGTTGGGGTGTAGCTCAATGGTAAAGCAAAGCACCCTTGGGAATCCCCTGAGAGAAGAGAAGAAGGAGGAGGAGGATAAAGTCTCTTCAGCCTCAATACAATCCCTGAAATAAATAATGGCACGAATTACAGCTTTATTTATTTATTTATTTATTCATTCATTTTGGGGTACCAGGAGTTGAACTCAGGGGCAATCGACCACTGAGCCACATCCCCAGCCCTATTTTGTATTTTATTTAGAGACAGGGTCTCACTGAGTTGCTTAATGCCTTGCTTTCGCTGAGGCTGGCTTTGGAGTGATTCCCTGCCTCAGGCTCCCGAGCTGCTGGGATTACAGACATGCATCATAGTACTTGGCCTACAAGCTTTATTTTTAGAAAACAACCATTAACCCAGTGTGATGCTGGGGAATCAAACCTAGGGCCTTGTGCATGCAAGGCAAGCACTCTACCAACTAAGCTATATCCCCAGCCCAAGGCCAATCCAATTTTAATTCCCATAAAAGCTGTTTGTGGATGACAGTCATCTTGAAAGGAAACTTTCTGGACAGATGTGATTTATGTTCCTCATAGACTTTCCCTTGAGAGCCATTTTATGTGGTCCTGGTGTGAATACAATCTTTGAATCCCTCCCCGTGAAAGCTGCCTTCAGATGAAGCTACCCATGTGGCAACAGTGATAGCTGCCGAGGTGGATCCATGACTCACACTGGAGAAAACTAGAACCCTTCCAGGGACTACTGCATCTTTCCAATGAGGTAAGGAAGCTGGGAACATGTGAAAATAAGGTGGTCAATGGCATCAAATTGGGTTACTGACACTGGCAACCGGAAGAGTTTTGTTGAATTCAGCAACATGGGGAACTATTTTAAAGTAGACCATTTCCAGTAATGATAAGTCAACAATACAACCTTCTACAACATTTTGTAACTATGACTACAACTAACATTCTACATTTTGTAACTATAAAAGCAACCAACCTTCTGTATTTTATGATTGTAAACAAGGTTAAATTTTACAATACTATATAACCATAAACACAAACAAAATTCTGCATTTTATTACCATAAAAGCAAACAATCTTCTGTATTTTATAAACAAAGCAAAACATTACAATATTTTATAACTGTAAACATGATATGAATGACAAACCACCTCTATGATGTTTTGAATATATTTAAAGACTTAGAAAATATTGGCTTATCAGTCACTGAACATGTTCAGATAACAAAATTTTGATTATTTAATGCATTTAGTGTTTTTTAGCATATATAATCTCTCAGCATACATCTCAGTCATTCTCATTTATGTAATAATCACAAACACAGGTAATCACTATAATTTACTCTGAAATATTTTTTTAAAATCACCATTTTTTTTTTTTAAAGACAGAGCTGGGAGAAGATGGTTCAGAGGTAAAGCTTACCCTTAGCACATGTGAGGCCCTGGGTTCAATCCCCAGGAACAAAACAAACAAAAAAGAGACAGAACAACAACAACAACAAAAAAAATACTAAACCTGCAAATTTTAAAGAACTGTTTTAGAGACTAACCAAATTGCAATACTTAATGAAAATAACTTAGACCTTTCAAAATACATGTTAGGTGGGTGCAGTGATGCACACCTATAATCTGAGTGACTCAGGGGTCCAAGATAGTAGGATTGCAAGTTCAAAACTAGTCTCAGCAATTTAGCAACACCCTGTCTCAAAATTAAAAATAAAAATGGCTATAGATGTGGCTCAGAGGTTAAGTGTCCCTGGGTTCAATCCTCAGTACAAAAAAGAAATATAAGTATATATAAATATATAATATGACCTAATCTTTTTTTCTGTTGAATCATTAGATAAACCAGAATATGTTTTCATTTTAGTTAATTATTACTTTTATTAATTTATGTAGTGGTACTGGGGATTGAACCCAGGGCCATGCCTGTGAGCTCTACGAGTGAGTTATACATGCCTAACCCCTTTTATTTATCTTTTCTGATTCACTTTTACCTTATTAAGATACATAGGCTAGGCTAGGCGTGGTGGCACATGTCTGTAATCCCAGTGTGTTAGGAGGCTGAGGCAGGAGGATCTCAACTCCAAAGCCAGCCTCAGCCAAAGCAAGGCACTAAGCAACTCAGTGAGACCCTATCTCTAAATAAAATACCAGAAAGGCTGGGGCTGGGGCTCAGTGGTTAAGTCCCACTGGGTACAATCCCAGTACCAAAAGAAAAAAAAAAAATACACAGGCTGTTTTGACCAGAACGGTTCAGTATGTTGAGTTTCTACACTAATGTTCTGAACTATTTGAGAAGAGTATTAAGAAAAAAATTTTTATCTTACCAGTGTACAAAATACAAAAATGTTAAATTTGCTATGAATTATTGAGTGCTACTCTACGCATTTGCCTTCATACTTCACTAGACTGTGACTACCTTAAGGAAAAGGAATCTTATTATTATTATTTTTTAAATTTTCCTAGTGCTGGGGATAGAACCCAGGGCCTCATTCATGCTAAACACGTTTACCATTAAGGTACACCCAAAACCCCCTAGAAGTCTCTTGTTTTTTTCATTCTTTCCTATTCTTTTAATACAGTTAAACAGTCAGTTGGTGTTTAGTTAACATTTGTTAAATGAATAATGAATGTAAAGGTATAAAAACACACATAACCACCACACGTAAGTGAAAATGAACATAAACCCAGAACCTCTCAGAGGCAGAGATCTAGACCACTTGAATTTGGAAGGGGCTACTCCTCTATTAAGGATTGAAGAAATGACAAAATAGAATTCGAAGAATTGGAATATATTTTATTTTATTTCTATTTTTTTAAAGGTTTATTTATTTCTGCTATCAAAGAACAGAATTATGACAGTGTAATTTAACAATCCTAATTGGCTTCATTTTAAATTTTAAAATCAGGCAACACGTCATAAAACAGAATCAGTTTTCCTATGAGCCAAGCACTCATCAAAAATAATTTGATGATTAACATCAGATTATTTATTTTGCTTACACAAAATAAGGACAAGGGAACTTCATTATTTCGCCAGTTGAAAATGGCTGTTCTCCCTCCAATCCAGATTTCTCTTGGAGGACTAGATATGTCAGCTTGGTTTGATTGACTCCATGTTTTGTTTTGTTTTTCCCCCTGGAATATTGTCTCTGTTGAAAAACTGGCTTCACAAAGAAGGTGGCAGCAGGAAAATTTCAGAATCCAAAGCTTAAAAAGAAGGGCAGTGTGGGGTTATTTTCTGTCTCTGGGGGGATCATCTGGTGTCCGAGGCCTGGGGACAGAGGCAAAGTCCCCAGCCGCCCATCTAGGGGATGTCACTCTCAGTAGCATCTGCTGTCCTGACCTGTGCTCGTCCAGGATGACGGTGGGTAAGGAGCAGCAGGTCACAGGGGCCCCCTGACCCTCTGGGAGACAGAGCTCTCCCTGGGCAGACCCTGGGGCTGAGGGTCAGTGGCCAGGGGACAATCAACGACTGTCCCCGCCTGTGGTCCCTGGGGTCCTGGGGCAGGGATGCAGGAGGCAGCCAGTGTCACAAGATGTCCCCGTCCCCAGCCAGGCCAGGCGCCTGGCTAAGCGAGGAGAAAGACGGTGTCCCTCCTCAGGGCCTGGCCCCTGCGCCTGGTCTCACTTCCTCCCCGGCACCACCTGGAAAGGGAGGAAGTAACACCCAAGGGAAGGCCAGGAAGTGAGGCCACAGTCACATGCAAGTTCAGGGTGCGACAGCTCAGTCTGTCCACCAACAGGCCCCATACTTGGCTCCCCTTCATGGGCCACTGCCGCAGTCTGGCTGGGCACAATCAGGAGCCACTTGTCAAAAGAAACTAACTTTATTTTTAGAATCACACACGCCAAACAAAACAGCCTCTCAGGAAAAATCCTCAGAGCCTCAACTGCCACCACCGGCTTTCCACAAGCCTCTCTCTCCCCCACAAGCCTCTCTCCACCTCCCACAATCCTCCTGCTCTTGAGGCCGATTGGCTGGGTCACGTGGGCGGAGCCAAAAAA
>NW_026000093.1:41327349-41338047 GCF_001458135.2 Marmota marmota marmota
TCCTCAGGTGTGCGTCCATTTTCAGGATCTAGGATCCGGAAGTTCCTCAGTCCTCCATGTTTAGGCTGTAGCATCCGGAAGTTCCTCAGGCTCACGTCCATGTTTAAGCCCCAGGATCCGGAAGTTCCTTAGGTGCATATCCATGCTTAAGCCCCTAGGTCCGGAAGTTCCTCAGGCATCCATGTTTAGGCTCTGGGATCCAGAAGTGCCTCAGGTGTCCATGTTTAGGCCCCAGGATCAGGAATGACTCAGGCATCCATGTTTAGGCCCTCGAAAATTCCTCAGGTGCACATTTAGGCCCCTGGATCTGGAAGTTCCTCAGGCACACGTCCATGTTTAGGCGCTGGGATCCAGAAGTTCCTTTGGTGCACATCCATGTTGAGATTCTAGGATCTGGAAGTGCCTCAGGCGTCCATGTTTAGGCTCTAGGATCCAGAAAAATCTGGAATATATTTTAAATGTTTATATTTAGCACATTAATCTTTTGTTAGCATTAATGTTTTCAATTCAAAACATAAAATGCAATATAATGCATTAGATAAATCACAAAAAAATATAGCATTTATTTAAGAGAAATGCATAAAAGCCGTGAATGGTGGTGCAGGCCTGTAATCCCAGCAGCTCAGGAGGCTAAGGCAGGAGGGTCGGATCACAAATTTGAGACCAGCCTCAGCAACTTAATGAGACCCTGTCTCAAAATAAAAGAATAAAAATGACTGGAGATGTAGCTCAGTGGTAGAGTGTCCCTGAGTTCAATCTAGAGAAAGAAGAGGAGGAGGAGGAGAAGAAGAAGAAGAAGAGAAAATGCATAGAATTCTATAGGCTGTGTGGTCTAGTAACAGGTCACAAATTTACAACTACATGATGAATTTCCTTTCATTAGAACAGTATACACTGTATACCTGTATAGGTTGAAGCCTATTCGACGTATTGTCCCATTAAGAATCTTTGGCCTGGGCTGGCAGTCCCTGTGAAAGAATATCCCCAGATACTTAAGAATTGAGAGAGATCCTTCATAATCGTCAGGATCAAAAATAAACACTTCAACCATAGGAAATTGCAGCTGACGTTTTTTTTACCTAAAATCTGCAGTCTCGGCCAAACACTATGCCCCAGGAGCTGAGAAGATTAAAAATGTAAGACGCGCCCCAGTGCTCCAGGGGCAATTGTGTAAGTGAATGAATCATAAGGAAGTTTCCACCTCCCTTAGCCAAATGAGTTTAGGTTGGACAAAGAATGGACATTTCCAAAAGGAAGAGGGCAGCAGGGTTTCATGGCCCCTACTCCTGTTCATTCCAAGTCTCTTTCCCCTTTAACTTCTCCAGTGCTGGCTTCTGGGAGCACTCATTAAAGATTCTAATCCATACCCGGTCACACTCCCTTCCTCTAGACTCCTGTGACACAACCCAGGCCAAACTGAAACACCAATGTCTTTCTTTTGTTCATATAGGTAGCTACATTTCTGAATGTAAGAAATGGCAGGAAGGGCTGGGGTTGTGGCTCAGTGGTAGAGCACTTGCCTAGCATGTGTGAGGCAATGGGTTTGATTCTCAGCACCGCATATAAATAAATGAATAAAATAAAAGTTCATCAACATCTAAAAAAATTTTTAAAAAAGAAAAAGAAAAGAAATGGCAGGAATACAGTGAATTAGGAGCAAAAAACAAAGAAAGAGGTGGAGAGAACATCAGCAGAAAGAGGGCTGACTGTGATGTACCTAGCATTTTTGACATCACAACAATCAAGAAATAAAATAGGGGTTGAGTTTATAGGTCAGTGAGGTCAGAGGTAGAGGCCTTGCCTAGCATACGGGAGGCCCTGGGATAAATCCCCAGCACTTCAGAGAAGAAGGAGAAGGAGAAGGAGAAGAGAAGGAAGAAATGAAATGAAATGACAAATATGGCCAGAAAAAGCCAGGCACGGTGGTGCACACCTGTAACCCCAACTCTCAACAACTCAGGAGACCGAGGCAGGAGGACTGCAAACTTGGGGCCAATATCAACAATACAGTGAGGCCCTAAGCAATTTAGTAAAACCCTGTCTCAAAAGAAAAAACAACAAGGATTGAGGGTGTAGCTCAGTGGTAAAGTACTCCTGGTTCAATCCCCTGTACCAAAACAGAAAGCCAAGGGAAAAAAAAAAAAAAGAGAGACAATGAAAAGTTTCTCTACTGAACTCTCTATACATGTATGCCAGTTTAAAAGATGAAAATAGCTGGGCATGGTGTTGCATGCCTGTAATCCCAACAATTCCGGACGCTGAGGCAGGATCATGAGTTCAAAGCCAGCCTCAGCATTGAAGTGAGGCCCTAAGCAACTTAGTGAGACTCTGTCTCAAAATAAAATATAAAAAGGATTAGGGAAACTGGGGATATAGCTCAGTTGATAGAGTGCTTGCCTTTCATGTACAAGGCCCTGAGTTCAATCCCCAGCACTGCCAAAAAGTAAAAAAGAGCTGGGTATGTGGCTCAGAGATTATGTGCCCCTGGGTCCAATTCCTGATACCAAAAAGAAGCCTAGAGAGCTAGCTAATCTTTTCCAGAACGTTGTTGGCACCCATCGGAAGCAAGCACTCTACCACTGAGCCCCAGCCCCCGCCCCTGCCCATCCCTTTTTAAAAGTTTTTATTTTGAGATAGAGTCTCCCTAAGCCCAGCCTGTCCTTGAACTTGCAATCCTTCGGCCTCAGCCTCCAGAGTAGCTGGGATTATAGATGTGGGCTACCATGCCTACCCTCTTTATTTTACTTTAGAAGAGTATCTTGAGGAACAAGGTGCAGGGGTACACACCTGTTGTCCCAGCTACTTGGGAGACCAAGGCAGGAGAATCACTTGAGCCAGAGTCCAAGTCCAGCCTGGGCACATAGCAAGAACTTATCTCAAAAAACAAAAACAAACTAACAAAACCTGCTTCCTGGATTCATGGACCTTACTACTTGTAAGCACAAAATTTAACAGAGATGATTAAATAAGGTTACACCATTTTCCTTTTGTCTAAAGAGTATTCAAAAACACTGGAATAGTAGCATTGCTTTTCTTCTGCAGTTGCTGTTTGTGTTTTGGTTCATACTTTTCTATTTGCTGATTGCCATTGGCGTCGTTCCTAATGCCCCAATTGTTGATCACGTTTTATTTACCTATATTTTGTCTTTTATTTTTTTGTCCTGTCTGCTTTTACAATTAGGATAGACAGTATTCTCACTTTTAGGACAGAATTCTTGAATCAAAAACAAAATCCCTAAATCTCTATTCTATAATACATAAAGAATGTCTATTTTGGAGCGCAACTGAAACCTCGAATTACCATAGTGTACTGGCTGCGTGTGGCCACCAGGGGGAGCTAAACTCTGCGTCTTTATTTTATCAGCAGAGCCGGGAGGTTTGCTCTTGAGACGTCATCTTTGCCTCTGACCTGCTTCAAACCCAAGTAAGTATCTAAATTGCGAAAGACAAGACAGTTCTGTTTTCATCAGATAGTACGATGCCTGGGGGCTTTTCCTGACCATTTTCTTTTTCATCAAAGTGGTTAAGAGGCCAGTGTGACAAAATGAGTGTTCTAAAGCAGAAGTGAAGTCCTGGAAATCACAATTCTAACTAGTATGCAAAGAAGCCTCAGTAGATGGTATAGCAAAAAACAAAAACTAAACAACAACAACAACAAAAAAAAACAAGGATGCGAGCTCAGCTTTGCACACAGATGTATGCTTCCATTACCGCTCAAATAGATAATTCTCAAAGGTGAATGAAAAAAGAATTTAGGGACCCTGGATACTGAAAAGAAAACATTGCCTCAGCCATATTACAAGCAATGTGAAAACACATGAAATAAAAGTTTGGCACAATCTGAGTCCTAGCCTCCCCATTCACAGATAAGGAATTAAGCGAATAGTATGCACAGAAGTCCAGCCAACGTTGTATCATTTGACTACTAATAGGTAACAGGAATTAATTTAACATTTAAATTAATGTTAAAATAATTAATTAAATATTAATAAGTAAAGATCAATAAGTAAATTGTAAGTAAAGATACAGGGGTGATAGTTCCTTTTATAATGGGCATTCAAATTCATGGGAAAGTGCCTCTATTTCATATCTCTATTGCTATATCTACTAAAAGTATGCCCAGATTTATTTAACAATTATTAGTCAACTTTAGTGATCATCTGCTTTAGTTTAAAATTAATATTATTATTATTATTTGATTCTGGATATTAGCCCAGAACATCAGGCATGTGAAGTGCACACTCTACCATCAGGTTCCACCTCTAACCCCTCTCCTTTTGTTTGTGTGTGTGTGTGTGTGTGTATGTGTGTATGGTGGGGTGGGGGGTGCTGGGGATTGAACCAAGGGCCTTGTGCATGCAAGGCAAGCACTCTACTAAATGAGCTACATCCCTAGCACTTTGCTTTTGTTCTTAAGTGTGTCTTCTGAATTCTGTTATAAGGCTCCAAGGTAGAAGTTAAATTATTTAGACAGAGATTATTTAATAAATTTGACTATATGGCTGAGCTGTGGATATGGCTTAGTGGTAAACTTGATGCCTGGTGTGTGTGAGGCCCTGGGTTTGATCCATAACAATGAAAAAAAAATAAGTATATTGCTATTTTTGTGCTATGAAAAATTTGGTTCTCTTGGTCTGAAAGGGTGTCCATCAAAATAAAATTGTATAGAGCCAATTAAAATATAATTATCTCTTCAAGTGAGACTATCCAGAGTCTTTTCATCCCTTCCATCCCTATTACCTGTCTCTGCCAGGATGAAACTGTGATCGGCTTCATTCATATTATTACTGGTTTTCTTTCTCTGCTTAATTGTACCAGGTACCTGCTGTTGACCTGGTTTTTCAACTTCATTAATTCATTTATTCATTCAGGAAACATTATTGAAGGTTTGTAATATGTCTCCCACTATATTAATCACATGGAAGAGAGACAGAAAACAAAAAGACTGTTTTTCCATTTAAACACATAGGAATATTGCTAGGGAAACTTCCTTAGAATTAAAACTCCAATATAAAATCCCAGATCTACATTTTACATTTTTTTTATTTATATATATATATATATATATATATAAAATTTAAAATTAAATCACAATAATATGTAGTTTATTATATGTATTTTTATCTTTTTACGCTTTTGTCAGTAAGCAACTCTTGCACTCTGTTTCATTATCAGCATGTTTGCAGGAGGTCAAGTTAAAAGAAAAGAGAAAAGCTGGAAATTTGGTGTTTCTTAGTTTTTTATACAAAGTAACTGGTAGTTACTGCTACATAAAATAGATTCATATTAATTCTGCAAGGCTGTCGGGGCTGGGGATGTGGCTCAAGCGGTAGCGCGCTCGCCTGGCATGCATGCAGCCAGGGTTCGATCCTCAGCACCACATACAAACAAAGATGTTGTGTCCACCGAAAACTAAAAAAATAAATATTAAAACTCTCTCTCTCTTTAAAAAAAAATTCTGCAAGGCTGTTAAAACCTACAAGGACTTCTCCCCACATCCCTGTGATTCTCCATGTTTGCTACACATCAGACTCATAAACAAACCCAATGGTTCTTCAGCACTGCCTTCTAAAATTCAGATTCAGGACAAGGGATGGGGCTCAGTGGTAGAGTCAGTGCTTAGAACACAGGAAGGCCTGGGTTCAATCCCCAGCACGGAGAAAGGACATAAAATTCAGATTCAATAGGCGGAGGATTTGGACTCAGATGGATTTGGACTCAGACGTCTGACTTTTCAAAAACCATAGAGATGAGTTTGACTCATTGTCAGACCTGAGTCGTGGTAATGATGGGTAGTCAGCCATGAGCAGGTGAGTAGGGGGAGAATAATGAAGGGCGGTAACCTACAGGAGGACATAAACCTATACGTCAAAGTGAGTCCATGAGTCAGTCACAGGACTGGGAATTACAAGAAATTTTATCAAAGCAGACACACATCTGGAAAACATTAAATATAACTACCCTTAAGGATCTCTTGTGACCCTCATCATGACCCTCACATGTCACAGCTGTCTTGTAATCAGATCATCTCAGCCCTCACGTATCAATCACAAAGGTGGTTATGAAAAACTAAGCCAAGAATAAGGGGACCCTTAAAGACTTAGACTGTAAGAGCTACGCTTTCTTTCCAGAGACAGTCTGTTCCATGCAGACACTGTGCATCCTTAACTTCACTATATAATAAACTCCTGCCTGTTACACTATACAACTTGCTAGAAATCCTCCCTCTGGGATCCAAGGACCAGTAGCAACCAGGACCATGGCTGCTTCAGCTCTGTGGACGGGCTCTACAACAATGATGTGCCCTTTACAGTTGACACATAAAATTGCAACTTAAAATCACTGAAAAACGCAACCTTCCACCTTTTGGGTGCCCACACCAGCCCACTTCTTCCATTTTCAACTAGGCGCAGAAGCTCACACCTGTAATCCCAGCGTCAGGGAAGGCTGAGGCAGGAGAATGGCAAGTCATGGCCAGGAACTTGAGCCCAGGAACTGCCCTGGGCAATATAGGGAAACCCCAAGTAAGAAAAAGAGAAAAGAGGAGGAAGAGAAAAGAGGAAGAGGAGAAGGAGGAGGTAGGGGAAGAGAAGCAAGAAGGAAAAGAAGAAAAAAAAAGGGCTCAGGCTATAGCTAGGTGATAGATCACTTTCCAAGTCCCTGAGTTCCATCCCCAGCACACACACACACACACACACAAAAATTAAGTTTTAATTTTAGCCAGGCATTGTGGTGCAAGCCTTTAATCCCAGTGGCTTGGGAGGCTGAGGCAGGAGGATCATGAGTTCAAAGCCAGTCTCAGCAACGGTGAGGTGCAAAGCAACTCAGTGAGACCCTGTCTCTAAATAAAATACAAAATAGGGCTGGGGATGTGGTTCAATGGCCAAGTGCCCCTGAGTTCAATCCCCAGTACCCCACCCCCCAAAAATTAGAAATTATACATGTTCTATTTGTTGTTGCTAAAATTCACTTATATTCCTAATGAATACTGAGCTGTCTGAAAAGAAACTTTTTTGGGTTTTTTTGGGTTGTGTTGGAGATCAAACCCAAGGTCTTGAAAAATCTAGGAGAGCAAGCTTCCTTCCTAACACTGGTCTACATCCTCAGACCATGAAAAGAGATTAAAAACAAAACAACCTTTGGAGGATGGGGACATAGCTCAGTGGTAGAGTACTTGCTTAGTATGAACCTTTACCTTAATCTCCAGCATCACCAAAAGTAATAAATATATAAATAAAAAGATAAATAAATAAATAAAAATCTTTGGGCTGGAGGTGTAGCTCAGTGGAAAGAGTAAATACTTACCATGTACAAGACCCTGGATTCAATCACAGTGTCAAAAAATAAATAAATGAAAACACCACTTGTGAAAAATACTCTTTCTGAAAATATTTTAAATTCTCTTGAAATATTCTTTTCTAGAAAAACAAGTATTCTGTTAAGCACACAGTGCACACCTGTAATTCCAGTGAGTCAGAAGACTAAGGCAGGAGGATCCCAAGTTCAAGGCTGGCCTAAGCAATTTAGCAAGACCCTGTCTCGAAATTAAAAAAATAAAAATAAAAATAACTGGGGATGAAGTTTAGTGGTAAAATGCCCTTGGATTTGATCCCCAGTACCAAAATGAAAAAAAGAAACAGAAATATTCTAAATGGATTCTGATTCACTATGCTATTCTCCCTAACTAATTTCATTTCTAGGCATGACTAACTGGAGGACTTTGGAGACCTTTGGGGAAAATCTATTGTAGTCATGGACATAATTTAGGAGATTTATTAAGAAGGTGTCCTTCTGAGTCAGCATTGGGGTGATATTGTTGAAATTTAACATGACTCATAAGCAGAAGCAGGAATTTCAGGCTGCAATTTCAAGGTACCAAGGAGACATTATTCTCAACTATTACTATGACATTTCAGGGACATATGGCTTATTTACCCGTCTTCTCTCTCTAAATCTCAATCTCTGCTGATGCTCTTTTTTTTTTTTCTTTTTTTAGAGAGACGAATTTGCCTAAGCCAAGGGAATTGCAGGAGCGAGGAGTGGGCACCTCAAAAGCAGTGGGAGTCTCTTCTTTACCACAAGGATCTCCCCAGTGTGGCAACTTGCTTCATCAAAACCAGCAAGGGTAAGAATTTGGTAGCAAAGACTAAAAGTCACATCATTTATAATCTAATCATACTTACCAACTTATTTCTACATACCAGAGAATCATTCAAACACTATGCATTAAATCTCTTTTGTAATACCAACTTGCAGGTATTGTAAGAGATGAAAATGAGGTAAAGTATTATTCTTGGTCTTTAAGAAGTGACTTCAAGCTGACAAGGGATGTGCATATAGTCCCAATTATTCTCAGAAGCTGAGGCAGGAGGATTTCTTGACCCTATGAGTTTGAGACCAGCTTGAGCAACATAAAGACCCTGTTTAAAAAAAAACAAAGGTGTGGTGGTGCATACCTATAATCCCAGCATTTTGGGAGGCTGAGGCAGGAGAATCTCAGTTTGGCAATATTCTATCTCAATATAAAAAATTAAAAAGCCTGGGGATATAGCTCAGTGGTAGCTACATGCCCCGGGTTCAATTCCCAATTTAAAAAAAAAAAAAAAAGAGAGAGAAAGAAAGAGACTTTATATATAATATATAAAGAAGGAATATAAGAAGGAATATAGTCATTTGAGTTATCTATGGAATATATATATACATATATATATACACACACACACATACCCACTATATATGTATATATGTATATATAAAATAAAAATAAAACAAAAAACAGAACACAACACACACAATATATATATATGTGTGTATATATACATATATATATATACACACACATACCCACTATATATATATATATATATATATATATATACACACACACAACTTAACTTTGCTACAAAAAATATGTTTCAAACAATACTAATCTGTTCTGGGGATGCCTGATATGTCCATGAATACAACCAGTAAAACAGTATGATGGAGAAACATGGAGGATATCATAGCACAAAATGAAGAAAGGATATGGAATGTATGTGTGTGTATATATATATATATATACTGTGTATGTGTGTGTATATATGTATAGTGGGTATGTGTGTGTGGGTGTGTGTGTTGTGTTCTGTTTTTTGTTTTATTTTGCCCTTGGTATTGGAACCCAGGGGTCCTTAACCACTGAGTCACAACCCCAGTCTTTTTTATATTTCTTTTGAGACAGGATCTCACTAAGTTGCCCAGGGCCTCTCTAAACTGCTAAGGCTGGTTTTAAACTTGAGATCCTCCTGCCTCAGCCTCCCTGGTATTACAGGCATGCACCACCATGCCCGGCGTGTGTTCTCATTAGTTCTTTAAATGTCTGTCTGTCTCTCCCAATAGAAACATAAATTCCTGAGGACAGGACTAAAAATTGTCCTCCAGCAGCAACTTTTAGTTTTCTATGAATTCCTTGCAGTGCAGTAGATATTTGTTCAAATACAACGACAGAAGCACTACAGTTTACAATATTATGGGTTTCTATAGTTTATTAGTTAGCTTTAGAAACTCAGCCCAAGATCTCCAATAAGAACTGTTTAAAACAGTGGTTCTGTTTTCAAGCTGGTAGTCCAGTGCTGGCAGGCGTGGTCGTGCACACCTGTAATCCCAGCCACTTGGGAGGCTGAAGCAGAAGGATAGTAAGTTTGAAGACAGTCTTGGCAACTTAACAACACCCTGTCACAAAATTTAAAATAAAAAAGGTCCAGGGGTGTAGCTCAGGGGTAAATCCCCTTGGATTCCATCCCCAGTACTGGAAAAGAAAACTGGGAGGTTATCCCTAAAACCCACAATACTGGAAGCTGAATTTTGATGCTGTATTGATTTTCTTTCTAGAATGTAAGGACTGGGAGAGCAAGAGGTGTGTCTATCTTGCTTTATCAGTAAACTTAACTTTGCTACAAAAAGTATGTTTCAAACAATACTAATCAACTCTGGGGGAGCCTGATGTATGTATCCATGAATACAACCAATGAAACAGTATAATGGAGAAACATGGAGGATAGCATAGCACAAAATGAAGAAAGAATATGGAATGTTGAAATGAGGTTGCTTCCTTTAAGGTGATATTTGGGCATAGTGATATACACCAGTTACTTGGGAGGATAAGGCAGGAGGATTGCTTGAACCCAGGTTTGAGTCCAGTTTAGGCAATTTTGCAAGAACTCTTCAAAGAAAGAAAAAAGGTGGATACACACAACAAAACATAACAAAGAAAGTGAACCATGTGCAGGAAGGAAAAATCATGGCTTATTTGAAGCAACTGCAAATATATTTTAGAATAATAATGAATAATACATTGTATGGGATTTTATTCTATAAACAGTGACAAGTCATTCAAGAATTTTAAGCATCAGAATTATATGATCTATTTTACATTTAGAAATATAACTGCAGAGTATTTTTTTAAAATAGCAATTCTTTTTGGAGAATTATTTTATTCATTTTTATGAGGTGCTAAGGATCAAACCCAGTACCTCACCCATGCAAGGCAAGTGCTCTGCCACTGAGCTACAGCCCCAGGCCTGACTGTAGACCATGGAGAATAGACAGAGAAATGGATGAGAAAGAGGAAGAGGTGTGAAGTTTGAGAAGTGAAGAGACAAGAGAGGAAGAAGGCATTAGACCAGAAGATGGAAAAGGTTACAGCTGTCTCTTATACAC
>NW_026000093.1:41338961-41365342 GCF_001458135.2 Marmota marmota marmota
AAAAAAAAAAAAAAAAAAGGTAGTGGGAAGGAAGGACTGATTACCGCGAGATTCAAAAGGTGTTGGCAGATGAGATCTATTGGCCTTGGGAATTGAGGGGAAGGTAGCATGGTCTAAGATAAAGGATAAATCGCTGGATAATTGGAAATACCTAAGATAAGTCAGGCAGGAAGGAGCAGGCTTGGGAAAAGATAAGGTGGCACCTCCAGAAGGATATATCTCCATGTCAAATCTAGAGCTCAGGAGACATGGATGTTGGAGTCAATGTAAGCCAGCAATTAAAGGACCAGAAGTAGAAGGACTTGCCTGGGAGAGAGTAGAAGGAGAAGAAGAGGGCTTGATGTGTACCGCCCCAGGGCACCTCACCATTCATTCCCCTGTGTCAGTTCTTGCCCACACGGAGTCTGGTTGGCAGTGTTCTGTATTTTGACTATGGTGATGGTTACAGGACTACAAGCATTTGCAAACACTCATCAAATTATACACCTAAAAAGGTGTGTTTTACTATAGATCAATTATAATCATTGAACCTGACTTTTTAAAAATTTAAAGAAGAATAAAGCAAATGAGAAATTAGGTGATATTCTGATTCTATTATCTCCCGTGTCCTTGAGAACAGGATTGGGGACATAGGGAAAATAAGATGCCATTCAGAAGATGCTAGGTGAAAACTTATAGTCTTGAATTCAAATTGAAAATATCCATATGAATCAAGAAGTATTTTGGGCATGGTGGCACACCTTTAATCCCAACAACCTGAGAGACCAAGGCAGGAGGATCCCAAATTTGAGACCAGCCTCAGCAATTTAGAGAGACTCTGTGTCTCAAAATAAAACAAAAAGGGCTGGGTTGTGGCTCAGTGGTAGAGGTTCCTGGGTTCAATCACCAGTACCACACACCCACCCCCCAAAAAAATAGAGAAGGAGAAGGGAGGACAGATGGAAGAAAGGAAGGAAAGAAAAGAAAAAATAGAAAGAAATAGTAATGAACAACCCTAACACTCAAGTTATGGTCTTGAAATACCATTTCCCACTAAAATAAACCAAGCTTCCTGGACAAAACCTGATTCCAGCTGGTGTGTGCCTGAAATCCTAGGGACTTGGGGGCTGAGGCAGGAGGATTGCAAGTTTGAGGCCAGACTCAGCAACTTAGTGAGGACTAAGCAATTTAGCAAGACCCTGCCTCAAAAGAAAGAATAAAAAGGACTGGGGGGATGTAGCTCAGTGGTAAAGTGATCCTGGGTTCAATCCCTAGTACCAAAAAAAAAAAAAAAAGAAAAGAAAAGAAAAAAAAGCTAATTCTAGGACTAAAATAAGAAATGTGTAAGATGAGCTTAGAAACTCATGTCAGAGGCAGGGAAATCTATCAAAAACTGACAGAAACATGTTTGAAGGATTTGGGAACTAATTCAGAGAGACTGCCATTGGCCAAGGATGGGACAATTTGAGTACTAGTAAAAATAAAAATATGTCTAAATTCATATGTTCATAATGATGTCAAAGAAAAATTCACGCATCTTGGGAGGGTGGTTGCAAATCAATTCTTTGTTTTGAAAACTGGTAAATAGGACAAGATTCAATATTTTTTCTTACTTTTCCCACTAATACACCACTGAGTAGCCAAACTTTCTCTTTATTGAAGAAGAAACGATAGAAGTAAAACAACATCATTTTGTAGCCCCTCATGAATTGAGCCACCCTGGCTGCTAGCAACACGAAGAGAGCCAACAGGATATTATATGCTTTTGCTCTTTTCTTTTTCTTTTTTTTTGCACTACTGAGGATCAAACCCAGGGACTCTTGCATGCTAGGCAAGCACTCTACCACTGAATCTATGTCCCCAGTCCTTTTTTAGTTTGTATTTTTTAGACAGGTCTCACCAAGTTGCTGAGGTTGGCCTTGAACTTGGAATCCTATTACCTCAGCTTCCTGAGACACTGGGATAACAGGTGTATGCCCCTATGCCTAGCTCAATCCTCCTCCTCCTCCTCCTCCTCCTCCTCCTCCTCCTCCTCCTCCTCCCTCTTATTTTTGGTAGTTGTAGATGGACCACATGCATGCCTTTATTTTATTAGTTTATTTATTTGTATGTGGTGCCGAGGATCCAACCCAATGGCTGACATGTGTTAGGCAAGCACTCTGCCACTGAGTCACAACCCCAGCCCTCATTACTTGCTTCTTGATAAAGAAACAATACCTACAAAGGAGTCTTCTTCCCCCAGAAAAATCAAAATGAATTTGATAGAGCCTCTGGATTTATCTATCAATTTGCAGGAAGTAGAGAAAACAGAGGACAATGAGAGATAACAAACTACATTATAAAACTATATAAAGTTCCATGAACAAATAAATTGCAAGGGGAAAAAAGATGTGGGGTGGAGAAACTATGAATTTAGAAACCTAAAGATATATTTTTAAAAAGACCCTAAACCCATCCTGTGTAAGGATACACAGTTAGATATTAAAACTGCAACTGTAAATGTTGGCGAGGATGTGGTGAAAAAGGTATATTCATACATTGCTGGTGGAACTGCAAATTGGTGCAGCCAATATGGAAAGCAGTATGGAGATTCCTCAGAAAACTGGGAATGGAACCACCATTTGACCCAGATATCCCACCCAATGGACTTAAAATCATCATACTACAGTAATATAGCCACGTCAATGTATATAGCAGTTCAATTCACAATAGCTAGATTACGGAACCAAACTAGATGTCCCTCAATAGATGAATAGATAAAGAAAATGTGGTTCATATACTCAATGGAATATTTCTCAGCTTTAAAAAAGAGTGAAATTATGGCATTTGCCACTAAATAGTTGGAGTTGGAGAATATCATGCTAAATGAAATAAGCCAATCCCACAAAACCAAAGGCTGAATGTTTTCTCTAATATACAGATGCTAATTCACAATAAGGTAGGGGGGCACTAGGGAAGAATAGCATTAACTTAGATTAGGTAGAGGGAAGTTATGAGAGGGAAGGGGAGGAGATGTGGGGATAGGAAATATAGTAGAATGAAACAGATATTATTACTGTATGTAAATATGTGACTATATGACCAATATGTCAGCAACATGTACTCTCAGAAAAATGAGAAATTATATCCAATCTATGTATATCAAAGTGAATAAATGCATTCTACTGTCAATTTTAAAAATAAATAAAAATGCAACTGTAAGAAAGAATGTAACAATGAATATAAAAGTCAGGACAGGTTGCTGGGGGTAGATTAGTGGCAGAGCTCAGTTTGACATGTTGCTGGGTTCTGGGTTTAATCCTCAGCACCCTGTGCCCAAAACAAAGTCAGAACACTGGTTATTCTTTATTGGGAGGGGTTGTGTTGGGTTGGGGTGGCACATGAATAGATTCAGTAGTCATGGCGAGGTGCTGTGTTCTTTCATGGAGGGTAATTACAAGGGTGTTTGCTTTATGATTGATTGTGTCCTACATGATTTTTATATTTTATGCTATTTTTTATATTTGTGTGATAAACTTAAATATTAGATTTTGAATGGTTCAGTAAAGGGTTTTATTGTTTTTGTTATATGTTTTTGTACTGTACCACTGAGCTACATCCTCAGCCTTATTTTTTATTTCGAGACAGGGTCTCACTAAGTTGCTGAGGCCTCGAACTTGCCATCATTCTGCCTCAGCTTCCTGAGTCCCTGAATTACAGGTGTGAGCCATAGTGCCTGGCCAAACTGGCAGTTTCTCATAAACTTTAAAATATGTCCTACAACCCAGAAATTCTACTCCTAAATCATTTCTCAAGACAAATAACATACCCATGAATAAAGAGTCACACACAAATGTTCATAGTAGGTTTTTTTCATAACAGCCTGAAAAGAAACTGTAAACTAAATGGCTATCAACAGGAGAAAAATGAACAAATTGTGGTATAGCAACGCAATGGAATACTATTCAGCAATAAGAAGAACTATTACGTGCATCCACATTAATAAATTCCAAACAGATGCTATGCAAAATAAATCAGACACACAAAAAAAGTACTTACTGTGCAGTTCAAAAAACTGGCAAATATAATCCAGCAGTATCAGTCAGAATAGTTAGTAGTTATATCTGGAGGGCAAAAATGTAATGCTTCCCAGGAAATTTTCTGGTTTGGAAACATTATATATTATAATCCTTTAGTTGGAGTAATTTTTATTATTAGGAAAAGTAGTTTTCCTCTACTCTCACTAAACAAATGCCAATCAAACAGATATCCGTTAATGGGATTTTTATATTTTTATACCGACATTGCCGCTGACAAGGGTGTCCGAGGTGTGGCTGCTGCAAAACAGAATCTATACCAAATTCTCAATCTAGCCCTGGGAATAACTCATCCCTATCATGAATAAAGGTGATAGAGAAAAGAAAGGGAATGCACCATTGAGGGAAGAGAGGAAACTGTGGCTTGAATACAGATAGGCCTTGGTCTTAACCGTGCCACAGAGAAGACCAGGTGTCCTGAATGCCTTGAAATTGAGATTCCCCACCATTTAAATCCTACCCGCCTGTAATACCAGTGACTCTGGGAGGCTGAGGCAGGAGGATCACAAGTTCAAAGCCAGCTTCAGCAATTTAGCGAGGTCCTAAGCAATTTAATGAAACCCTGTCTCAAAAAAAGGGGGGGTGGGGGTGGGGCTGGGGATGTGGCTCAGTGGTTAGACCCCCTGGGTTAAATCCTCGGTATATACATGCAGACATAAACAAATAAATCCTTCCCAAAGGGAAACGGATGATGAAGGGAGCTGCTAGAAAACGGAAGGGCTCTTTCCAGTGAACGGTGTGTGCTTCCAGTTCCAGCCACTAGGGGGCAGACGTGCGGCGCCGGTAACGCTGAAATGTTTTCAGTAATGGAGGAGCTGGAGGCCGAATTGGGCAGCTCGCCAGTGAAAAAGCCAGAAAAGGGACAGGAAACAAAGGCAGGGCAGAGCTGGTAGGCGGAACTAGGGTGTGGACAGACCAGGCGCACACTGCTGAGGTGGCAGCAGGCTACTGAAAACTGGGTGGCAGGGTGAGGAGGGCTCAGCTGAACCCAGCCCCCACATTGCCGCTGACAAGGGTGTCCGAGGTGCGGCTGCTGCAAAAAAGAACCTCTAAGCCAGGCCGCTGAACCTTCTGCTCAGAGAGAGGGGAGCCAGTCCAACGAGGAAGAACAGTTTTCAGAGGGATCCTCCCAGGAAAGTTGGAGAGGATCCAGAAACAAGTACAGACAGAAAATGGGGGTGGCCTGTAGAAAGACAAGGGATGACTTTTCCGGGGAGCGGTGAAGAAATTCTCAGTCAGTAAATTGACGATTGAAATTTTACCAGTCTCCTTCTTCCTGGTTCTTAAACCTCTGATCCCAGTTAAAAATGCAGTGGCAAAAAAAAAAAAAAAAAAAAAAGGAATACTTGGAATGCCTGTCAGTCCGTGGTGTGAATGAGTGATTGATTAAACAAATTTTGATTGAGCCCGTGCTTTGTGAAGATAGACCCTACATTTTAGCTCTATGTGGTCCATCTGAACCAGCAATAAACAAGTCAACAAGTATATAAATAAAAAATCGATCCAGATAGTGAGAAGACAAAGGAGAAAATAGATCAGGTAAGGAAAAAGAGAAAGTCTGGGCAGGGTAGGGGAGTCTTCAGATGAAACGCTTAGGCAAAGTCTCTTTAGCCAGGACTAAAAGCTGAAGAGTTTGCAATGCAAAGATATGTGGGCAAACCTTGCAGACAGAGGAAAAGCACTGTGAGGGTCCAGAGCTTTATTTTTAGACTACTTAGCCTCTGAAATAAGGGGTTAGATTTTATTCTACTCACAGTGAAAAGTCATTATGTTTTAAACCGAACGGTGGTCTGAATTCCTGTGTGTATGCATGCGCGTGTTTTCGCGCTGGAGGTATAGTTCAAAGGTAGGGCACTTGCCTCAAATGCACGAGATGATGGTGCTGTGGACTAGGAAAGAAGCAAAGAGATGGGACTATATTTCTATAAGTGGATGAGCAGCCCGGCCCAGTGGTGCATGCTTGTAATCCGGGCAGCTCAGGAAACTGAGGCAGGAGGATCTTGAGTTCAAAGTCAGCCTCAGCAACTTAGTGAGGGCCCAGTGGAACCCGGTCTCTAAATAAAAAATTCAAAAAAAGGGGGGGGGGCTGGGAATGTGGCTCAGGAGTTGAATGCCCCTGGGTTCAATCCCTGGTACCAAAAGAATAATTAAAAATAATAATAATAAGTGGATGAATGAGCATGGATGGCTGCTAGATGCTTCTCTTGAACAACTGCACGGATGGTAGCCCTGTTCAATGAAATGAAGGACACTGCAGAACCAGGATAGTGGTATTTATGAGGGGCAGAGGTTCAAGAGTTCTATTTTGGACTTGTTAAATCAGAGCTCCTAATACAAACTGGGGATGTGGTAAGTGCTTGCCTGGCATGCATGAGACCCTGTGTTCAATCCCAGTACTGAAAAAACTAAAAAAAACCTCCTAGTAGACTAATAGGTATTCAAGGGAGATGTCAGGTAAGCAGCTCAAGAAAAAGGCAGAGGTAGAACTGTGAATGCTATCAGCATATGGGTAATATTTCAAGCCAGTTACCTAAATGGGATCATCTAGGGACAGAATACAGACAAGTTTAAGAGAGAGTGAGAGAGAGAGAGAGATCCCAGCCCAGCAAGAGCTCTTGGGCACAGGATCTAGAAAGAGAGGCAGCAGGCTGGGGCCAGAAAAGGAGCTTGGGAAGAAGAATTTGAGAGAAGCATAGTCTGTCATAGAAATAGATTTAAAGGGCTGAGAATATGGCTCAAGCGGTAGTAGTGCACTCACTTGGCATGCGCGGGGCACTGGGTTTGATCCTCAGCACCACATAAAAATAAAATAAAAGATGTTGTGTCCACTGAAAACTAAAAACTAAACATTTTTTTAAAATCTTTAAAAAAAAAAAAAAAGAAATAGATTTTAAAATATTTCAAGCCAAGAGGGTGTGGTCCACCATGTTGAATGCTGTTGAGTAAGATGAGAAAGAGAAGTGATGACGACCAGGGCAAGGGCAGTTCAAGCGGAGGGAGGAAGTTGAAAACCCAATGAATTTGAAAATGTAGGTTCTAATGAAAAGGAAAGCTTTAACCTGGACATGATGGTGAAGGCCTGTAATCCCAGTGATTCGGGAGGCTGAGGCAAGAGAATCTCAATTTGAGGCCAGCCTCAGCAGCTAGACCCTGCCTCAAAATAAAAAAGTAAAAAAGGCTGGAGATGTAACTCTACTAGGTTACAATCCTGGTAATAAATAAATACATATAAACAAATGAATGAACAACTCTAGTGAGAACAGGTCTTATAGGAGAAAAGAATACCCAGAGATGTCAGATAAAAGTCCATCGGGGAGCACTGAAGACAATCCAAATAGAAGAGGTTCCCAACCTCTTCTGGCTCACTATCAGAATCATCTAAAGAACTTTTAAACTAAATAAGTTTCCTAGTTTCATCCCAGATCTATTGAATAAGTAAGAGAGGAAACTGGAATCTGTACTGGAATCCTCAGGTAACACTGATCTACCTGAATTAGAGTAGTCAGTGAGCTGGGCAGGAATATTTCCACCAAAGCAGAATAAATACCTCCTCCTGGTTGGAGGTGAAAAGGTTAACATGTAGAATTTTCAATTTGATGGTGGGGAGACGACATTGGGATTTAAACCAAGGGTATTCTATCATTGAACTACATCCCCACCCTTTTTATATTTTGAGACAGGGTCTTGCTAAATTGCTGAAGTTTGATTCAACCTTGGAATCCTCCTGCCTCAGCCTCCAGAGTCTCTGGAATTACAGGCATGAACCACTGCACTCATCTAAAATTTTCAAATTTTAAGTTTATCTCCCCTAACTTTTCCCATCGACCTTTAGAGTTGCTATCATTTGTCTGCTGGTGGGTGATAATAGAACACAAAATGAATATTTACAGAAAAACTCAAGAAACAGGTAACCACTTAGTTAGAAATCTTGCTATTTTTCTTGGATATGTATGCTTGTAACTGTGATGTTACACTGCATGTGTAGAATTAGAGGTATTCTTTTCTGTTATGGAAATTGTTTTCTGTTTTAATGTGGAATTAGTCACTTTATGTAATTTTGATGGTGTTTTGTATATTTCACATAGATTTTCAGATACTTTGCCATCAAAACAGGTCTGAAGATAACTGAAAGGAGTGTTGAAAGCTTCACGATGTGCTATCCCTCCCCTGCTCTCTCTCTCCTTGCTCAGGTAAGCAGCTTCCTCAAGGGAGTTCTAAAAGTCAAATCCCTCTCCCCCTGGAGTTCAGTTTGCTGGAAGAAAGGTCCCAAAATGGGAGAAATTTGATATGTTTGGAAGAAGTAGGAAAAACACCAGTTAAAATAGGAGCGTCTCTCTAAAAGACCATTTTATTAACATTCTTCCTGGATACATCCCTTTACAGTGATGTATTATGTTTATTATCTCGTTTGATCTTTATATCAGTATATCAATCCTGGGAGAAAACTATGCCTTTATCAACTTCCTCTCATTAAAAACAAAACCAAAAACAAAAGACGCGAATAAATAAATGGAGACTTCAGTGGGTTAAGACAATTTTCAAGATTCTTCAGGTAGAAATGCGTGAATTTCTAAGTGACTTGTTCACAATCAAAGAACAACAAAGTGAATGGACTCAGCAATGACAGAAAACAAGCTATTGATACACGTGGCAATTTGGTTAATTCTCCAGGGAATTATGCTGAATGGAAAAAACCAGTGTCAAAAGGCTGCATACTCTATGACAAAATTTCAGAAACAGATAAGTGGCTGGCAAAGGTTAAGTATGGTGGGAAGAGGTGGGGCAGGAGGGCACTGGGTATGGCAGGCAACACAAAGAATCTTTACTGTAATGGAACTGTTCAGCCTCTAGACCAATGGTGGACACACTGACTGCCCCATGTGATTAAAGTGCATATTCTAAACACACACACACACACACACACACACACATACACACACGGGTACAAGTAAAACTGGGGAAATCTAAATAATGGATATCAATATATTGGCTATGAAATTGTACTATAGGTTTGCAAAATATTACCACTGGGGAAAACTAGATAAATGATACATTGGATTTCTCTATGTAATTCCTTACAACTATATATTAATCCACAATCTTAATAAAAACTTATCTTAATAAAATATCTTAATGAAAACTTCCACTGGAAAAAAAAATGAGTGAGTCAGGTTGAGTCTCTGGCACTTTATTCTTGCCTGTGCATTATATCCCACCCCAATTGTAATGGAATAAGATATGATCTTGTTCTTGCAATCCCTAGGTTGACTCATACAACTTTGGGTGAGTGAGTTACAAATGGGGTACGTGCATGCATGAGGTCCTGGGGTTCATCCCCAATACCACAAAGAAAGAAAGAGAGAGAGAGAGAGAGAGGAGGGAAGGAGTTACGTGTGTTATATGTAAATTTTACCCTAGAAGATATAATTAAAGGCTAGGGAGATGGGTTCCCCAGAATAAACTCCCTCAGTGGTCCCCACTTGAAAGCCAGGAGAACCTAAACTCTACACTGATTCTTGCAACACTTTTATATTCTGACACATACACCCTGACTTTTCTCCAACTCTTTTGGGCTGAGTTCAGAAGAGAATATGGAAATAGAGTCAACTAGTGCAAAACATTAAAGAACTGAGAAATTGTCACTCCCAAGCTGATCTTATGCTACAGCAGCCACCAAACCCCTGGTCCTACCTAACAGGTTAAAGTGGAAAAAGAATTTCTCCTTGGGGGGATATGCAAACAATTTATTGGCCTTAGTATGTTTCAGGGGCTTTCATGAGTATCATCAAATTTAATCTAAAAAGTTGGTATTGTTATCTCCATCTTATACCTGAGAACACTGAGGCTTAGAGAGGTAAAGTCACAAAGTAGGACCTTGGGCAGAGCCAGCCTTAAAGCTATATTTGTCTGAGTTCTAAACTTGAGCTCTTTTACCAGGAGAGCTGAGTGCTTCTTTTTAGTAATTGCTGAGCCAGTACCTCCTGTGATGTCTAGTCTCCCGTTGCACTAATACTTGCTTGTACCTTAATGATGGCTCTAAGAATGCTATATTACCTGGCAGTAGCCTGAAGCCAGATTTTAAGTTAGAAAAGTCCTGAATTTGAATCCTGGCTCTGCGAACTTAGGGTCTGTGGGCAAGACTCACAACATTGGTAAGTCTCAATATTAGTTTCTGTAAAGTGGGAATAATGACGAAATCACTGGAGTTGTTGGGAAGACTACGTGTAAATGTAAATGAGGAAGCTCAGTGTCTGACACATTCGTAATGCTTCATAAATTATAGCTATTAAATTATATTAGCATGAGCCCAAGCAGTGATGCTCCATCTTGGCTACACATTGGAATCACCTAGGGAACTCTGAGAGCACTGAGGCCTGGGTCCCACCCCAGAGATTCTGGTTTAAAAGTCTGTTGTGATTCTCAAGATTTGATCATGTGCTTCAGAATCACTTGGAGGTCTTATTAGAACTTAGCTCATTGGACCCAAATCCAGACTCTATATCTGGAATCTGAAATCTTCCAGAAAAATCTCCAAGCTTTCCTGCTTCCTCCATGAAAATTACATTTTTATCAAATGCTTTTTATGTACTGGGTGTTACACTGACAGTTTTACAAATGGTATATCACATTTAGTACTCACAACAATTCTAGTTGTTGTTATTGGTACCAGGGATTAAACCTAGGGCTGCTTTACCATTGAGTTACATCCCCAGCCCATTTTGTTTTAATTTTTTTTAAATTTTTAATTTTAGATGTTGATGGATCTTTATTTTGTTCATTTATTTATATGAGGTGCTGAGGATCATTGTCTCACACGCGTTAGGCGGTTACTCTACTGCTGAGCCACAACCCCAGTCTCCTCATTCTTTAATGTGTTTTTTTGGAGGGTACCAGGCATTAAACTCAGAGGCACTCAGCCACTGAGCCACATCCCCAGACCTATTTTGTATTTGATTTAGAGACAGAGTCTTACTGTGTTGCTTAGCACTTCGCTTTTGCTGAGGCTGGCTTTAAACTCAGGATCCTCCCGCCTCAGCCTCCCAAGCCACTGGGATGACGGGCATACGCCACCATACCTGGCCCCTCTTTAATTTTTATTTTGAGCTAGGGTCTTGCTAAGTTGCTGAGGCTGGCCTCAAACTTGTTATCCTCCTGCCTCAGCCTCTGGAGTCACTAGGATCACAGGTGTACACCACTGCATCTGGCTCTTCCAAATTCTTTTTTTGGTACTAGGGATTGAACCCAGGGGCACTTAACCACTGAGCCACATCCCCAGTTCTTTCTACTTTTTATTTTGAGACAAGATCTCACTAAATTGCTGAGGCTGGCCTCAAACTGGCTATCCTTCTGCCTCAGCCTCCCAAGCCATATGCCACCATGTCCACCTCTTCCAGATTCTTTACACATTGCTAGGCAAAAAAATCTCACTGTAGGGAGAGTTCCCATTCAGGGAGTCCCACCCAATGCCTACCTATCTTACTCCAGTTATATACTCTGTAGAGCGTCTGTCTATATTCTGTATAATAAAGTGCCAGGGTTTATTCTATTATCCCTCTCTGGAATAAGTTGGACCTTTGTATCCTTGAATTCCACATCTGTGGATTCAACCAGCAATGGATTAAAAATATTCAGAAAAGGGCTGGGGATGTGGCTCAAGCGGTAGCACGCTCGTCTGGCATGTGTACGGCCCGGGGTTCGATCCTCAGCACCACATACAAACAAAGATGTTATGTCCGCTAAAAAATAAAAAAATATATATATTAAAAAAAATTCTATCTCTCTCTCTCAAAGAACTCACTCTTTAAAAAAAAAAAGAAAAGAAAATATTCAGAAAAAAATTCCAGAAAGTTTCAAAACTTGAATGTGCTACACTCTGAGCACTATGCTGAATCCATGTGAATTAAGAGACACGTAAAAGCTAGGCACAGTGGCTCACACCTGTAATTCCTATGACTCAGGGGACTGAGGTAGGAGTATCACTTGAGCTCATAGATTCAAAATTAGCCTGGGCAACATAGCAATAACTTATTTAAAAAAATAAAAATAAAGAGAGAAGTGCAGGCACATCTGCTGAAGCCTCCATCATTTCACAGATCTTAGTCTCTCTCCAGCAGTTTTTGAGCATTGTTTGCCTCCTTTGTACACCATGTAAATAGACCTATTTGGTTGCATCTGTGCTCAGTGTGTAAAACCTTTTTCTGTATATTCCCCAAACATACAGAATAATGACTATTTACACAGAATTTGCATTTTTAAAAATATTTTTTTAGTTGTTGTTGGACACAATACAATATCTTTATTTTATTTATTTATTTTTATGTCATGCTAAGGATCGAACCCAGGGCCTCACACATGCTAGGCAAGCGCTCTACCTCTGAGCTACAACCCCAGCCCAGAATTTGCATTTTATTAGGTATTATAAGCGGAATAGAGGTGATTTAAAGTATATGGGCTGGCTGTGGTGATGCATGCCTATAATCCCAGGGGTTCAGGAGGTTGAGGCAGGAGGATTGCGAATTCAAAGCCAGCCTCAGCAAAAGCAAGATGCCAAGCAACTCAGTGAGACTCTGTCACTAAAAATACAAAATAGAGCTGGAGATGTGCCTTAGTGGTCAAGTACTCCTGAGTTCAACCCCCAGTAACCTAAATAAATAAATAAATAAATAAATAAAATATATGGGAAGTGCATAGGATATATGCAAATATTATCTCATTTAAAATAAGGGACTAGGGCTGGGGTTGTAGCTCAGTGGTAAAGCCCTTGCCTAGCATGAGTGAGGCACTGAGTTCAAATCTCAGTACCACATATAAATAAGTAAAATAAAGGTCCACCAACAACTAAAAAAAAAAAATACTTAAAATAAATAAATAAATACAATAAAACAAAGGACTATGGGCTGGAGTTTTGGCTCAGTGGTAGAGCACTTGCCTAGCATGTGTGAGGCACTGGGTTTGATTATCAGCACTGCATATAAATAAATGAATAAAATAAAGGTTCATAACATCTAAAAAAAACTTAAAAATAATAATAAAAATAAAATAGGGGACTAAGCCATGCCTGTAATCCCAGCAATGAGGGAGGTTGAAGCAGGAGGATCACAAAACCCAGCCTCAGCAATTTAGTGAGGTCCTAAGCAATTTTGCAAGAAAATAAAAAGGGCTTGAGATATGGGTCAATGGTTAAGCACCCCTGGGTTCAATCCTTGGTACCAAAATAAATAAATAAAAGAAGGAACTTGAACACTCATAGGATTTTAGTGTGGGGGTCTCCCAAAACCAGTCCCTCTGCTGATATACAGGTAAAATCACATTTGCAATTTAAAAGATATTAATAAGGATTGTGGGCCTGGTGTGGTGGTTTACACCTGTAATCCCAGCAACTCAGAGGCAAGGCAGGAGGATTCCAAGTTCAAGGCCAGTTTCAGCAATTTAGACAGATGCCAGCTCAACATAAAATAAAAAGGACTGGGGATAGTTCAGTGGTATAATGCCTCTGAGTTCAATCAGTGTCCAGCATCTATCTCTCTCTCAAACACACACACACACACACACACACACACATTTACATACTCACACACAGGGGAATGTGGAAAAGTAATAATCACTAAGACTTGAACTGCTCTCAGGTGTACTATCTAGAATTAAAATTAAAATTCTGAGGACATAAAAGAACCAAAGTGTTCTTTCTGTTCTGTCACTCAACAATCAAGACAGGAAACTTCTGTGACTTCTGGTCACTAAGAAGCATGTGAGGATTTCTCCTCAACAACAACCAATCAATACGTTCTGTACACACACACACACACACACAAAAAAAATCTGACAAAATTCAGCTTCCATTCATGCTCAAAACACTAAAAAATCTAGAGATAGTAGGAACATATTTCAACATTGTAAAAGCTATATATACTAAACCCAAGGTCAACATCATTGTAAGTGGAGTAAAATTGAAAGCATTTCCTTTAAAAACCAGAAAAAGACAAGTATGCCCTCTTTGACCATTCCTATTTAACATAGTCCTTGAAACCCTAACCAGAGCAATTAGACAAAAGAAAGAAATTAAAAGAATATAAATAGGAAAAGAAGAGTTCAAACTATCCCTATTTGCTACAACATGATTCTATATATATAGAAGACCCAAAAAACTCCACCAGAAATCTCCTAGAACTCATAAATGAATTCAGCAAAATAGCAGGATATAAAATTAACACCCATAAATCAATTGTACTCCTATATACCAATGATAAACCAGCTGAAAGAGAAATCAGGAAAACTATCCCATTCACAATAGTCTCAAAAAACAAACAAACAAACACATACCAAAATATTTGGGAACCAATCTAACAAAAGAAGTAAAAGACCTCTACAATGAAAACTGCAGAACACTAAAGAAAGAAATTGAAGAAGACCTTAAAAGATGGAAATTATGGCATTTGCCAGTAAATGGATGGAACTGGAGAATATTATGCTAAGTGAAGTAAGCCTATTCCAAAAAACCAAAGGCAGAATGTTCTCCCTGAAACGTGGATGCTAACTCATAACAAGGGAGGGGAAGATTAGAAGTTCACTGGACAAAGGAGAATGAAGGGAAGAAAGGGAGGATGAGACTAGAAAAGACAGTAGAATGAATAAGACATACCTTTCCTATCTTTACATATGAATACACTACCAACAAACTCCAGATCATATACAGCCACAATAATGGGATCCTAATTGGAACAAGTTATACTTATTCTATGTATGTATAATATGTCAAAATATACTCTACTGTTGTGTATATCTAGAAAGAATAAATAAATAGATAGATAAATAGGTTCTGCTCAGGATGCCAGCTAGAAGTCCTCTAATTGACTTCAGTTCCAACTCTTACCTACCTGGAGATGACTTCAGGTACCAGAGGTTAGGAGCAGTCCCACAGGACTGCCCCCACTTTTGATAGTAACCACAAGTTTCAGGTTGTTTTACCTGAGCTCTTGACCCACTCCCTCCTCCAGTCGGACTAATTTGCTAGAGCTATTTACAGACATCAGAAAAACACTTTTTTCCTCCTCACTACTAAGAATTGAACTCAACAGTGCTCTACCGCTGAGCTATATTCCCAGCCTTTTAAAAAAATTTTATTTTGTGATAGTCTCATTAATTTGCTCTGGTTCTCCTTGAACTTGTGATCCTCCTGCCTTAGTTTCCTGGGTAGCTGGTATTATACTCAGGCATAAGCCAGCCTGCCCGGTGGGAAATAACTTATTTTCTTTTACAGGTTTGTTGTAAAGGATACAGGTGAACAGGCATATAAGGCAAGGCATTTTTATCAGGAGCATAGAGCTTCTCTGCCCTCCCTGGGTGGTCACTCTCCTGGAACCTCCAGATATGTGTTCATTTATCTAGACACTCTCTGAACCCTGTCCTTTTGGGGTTTTAGGGAAGCCTCATTACATAGGCATAATTGACCATTGGTCATTGGTCGGCTCAATCTTCAAACTCTCTCCCTTCCCAGACACTGGGGGAAGGGGCTTAAACTCCCAGCCGGCTAATGCTGCCTTGGTCTTCCGGAAACCAGCCCCCATCCTGAAGCTACCTAGAGACTGCCACCCAGCAGTCAATCCATTAACATACAAAAAGACATTTATTACTTTGGAGATTCCAAAGATTTTAGGAGCTCTTTTTTTTTTTCCCCCTCTCTCCTGGAAATTGGGATGAAAAGCAAATGTATATTTCATAATATCAGAAGAGTAGAGAAAGAGGGCTCAGCAAGAAGTCACCACACTGTACCCCAGACACGATCATTCCTTGCTCAGTTTCCTTGTTATCTCACAGGCAGTTTAGGGTTCAGAGATGTGGTTGACCCTGTCAGAGCAGTGTCTTAGTAGCTTACTGGAGGAGGATACAAAATGGATTTAAGATGGCAACCCTGGGGTCTCTGGGGTCTGGGAGGCCAGTGTAGAGGCCTTTGGAGGAGTTGAGTAAAGCAATTGGAAGAGCCTGCACCAAGCAAGAGAAAGTAAAGATACAGAGGGGTTGCTGGCGTGAGATTTTAAGGAACAAAAATGTCTGCAAGGGGAGATAAGCAAGGAGAAGGTTGAGCATGATGCAGAATTCTACTTACTGTGGCTCAGAAGGGAATTTAGAAATGTTGAGAGCCAAGAAAGATGAGTGGTTTTACAGGCAAAGAATAGAATGAGTTTAGTTTGAGACACATGGATTCTTTTTCTTCTATTTGTAGAGGCATTGAAAACTTAACTCTTATTAACCAAATATGATAGGTGTTGTGATAAAGGTTTTATCTTTTTTTTTTTTTTGTACCAGGGATTTAACTCAGGGACACTTAACCATGAGCCTCATCCCCAGGCCTTTTTTTTTTTTTTTTTCCTTTCTTCCTTCTTTTTTAAAATTGTTTTATTTTGACACAGGATCTTGGTAAGTGACTTAAGGCCTCACTACATTGTTGAGGCTGGTCTCAAATTTGCAATCCTCCTGTCTCAGCCTCTGGAGTCACTGGGATTACAGGCATGAGCCACCATGCCCATCATGTTAAAGGTTTTAGAAAACTTATTTCTCAATTCTTTGAGGGAAGGGACTCCTATTTTCACATGAGACGAAGAATCAAAAATTGCTTAAGGTGACCTATCTAGTAGGTGGTAGAATCAGGATTCATGCCTAACCTCTGAACCAGAGGATATTAGCACTGAGAAGCAGAAATGTTGAAAGTCATCCACGAATGAAGTGTAGTTGGAGACAAGATGAGAGAAGGCAGAGTGAGATGGCAATTGGGGAGGTATATCCTGCGCATGAGCAAGCTATGCCGTTTACGTAGACTGACATGCTGGTATCTTCCCACAATGTCAGAAAGTTTTGAATATCAGTAAACTTACTAAGCTCCATCAGTTTCATCTGCTTTCCTTTGCTCCTGGTCTCACTTGGTAATTGTGACCATGGCAGTCGCAAATTCTTTTTTCCATTTGGATCTTAATTATTAATGTCTATAACACTTAAATCCACTTCACACAGTGATACATAGGTTAGACAAAGGCTGAGAAAGTGTTAAGGAGGTCACAGGATTTAAAGAGCTCTACAGAATGAAGAGCGTGGAAGCAGAGAGTTAATACAAATGCCAAGAGTCACTGCAGGTGGTCAGATAAAGGGTAACAACCCAACTCCTGCCTGGTGCAGGCTGTAATCCTGGGGATTTGGAAGACTGCAGATTCAAAGCCTGCCTGGACAATTTAGCAAGACCCTGTCTCAAAATAAGAAATAAAAAGGGCTGAGGATATAGCTCAGTGGGTGTAGATTCCCCGGGTTCAATGCCCAGTACCACCAAAAAAAAAAAAAAAAAATCTTAGAATTCAATCCTCAGTACCAAACAACCAACCAACAACCCAACCTCTCAGTTGTTAAGGCAAAAGGGTGCTAATAGCAGAGTTCCAAGTGGGCAGAGCCACAGCAAGGGGATCATGCTGAGCTACATGTCCAGGGACAGAGTCAGAAGTTGGTTGCCTGGCACTGTGGTGAAGTGTTCACCGGGCAGTCCATGATAAGGTCAATCAGTGTTGCTATGTCACAGCAACATAGGTGCTCCTCCTTTTATATTTCAAGTGAGGAGGTTGCATCATTCATTGGTCTGGTATTTCTGATAAAATCTCATGCCTACTTTCTTTGGTATGGCACTGATAAGTCCAGGTGACTATGTGCCATTGACAATTTATTAAGTTCATGGGTGGTAATTTTTTATTAGCTCGAGTAAGTTATCCATCAGTGTGTGCCTCGTGTTTGTGCTGAGCAGCTGGTGGTTGCTCTCCATCAGTTGTGTGTCCAACATCTGTTGGTTATCTACTCGCACAGACAAAGCACTTGTATTCAAAATGGAGCAGCTCAGGGCAAGCTAGATCTCTATAGGAAATGAGTAACTCAGTGCAGGGCACAGTCTGCTCTCTACAAGAGAAACTGCCAGGGCCACCGAGAAAGCCCAGAGAAGTGGGAGGAGGACCAGGACAGCCTGTTCCCTTAAAACCCAAGCAGAAGGAAGAAAGGCACATACAGTACCATGGAGTAAGGAACAAAACAGCAGCTGGGCTATTTAGCAGCCTCTCATTGGTGATGTTTGCCAGCTAAGTGTCAGCCGTGTGGGGATCTAAGAATTGAAGGTTGCTAGGTTGAACAAGGGATCAGAAAGGAAGAAAGGGAAGACAACAATTTTTAAAATTTTGAGGTGGTAGCTTTGAAGAGCAGAAATGAGCAAGGAACATAGCTAGAAGAGAGTTCAATAAAGGGTTGCTTGATGAGAGGGAGAGTTTGAAAACATAATTAAAAAAAAATATATATATATATAGTTAATAATTTAAACATCTGTAATTATGACATCTTTCAAACACTGAGAAGCATAGAGAATGATGTAGTGAATATCAGTGCATCTGGGTATCTTTATCATATTTAATATTTTATATATATATAATGTTTTTTTTAAAAGCCTATCATACTTAAGTTTTCAAATGGGGAAGATTATTACCTGTCTTCCTGGGGTCTATTGAGATAAAGATAAGAATTTTTTTTCTCATTGAGTGAAGTGGCCTTAGGCCTTTGGAGATGGTACCTGTAATACCTCCTCCCTGGGACAAGTCTGCTTAGTCAGGGTGGGGAGAACTTGACTTCTGTGTGGCCAAGTTGGATAATACTTACATTCAAAAACAAGATTAACCAGTACATTTTTCTTTCTGGGCATGATTCCTGTCAAGTTTTTAGAGTCAGAGTCATATTAGCCTCATAAAATAAGAAACATTGTAAAAAAAAAAAAAATCTCCATTTTTCTTAAAAAAAAAACAAAAAAACAGTTTATGGGGCTGTGGATGAAACTCAGTGGTAGAACATGTGCTTAGCATGCACGAGGTCCTGGGTTCAATCTCCAACACTAGAAAAAAATTGATTTCTCTATTATGGGGATTGAATGGTTTTTGACATTTAAAAGTTTTCTAATAATTCTTTGGGCCAAATGGCCATTTTTACCAAAGCAGAAATTTCTTCTTTGAAGCTAGACATGGTGGTACTACTTACTATAATCCCAACTGAGGCAAGAGGATCCTAAGTTCAAGGCCAGTCTGGGAAATTTAAGGAGACCCTGTATTAAAATAAAAAGGGCAAAAAAATTAATAAAAAGGGCTGAGCAGAGAAGTAGAGCACACCTGGGTTCAACCCTCAATCTCTACCCCTACAAAAAAATCTACATGGAGTTTACGATTTTTTTTTTTTTTGGTACTGGATTGAACCCAGGGGCATTTTATCACTGAGCTATATGGCCAGCAGCCCTTTTTATTTTTTATTTTGAGACAGGATCTCACTAAGTTGCCTGGGCTGGCTTTGAACTTTCGATCTTCCTGCTTCAACATCTTGAGCCACTGGGATTACATACTTGGGCCACCAAGCCAGGTTTAAAAATGTTTTAAGTAAAATTACGATCTTTAAATCTCATTTACTAGAAATAAACACTTTAATAGTTTTACATATATCCTCCCAGTCTTTCATTTTTTTTACATTGGATTGTACACATTGCTTTTTTTGGTTTTGGGTACCTAGAATTAAACCCAGGGGCACTTAATCTCTGAGCTACATCCCCAGCCATTTTTATATTTTATTTGGAGACAAGATCTCACTAAGTTGCTTAGGACCTCACTAAATTGCTAAGGCTTGCCTCCGACTTGAAATCTTCCTGCCTCAGAATACCTAGTTACAGAGATTACAGGTGTGCACTTCTGCATGCTAAATTTTTTATTCTGAAAGCCATCTGTGATAAGGGTTGGGATGTAGCTCAGTGGTAGAGTGCTTACCTAACATGCACAAGGCCCTGTTTTTTTGTTTGTTTGTTTGTTTTGTTTTTTAATAATGTGTTTTCCTTTTTAAAAATATTTTTAGTTGTAGATGGACACAATACTTTTATATTGTTCATTTAGTTTTTTATGCGGTGCTGGGATTGAACTCAGTGCCTCGAGTGTGCTGGGCAAGAGCTCTATCACTGAGCTACAACCCCAGCCCTGGGGGTTCTTTTTTAAAAAAATTTGTTGTTGTTGTTGTTTTAAATTTTATCTTTTTAGCCGGTGGTACACGCCTGTAATCCCAGTGGCTCTGGAGGCTGAGGCAGGAGAATCACGCGTTCAAAGCCAGCCTCAACAAAAAGCGAGGCACCAAACAACTCAGTTAAACTCTGTCTTTAAATAAAATACAAAATATAGGACTGGGGGGACTGGGGTTATGACTCAGTGGTAAACCACTTGCCTAGCATGCATGAGGCTCTAGGTTCAATCCCTGGCACCACATCAAATAAAATAAAGGTATTGTGTCCATGTACATCTAAAAAAAATTAAAGATTTAAAGATATACAGGACAATAGAGTGCAGTTTGACATATTATACTTACATAGAATATAACTTATTCTAATTAGGATCCCATTCTTGTAATCGTACATGAAATAGTGTTTCACTGGTTGTGTATTCATATATGAACTAGGAATGTTATGTCTGATTCATTCTACTTTCTTTTCCCTTCCCTTAATTCCCCTTTGTCTAATCCAATTAACTTAACTTCTATTATTCCTTTTCCCCACCTGCTTTACCCTGGGGGTTCTATAACCAGTACTGAAGAAAAAAAAAAGTGTGGTGAAAAATATTTTTTTAACATTCATATTTAAACATTTATTTAGCAAATATATCTAAATTATTATAGCTAGGTTAAATAATAGCCACAAAACAATCATGAGTTGTTGTTGGTTGTTTTTTGTTGTTTGTTTGTTTGTTTTGATACCAGAGACTGAACCCAGGGGTGCTTAACCACTGAGCCACATCCCCAGCCCTTTTTCAGGGTCTAAGTTGCTTAAGTCCTCATTAGGTTGCTAAGGCTGGCTTTGAATTTTGTGTTCCTCCTGCCTCAGCCTCCCAAGCCACTAGGATTACAGGCATGTGCCATAGGTGCTGGGCCCGGGCTTTGATCCTAACCACACAAAAAATAAAATTAAAAAAAATTTTTTTTGGTCTAAGAATGCCATTTGTAGAAATAACACCTTGAGATATTAACTATCTTTGTATCTTTCCCCTACAGGATTAAATAAATTGAATGTCACGACTGTATTTGGAGAGAATGTGTTTCCCTACTTTCTACCAGTAAGATCTTCTCACATGTAAACTCTACCATAAATTTTCCTCTTCTGTAATTCCTTAAATTCTTTCAGTGTTATGAAAGTCACATATTAACTTTTCAAATATACTCTTATGATTCCTTTTCATCTTTCACTCTGCCAGATTTACAAACAGGTTTGGTGACTCTGTGATTTGGCTCATTCAGGCAGTAGGAAACATGTTTACAAGGGAAGAGAGACCACACCACACACCAGGCAATACCTACCTGTGAGCCATTTGGCAGGGCTGGAGGATAGAGAGGGAAAGAAGGAAAGGGGATGGCTGAGAGACTGGGAAGACAGGGAGGTCAAGGCCATGAGGTGTCAGCAAGGTCAAGTTCAAGGTTCAGTTGAAATTAGGAGGAAAAACAACTATAAAGAATCATGATTGGGGCTGGGGCTGTCGCTCAGTGGTGGAGCACTTGCCTTGAAAGTGTGAGGCACTGGGTTTGATCCTCAGCACCACATAAAAATAAAGAAAGAAATTGTGTCCATCTACAACTAAAAAAAAATATGTTTAAAAAAATGAATCATGATTGTACTGGGGTTGTGGCTCAGTGGTAGAGTGCTTGCATAGCATGTGTGAAGAAGCACTGGGTTTGATTCCCAGCACCATATATAAATAAGTAAAATAAAGGTCCATTGACAAGTTAAAAAAAAAAAATCATGATTAAGAAAATGCATTTGATTTTTCAATTGTTTGCTTGTTTTTGTTTTTTGCAGCATTAGGGATTGAGTTCCCTTAAAACCAAACAGAAGGAAGAAAGGCACATGAAGTACTTTTCATGCTAGGCAAAGACTCTACCACATCACCAGCTCAAAAGAATGCACTTGGGAACCCAAACTGGTTCTGTGAACTGTGGAATATAGAACAAGTCACTCAATGTCTATGGGCCTCAGATTCTTCATCTGTAAAGTAAAAATAATACTAGGGTTGTTGTAAGGAATAAATTATATTCTCTATCTGTAAATCAATTAACATAATATCTAGTATACAATAAGTATTCAATAAAAAACATTATCTTCATATAATTTTCCTTAGAAAGCTTGTAAGATTTCAGATGTAGAATTATGATTAAGTAATGTTTATTACACTTAATTATTTCCTACCCTGTTTCTTAGGAAAACTTCCACATTATTATAGCACTTTCCTATTATAGGATGTATTCAGCATTTTATGTTTAAGACAGGGTCTTGTTAAATTGCTCAGGTTGCCCAGGAACTCTTGGGTTCAAACGATCCTGTCTCAACCTTCAGAGTAGCTGGAACTACAGGCATATCACTGCATCTAGTTTCACCATTGTATTTTAATTATTTGTTTTCATTCATGCAGCACTGAAATCTAGGGTGGGGCTTTATTCTTGTTTATGTTCTCAGGGCACCAGACATTTTGCAGGTTAATTTGGATTTGGAAATCATTCACATGGAGGCAGATCACTAATGTAAATGAGAAGGAGGTGGTCATCACAGGTTTAGGAAGTTAAACACTTTGCTGTTTATTTAGTAAACAGTCTACAGATTTAGTTTCTGTTCTTATTAATCGCGCATTTCTAAGTGTCACTGAAACATATTTTCAGAATATCCTCATCTGCTGAGTTCAGTATTTGGCTTCTTGATGGCTGCCTATTTATAAAATTGATAATAAACACAATGATAGTTTATTAAAAATTTAAAAAGAACAAACCTAACAGTCGTTCTCTGCTGCTGTATTGTTTACACACAGACAGAGGCAGCTGCCCTCTAAGAAGTCTGCACTTCCTGTTTTGGTAAGGAATAATAGAAAAGGCAACCAGTTAGAAGTCACAGCTGGGTTTCCAAACGGGCTTTGCTGCTTACTAGCTATGTGAACTTTTAAAATTTTATTATATATTTTGTTTGATTCAATATATCCAAGGTATTATTTCAACATGTAATCAGTATAAGCTTTAGAAATCCAGAGTATATTTTATTTACATTTGTTGCACATCTTAGTTCCGGTGCCTGCGGTTCTGAGTCTCAATTTCCTTATTTGTGAAATGAAGATAGAGTTGTCCAGGTCCCTGAAACGGTTTTAAGAGTGCACGTGAACCTGCACTCCACCCTGCACAGAGGGGCGCCCAATAAGTCTGGTATCCTTTCAGTCCTTTCTCCCACTCTGCTCTGTCTCCTAGCTGTGTGAACTTGAAGGAATCATTTAACCTATCCAATCTCATTGCTTTCACCTGTCAAATGACAACAATACCTTCCCTTCTTTTTAATAGATATGAATATCAAATTAAATATTGTATATTAAGTTTTTGTGTGGGTATGTGTGCTGCTAAGGATTACATTGAGGGCCTCCCACATGCAAGCCAAACACCAACCACTGAGCAATACCCTGACATCCCCCAAATCCTTGAATAGTTCTGTTCAAATGTAAAGTAGTATTCTCACAAGAAATTCACTGGAGAGCTTTTTTTTTTTTAAAGCCTTCTATAACACAGGTGTTAAGTTAAATAGAAAGTCTTCTACTCAAATTTGGATACTATGACATATATTAATAGCACAGTTTAGTTATTTGCAGTCATGTCCAGTGCTGGGCATAATCTCTAGTAGAAAGTGTTGAATTAATGAAAGAAGGAAGAAATTTGGATAGGGGTGCAAACAGGAGATTTCTGGCTTCAGAACCGTGGGAAAGTTGGGCACAGTTGCTGTGCGAATTAAGTATGGTGATCACCATGGGCTATTTTTTTTTTTCTCTTNTTTTTTTTTTTTTTTTTTTTTTGGTGCTGGGGATTGAACCTTCCACATGTTAAGCACATGCTCTGCTACGGAGCCTTACCCCCAGCCCTGATCAAAGGCTCCGCGCCCCACCCCCCCCCCCTTTGCATTTATTTGCAGTGCTGGGGATTGAATGCAGGCCCTGGTGCAACTAGGCAAGCATTCTACTGGTCTTCATCTCCAGCCCCTGACCAGGGCTTTTAAAGCAGAGTATCCGGAGAGTAGGCAAAGCTGGCTGTAGCCCCTTAAAGATGGAACTGTTTTACTTCTGTTTTGTTCCCACTGGAGCAACCTGACTGATACCTTTTGACTAAACTAAGGAGGTAGGGAAGGCATAGAGAAAGGCAGAATCAGCATTTTTGTCTGAAAATAGTCTTAGTTAGCCACACGCCATCAATTAATAAATTAATAACAATTAAGTATTGAACAAACTTAGCACATAGTCCTGTCCTCAACACACTTACCTGACTGTTTCCATTCCTACTTCTGTGAGCCAAAGAGGACTGCTGGCTGCTCAGGCCTGCCTGATGCTGGGCCGTCTGCCGTTTGCTCAGCCACTGCCTCTGCGGAGAAAAAAATCTTTCCTACTGCTTGTAAGCATCATAAACTTCAGTTTTGGGATGTAGCTCAGTGGTAGAATACTATCTTACCACGTGAGAGGCCCTGGGCTTAACCACTAGGAGCCTTCCACCCTCACCCCTGCAAAAAATAAAATAAAATAAAACTTTTTTTCAAAGATTAGATCAGTGAATTAATGAATCATCAAGTTTTTTGTTGATTTTTGCAATGCTGGTGATTGAACCCAGGGCCTTGCCCATGCTAGGCAAATGCTCTACCCCTGAGCTACACCTGACACCATCAAATATTTTTTGCATTAGTTGAGTAGACAAAATGTGTAAGGATGAAGGGAACTCAGTGTAATGCTTCTAGGAGGAAGAAATACACCAGAAAACATAATTTTAGTGCTATATGATAGGTTCTTTTTTATAACAGTTTATTGACATATTATTCACATACCGTAAAATTTATCTTTTTACAGTATACAATTCAGTGGCTTTTAGTATATCATAGTTTTAAAATCAACATAACTACCCAAGTTTAGAACATTTCCTCACCCTAAAAAGAAACCCTGGATTCATGAACAGAAATTCCCTGCTCTTTCTCCTCCCTTCTTCCCAGCCCCAAACAACTACTAATTTCTGCCTTTATAATTTGCCTATTCTGGACATTTGCTAAGTTTTTTGTGGGGGTACCAGGGATTGAACCCAGGGGCGCTCAACCACTGAGCCACATCCCCAGCCATTTTTAACTTTTCTTTTGAGACATTGTCTCATTAAAGTTCCTTATGACCTCACCAAGTTGCTGAGGCTGGCTTTGAATTTGTGCTCCTGCCTGAGCCTCCCAAGACACTGGGATTACAGGAGTGTACCACCAAACCTGCCTTCAACAATGTTTTATAGTTGTTAGTGTAATAGTCTTTTGCTTCTTGTTAAATTTATCCCCATTTTAATTTTTTGATAATGTTGTGAATGGAGTTTTCTTATTTTCATTTTCAGGGTATTCATTGCTAACATATAGTCATACTGGGTTTTTTTTTTTTTTTTTAAGATGTTTTCTTGCTACATTGCCCATGCTACCTTCAGTCCCAGGATTTAAGCAATCTTCTTGCGTTAGCCTCTGAGTAGCTGGGACCACAGGTGCACACCACTATACCTGGCTTGATAGGTTCTTCAAATACTATGATAGGTGGTAGGGAGAGTTGTAGGAGGGCAGAAAGCAAGTGATCAGCTCTGACTACAAGAATAAGGAAGCTAGAAAAGAGGAAACAGTGAGTTTCACTTATATAGGTGATACGTTAGCAGACTATAGAGAGAAGAGGGGCTACACAAGCAGATTGGAGATAGATGAGCCAGAGCACTGAATGCCCAGACCCTCACCAAACATGATCTGCTACTTTGCCCATGTGATTGCTATCATCTCTGTTTTAAGGGCTTTACACTAAAAAAAGCTTAAAGCCAGTGACCAAGCCATGGCAGGAATTCTATTAGCAGACTGCCTGTCATTGGGAATTATGCTCCAGGATGAAGAATGCAGTTTGAGTGTCCAGTTAGGAAAATGGAGAGCTGAGATAGTAGGTACAACCAGTTGGAGGAGGTAATAAAGAGAACAGAAAATGAATAGACATACTTGTTACTCAAGGTTACCACAAGAGCGTTCATAGCCAGGCGGAGTGAGGCACACCTGTAGTCCCATCTACTTGGGAGGCTGAGGCAGGAAAATCTCTTGAGCCTAAGAGAAAATCTCTTGAGCCTGGGCAACATAGACAGATACCATCTCTAAAAAAGGGACTGGGGCTGTTGTTCATTGTTGGAACACTTGCCTAGCATGCACAAAGCCCTGGGTTCAATCCCACCACCTCAAAAAAAAAAAAAAAA
>NW_026000093.1:41365385-41375353 GCF_001458135.2 Marmota marmota marmota
TCTAGAAAAGGAACTGCTGCTCTTCTGAGGGACACTATTCTCAATGACGTCACTGGAAAGTCCAGATTGCCCCACACACTGGTAAAACCAATCGTTGGGAATCAGGTCCCAATAGGTCTGAGTTTAGGGGAATTAAGTCTATGCCGATGGCAGAGAGGGACAGGAGGACATACAGATGAGTTTGAGTTTTTCCATACCACAAGGCATTTGTGCCAAGGTGGCTATGTGTGCCAACATCAGGGAATCCCTTCCTCTTGGGAACAAAGAGGAAGTCTCTCAAAACTAGAAGGGAAAGGTGTCTTCCCCCACAGCAATCCAGCTTTAGAGACATTCTACTAGTGACATATGCTCCTTCCCCCGCAAAACAACAATGAAGTGTTCTGTGTGCTAACAACATAGCTAAAAAAAAAAAGTAAAACAAAATTCTGCATTTTTATAAAACTTGATAAAAAATAGTATTTAAAACTGTACAGTCACCAGAAGTACACAGTTATCAAAAACGCACACACTTCACTTGGCATCTCCAGCACCTTCAGCTTTCTGTGCCTGGTCTGTTTTGGCATCTCCATTTTCTGCAGGGTTATTCCCATCCTTGCCAGTGTCAGCTTTTCCCTTTTTCCCTTTGGGTACCTTCTCTCCCTTCTTTGCAGGGGCCTTTTTAGGCTTGGGCTCTGGCTTTGGAGGAGCAGGTTTGGCAGACAACCTTGCAGATCTTCTCTGTGGTTCGCCTTTCACCTTGGCTTTATCTCCTTTAGCATCCCCTTCAGCCTTTCTCTTGGGCATGGTGGCGACGGCAGCGGGACGCAGGCGCTGGACTCGGGGATGCAGCGGCGCGCGGCTTTGGTCGGTCCGGGGGTCGTTCTCGCCTCTTCTTCACACTGCTCCAAGTTCTGGTTTTAAAAGCACACACAAAGGTAGTTTAACAGTGGGAATAAAGTGGCCATTTGTGACTGTAAATTGTGAGGGTCTTAGATTTTGAGAAAATCATTGTCTACTTGAAATAACGTGGAGCAGAAGCATTTAAACAGTATAGTCTAGAGAAGTAATTACTGAGGGCTTGGCTAAACCAGAAGCTTCATAGATGGATTGAGATTTAAGCTAATGGGCATAAATTTTACTCCATAGCTCCAATTCAATTTAAGAAGGAGAGCACCAATTAGACTTTAATATTTGAAAAAAAAAATGCTTTTTAATAGTTGTAAGTGCAGTGTATGCTACTTAAAAATGAGGCTGCAAAGGCTGGGGGTATAGTTTCAATGGTAGAAGCACTTGCCTATCAAGGCTGTGGGTTAGATCCCCAGCACCTGTGCAAAAAAAAAAAGCAGATTAACAGTTAAAAGTGGGGGTAGGAGCTAGCTGGCTCTGGGAAGCAGCAGTCAGAGTTTGGGGAAGGGAGAGGAAGGTAACTGCAGTTTTCATTATAAACCATGTAGAACTATATAGTTTTGTAAATAATTAAGTAAATATAACTTGAAAATGGAAGTTTTTAAAAATATATTTTTAGTTGTAGATGGACACAATACTTCTATTTATTTTTATATGGTGCCAGAGATTGAACCCAGTGTCTCATGCATGCTAGGCAAGTGCTCTACCACTGAGCCTCAACCCCGCCCTGGAAGTTGTTTTTAAAACCTAGTTTGTTGATAATTTTCAGAAGAGATTAAGCTAGTGGCTCCAAAACTCTTGTATGAGATTCATCTTTCCAAAGAGATTGAATGAGATAAGGACAATGTAACAAATTTTTCATAGAGTTGACTCATGTAAATATAAAATTTGTCCTTATTCTCATATTGGTCTTTTTGTTGTTAAAATAGCATTTCTTTCATGAAGTGAAGAGTACAAGTACAGTAAATAATAATAATATTATTATTATTTATATTATTATATTATTATTATTATTATAACTATTATTTTGGTACTGGGGATTGAATTTAGGAGCATTTGACCACTGAGCCACAACCCCAGCCCTATTTTGTATTTTATTTAGAGACAGGGTCTCACTGAGTTGCTTAGTGCCTCACCATTATTGAGGCTGGCTTTGAACTCATGATCCTCCTGTCTTAACCTCCTGAGTTGCAGAGATTACAGGCATGTGCCACCACACCTGACAATAAATTATTATTTTTTTAAAAAACACACTACTCAGCTGGGGCTATAGCTCAATGGTAAAGCATTTGCCTCACGTGTGAAGCACTGGGTTGGATCCTCAGCACCACATTAAAAAAAAGATATTGTGTGTTCATTTACAACTAAAATATATTAAAGGGGCTGGGGTTGTGGCTCAGTGGTAGACTGATTGCCTTGAATGCGTGAGGCCCTGGGTTCGATCCTCAGCACCACATATAAATAAATAAATAAAATAAAGGTATTGTGTCCATCTACAACAACAACAACAAAGTAAATAAATAAAAGTATATTAAAACACACACACACACTACTTAGCAAAATTAAAACCCTTCCTATGTCAATCACCCTCCCCTATTTATTTTTATTTTTGGTTAAATTTTAAACACTGTAAGACAGTATTCCAAGGACCACTGAACACTTAGGGTTAGCGCCTATTATGCAAGATACCTGAAAACATTTGAGTAAAAAATTTCTGCAGTTCTGTAAAGAATGCAAAAAGCAAAGCACATTAGTACTGAAGGGAAACTCTATGGAACTTGGTGACCAGTTGGACATAGCAGGAAGTCAATAAGGACTCTTAAGGGTCTGGGGTTGTGACTCCGTGGTGGAGCACTTGCCTAGAAAAACAAATTTTATATATATATAGACTCTTAAGGTCTCACATACTTCTCCAGCATCTTATCTTATCTTTGGCCCCTTTCCTTAATTATTTCTGTATGCCACGCACCCTCTTTTCCTTCTTCCTCACCTGCTCCTGCCTCTTTGATTATTTTACTTCTGTTGGAGGCTATAATTTAAACGCCACTGCTCAGTGAAGCCTTTCTTGTCTTCCTAGTGGAGTTTATATCCTGTGGTTGTGCAATCTTTCAGAGCTCTGAACCTTTAGCATACTTGTCATTGTTGTAATGATACATTTGTTTCGTGACTATTTGTCCTCTCCACTCAATAAGGGCAAGGACTGTGTTTGTATTTTTTCATAATTGTGTTTCCAGTGCCCAACATCTTACCTGGTACAAACTAGGGTGCCCGTATTTGTTCAATGACTGCATGTATGTCTGATATTTTGTACAGATTTCAGTCACTTAGAAATCTTTAGATGAGAAAGTAGTGACATGCAAATGAAGCAGATATAGGCCCGTCATAAAAATTATCTTTACTGTCTCCAAATGGCAGTTCTGCCAAGTGTTCTCTCAATAGCACTTTACATACTTCAGACACACACAAAGCAGGGCAACAACTATTTCCTGGTCTTTGGGTTACCTTTTGCCAGAATAATAAAATTGGCCCTTTATTAGCTGAAGGGGTTGAGGGTTGAAGGGTAGGCAGAAACTTAGGAACTGAGAGAAACAATAGTTCTTAGCCCACTCCTGTCAACTCCACCTTGACTTAAAAGATAAAGCTCACCACTGTGCTTTCCTGTCTCTGGATTTTGGAAGAGGCAGTAAGTACTCTCAAGCAAGGGACAGAGGAAGAAGGTCTAACTTATGAAGTGGAGAGGTAAGGAGAATTGTGCTTGACGGCAGAAGGATAGGAGTAAAAAGAGAGGAATTCCCTGGGTATGATCTCTTTTCCTTGGATGCCCAGTAAAACGGAATGGGTTCTATGATCTCCAAGAATCAGGCATATCTTATAAGCCATGCTGTCCAGATTCCTGATGCATTTCCATATCTGTGTTTTTCTTTGTATTTCTGTATAACAGAGCAGGCAACCAAGGCTTGTTGATACACCTTGATGGTGTCTCAAAGATAATGCCAGAAAATCAATGGCCTGGTTGCTTTGAGAAAGGCCTCCTCATTCAAAGATGCCTCTTTAGCAATAAATTTCTTGATTAAAGATACATATTTACACATTCTCTCTTCCTTTAACATCTATGAAGGGTACATCATCACATCTCCATATTCACATGTGAGAAACCAGGTCCTTCTGAGGTAAAGGAACATGCCCAAAGCCATGAGATAGCAAATTGGTAGGGCCAATTATTAAACCTATACTTTTTCCACAGTCTATAATAATTGCTATAATAAAGGTTCAGACCAGTAATTTGTTTAAATGTGTAGCATATAGAAAATTATAATTTATTTAGTTATCTTGACCATCATTTCTCCTTACCTCTCCACTTCATAAGTTAGACCTGTCCAGGGAATATAAAATGAGGTCTCAAATGAGGTCTCTTACAACTGTGTATACTTCAGATAACTAAGAAATATCAATGGCTATGGTAGCCTCAGAACATAGATTTTTACTTGATTTGCTTTTTAAAAATTGAGATGTAATTCACAAACCACAATATTCATCCATTCAAGGTGCACAATTCAGTTGTTCTTAGTATTTTCACAAATTTGTGCACCATCACCTCTAAATAACTCAAGGACACCAGGTCTTGCTAAATTGCTGAGGCTGGCTTTGAACTTGTGATCCTCCTGCCTCAACTTCCTGAGTAACTGGGATATCAGGTGTGAGCCACTGCACCAGGCATTTGATTTACTTTTGAAGGTTCTTGTACCTATTACAAGAGAACATGCAAGTGAGACATAAAGCATCCAGCATGGCAGCCCACACCTGTAGGCACAGGCAGGGCGATTGCAAGTTCAAGGTCAGCCTCGGCAAATTAGCAAGACCCTGTCTCAAAATAAAAAATTAAAAGGGCTGGAGATGTAGCTCAGTGGCAGAGTGCCCCTGGGTTCAGTTCCCTCTACTGCAAAAAATCTCACATGAGGGCTGGGGATGTGGCTCAAGCGGTAGCGCGCTCGCCTGGCATGCGTGCGGCCCAGGTTTGATCCTCAGCACCACATACAAACAAAGATGTTGTGTCCACCGAAAACTAAAAAAATAAATATTAAAAAAAAAATCTCACATGAAACTGGAGTTCATAAACAGTGCTGCTACTGTAGTCTTAAAAAGGGATCTTTGTTCTAAGTAGTAAGAATGCGATGTATATGTGGCAGGGTGTCAATGGTGAAGCCCCAACGGACATTTACTCATATTCTGTCTAGTTCAAGATGCTCTCTAAAAGTGACAAGGACAAAGGAGGATAACAAAGATAATTAAAGAGCAGGAAAATAATATTCACGGAATAGACCTTAAAGAAGTTATTTAAGAAAGATTACTTGAGAACAACCTTGAAGTACATAAACAGATTGTCATGCAGAAACTGGTCACCTTTTTTTACTCTTCTTTCATTCACCAAGGAAAAAACAAACAAACAACAACAACAAAAAAGATTCACTTTATGACATGAGGGGTTAGTTTATCATAGAAGGAAATTTTGGAAAGAACCTTATTAAAGACCAGATTGGTGGAGGCAGAAAGAAAATGCTTTAAAGGGGGGAAAGGAAGGACAGCAGAATAAAATAGACATTATTATTGCTGTATGTATATACGTGACTGCATGACCAATGTGATTCTGCAACCTGTACAATCAGAAAAATGAAAAATTATACCCCATCTGATTCAAATGTATGATATGTCAAGATCATTGTACTGTCATGTGTAACTAATTAAAACAAATACAAAAATTAAAATTGTAAAAAAATTTTTAAAAAAAATTATTTACAGCCAATGAAAACATTAAAAAAGGGCTGGGGGTGTGGCTCAAGAGGTAGCGCGCTCGCTTGACATGCGCAAGGCGCTGGGTTCGATCCTCAGCACCACATACAAATAAAATAAAGATGTTGTGTCCACCGAAAACTAAAAAATAAAAATAAGTATTTAAAAAAAAAAAAAGAAAACATTAAAAAAAAAACTTTCAAACTTTTGAAATAATTTTAGACTTACAGAAACATTCAGAAGAATGGCATAAATAATTCCCTCACCCAGATTCAATGTTAACATTTTAATGCAATTGCTTTATCACTCTATATAAATATATATTGTTTGAACATTTTGAGAGTAATTTACAGACAAGTAAATTGTTATTGTTTTTGCAGTACTAGGAATTGAACCCAGAGATGCTCTACAACTGAGCTACACCCCCTAACCCTTCCCCCTTTGTGGTACCAGGGATTGAACCTAAGGGCACTTAACCACTGAACAACATCCCCAACCCTTTTAAGACAGGATCTTGGGCTAGGGTTGTGGCTCAGTGGTAGAGCACTCGCCCAGCATGCAAGGCCCTGGGCTCGATCTTCAGCACCACATTAAAAAAATAAATAAAATTAAGGTATTGTATCTGACTACAACTAAAAAATACATATTAAAAAAAAAAAAAAAGACAGTCTTGCTAAGTTGCTGAGGCTGGTTTTAAACTCATGATCCTCCTGCTTTAGCCTCTGGAGTTGCTGGGATTGTAGGCATGTGCCCCCAACCCCAACCTGCTTCTCCCCCTTTTAAAAAAATTTTTAATTCGGAGACAGGGTTTTGCTAAATTGTAGAGGCTGGCCTCAGCCTCACTGTAATCCCTCCCTGGATTACAGGCATGTGAACATGATTCCTCCTGACCCCTAAATACTTCCTAGATGCTTCCTTAAAATAAGACCTTTCTCCCGCCTAACCACAGTAACACTACAAAATTGAGAAATTAACACTGATATAATACTGTTAATCTAGAGACTGTATTTGCCTCCTGTCCCTTAAAGGAAAAAACAAAACAAACAAACAAGCAAAAAAAAACAATATTTTGGGGGGTTCAGGATAATTTCTTTTAAACTACTTTAATTAAGAACAGTTCGTTAGTCTTTGTCTTTCAGGACATTAATATGTTTAAGAATATACTGTGGGGAGAGGATTAAAATCAAATTCTTGCATGTATGATTTTGTCAAAATAAACCTAACTATGTATAATTATAATGCCCTAATTAAAAAAATAAAATTTAAGAGTATACCGACCCTCAGTTTGGAATTTGGGTCACTCCTGCATTTTTTTTTTTTTTTTGCAAAGCACCTTTTATTTATTTATCTTTCCTTTTTTATTTATATACGACAGCGGAATGTATTACAATTCTTATTACACATATAGAGCACAGTTTTTCATATCTCTGGTTGTATACACAGTATATTCACACCCATTCGTGTCTTCCTACCTGTACTTTGGATAATAATGATCCTCACATTCCACCATCATTAATAACCCCATGTCCCCACCTTTGCATTTTTTTATTAATTTATTTGTGACGTTTTAGATGTGATGTTGAGTGAAGACTTGAATGAGCCTTCCTTTAGGAGAGTTTTGTTTGTTTTTTAAATAGATGGTGGTGACAGTAATAAAATATTTTTGTATCCAGAATGGATTTACTTGTATTACATAGATTTCTCCTCCTTGACATTCTTTCCTTTTGTGATTTTAGTTTAATAAAAGTTAAGTTTGTGGAGAATTAGCACCTACTCTTTATAAACATTTGAGATTTAAGTTACCTGTAGATTTCCATGTTGAGAATCTAGCCTTTGAAGTCAAGCCCTAGGCTTAGAAGACAAAGCTGCAAAAATGGGTGGGTGTTACTACAATCATTCAACAAATATTTGTTGAGTGCATAAAATGTCAGGCTCTGTTTCAAACCCTCAGAACATACTCGAAACAAAACAAAACTATCCCTGTCCTTGTAAATCCAGTTGGATGAATCAAACTTTAAAATAATAATAATATTAAAAAAAAAAAAACACGGATTCAACTTCCTTAAAAACGAAGGAAAAAAGTCTCTAAAAAGGGGGCAGTTAAGAGATTCATGATTTTAAGTTGGATAACGCTGCTGTGGAATTCTTGGAAATCGTTCTGATTTATTAAGTCTTCAGTTTATCCAAACGCGTTATACAAATGATGAATCCAAACACCAAAGCCCTGAAAGGACGGGCGGGCCCACGCTTTCCAAGCAGTTCAAATCACTTTCTCAGCAACAGTCGCCTGTCCTGGCGTCTGGCCTCCTCGCAGCCAGGTGAGATCTGGTCGGCCCAGCCAGGCCAAGTACCCAGTCCCGCGTCCCTGCGAGACAGCGCCTCCGGGGCAGACAGAGAAGAGCATCTGGGAACCGCGCACCGAGAAAGCCCTGTGGGGAGGTGGCTCGGGGAAAACCGGCTCCTCCAGGCGGCCTCGCCTACTGCAATGCAATCTGGGTGGTTTTCCCAAGTCCTTCTTGGCCTCATTCCGCGCCCAGTTCCAGCCCCCGCGACGCCCAAGGGCCAGGGACGGTAACTCCATGATACTGGGGCTAGGGCGGGTCGAGCACCCGCTGCGATCCAGCAGGGGCACCTCCGCACCTTGAAGTCTAGAAGTGCGAAGCGAGCGCCCCTGGAACTCCAGCCGCTAACGAGGGTTGTACGGAACGCGGTCGCAGCATGGCAGGTGTGGGAACCCGGCCTCCGCCCGCTCTCTGGGGACGCAAGCAGCTACCTGCACCGCCCGCGGCTCCGCCTCCGCCCGCACCTTGTCCTACCAGGAAACCCACTGCTAGGGCCTTGAGCTCCTCTCCCCGCTCCCGGGAGTCTCAAACCCCACCGGGAAAGCCGGATCTCCATCTTCCCCTAACAAGTGTCCTCGAAAAGTTACCAATTTGTACCCGGCGTAGGTACAATAGGTGTTTGGTTGACTGATTTCACATCATGAATACGAAGGGCTGGATACCTGGGGTTAAATTAGTAAAAACTTCAGACGGAATTCTGTTCCCGAGAATAGACCGGTTTGAAATATAAAACCCGAGGAAACTCCACCTCTGGTGCTTGTCTCTCTAAAACGACACGACCCACCACGTCGCCGTCCAACTTGGTGGCTGGGGGGATGGTCGTGAGCGCACAAGAACAAACCAAGCTGAGCTAGGAGAGGCGAGTACCTTGGTTAAATCTATACACTCCCAAGTACAAAGCCAAAAGGCACACTTGAAGGGCATGGGATCAGAGCGCGGAATTGAGGGGAAAACTTGCTTGACCTGATTTAGGAAAACCTTTATTAGGTATGTGGGGTAGCTGCATTTTTATCTGGAGCCCAAAGCAAATCAAAGGAAGTGGGCCCCAATCCTGGAGGACGTTCCAGTCTCGAACTAGCAGCCAGTGCAAACAAGACGTAGTAATTAAAGTAGTTGAGAGAAAAGGGAGTGGGGGCCGTTGTGCCTGAATTTCCTCGAGGGGGTCTCCCATCCGCTTTGGGCGCCGTGAGTAACTGCGTCCAGGGGCGTGACTTGGTGGCTGGGCGCCCCAGGCGTCCAGCTCTGCGGCGCGCGGGGTTTCTCTCTAAGGTGGGCAGCGTTGCAGAGTTAGGGGAGCATGCTCCGGCGCTCTGGCCAGGTGAAGGGGAGGGACTGCAAGATTTCTCCTTGTTTGCACTGAAAGGTGTGTTAGGCTCGGGAGCGGCTTTTCCGGGGTTCGGCAATTGCCCCAGCCACCTCCTGGCTGCCGTTGGCCGGTCCCTCCCACCGCGGTTCGCCTCGCCGGGCGCCGCACCCTGGGCAGCTTTGCGCCCGGGGCCTCACCTCTAGCCTCCTTTCGCCTCCCCGCGCCTGGCTTTTTCTCTTGACCCTTCAAAACCTTCAGCTTCGTTCCTCCCAGCCAGACTTCCCTTGAGCCCCCCCACACCTCTGGTACCTCCAGTAGGGGTCCCTTCTCCGCGATTCCCCGCCCTTTACCCCTCACTTTCCCAGTCCAGCCCAGTCTACCCTCTGGGTGGCTACCGCCCCTTCCCCGCCCCTTCGGGCTCTCCCTCCACCCCTCTCAACCTGTCCTCCCGATTCATCCAGCCATTGTCTACCTCCCCCACCTCCCCCTCCCCAAGCGGCCTCCTCCCCCACCGCTGCCACGTAGTGGTTTGAAGGAGCCAATGGGCCGGCGCCGCCAGGTGTCTCTTACCTGCACCACGTGGGGGAGGGGGAAGGGGCGGGCAGGTAGAGCCACATCCCAAAACAGAAAAGCTTTCAGCCATTGCG
>NW_026000093.1:41375456-41392203 GCF_001458135.2 Marmota marmota marmota
CCATTGCGCGCGCCTCCCGGGAGTACTGCCCAGCTTCTGGCTTTTTCATAAACGCACGGGCAATTGAATACAAAAAGGGCAGGCCTCCTGCACCCTCCTTCCCACCCCCCTTCCTGCCCTGGGTGTGGAGCACCGGCCAGGTGTGGGCTTGGGTGGTTGGTTACCGCCTTTTGCACTGGCTGCAGCGAGGAGGGGGGGTGGGCGCTCTTTCCTTTTCTCTTAGAAGAAGGTTTTAGCACAGGTTTTCTCGTTCTCACTTCCACCCCGCCTCACCGCCTCCCGACCCCCCTTCTTCCCCTCCCCACATATCGTCATGACGGCGTCTCCGGATTACTTGGTGGTACTTTTTGGGATCACTGCTGGGGCCACCGGGACCAAGCTGGGCTCGGATGAGAAGGAGCTGATCCTGCTGTTATGGAAAGTCGTGGATCTGGCCAACAAGAAGGTATTTCTCCACGTTCTTGTCCAAGGCGTGGGGCAAGAAGTTTGTTGTGGAAGTTTCGAGAAGGGGGTAGGTAAATAAGTATCCCACTTGTGGAAATGGACCAGAGGCCTAGAGAATTCAGAATAAAACCAAACTGCTTGGCCAACCGCCTTGGAGCCATTTCAGTCTTCTGAAACCTGGCCCAGGTGGAGAGGCCGGGAGCTGCTGAGACGGGTTCTTTGCTGGTCGGGGAACGCTGGGCCGAAACCGTGTGGCCTTCCCGGGCCCCCGAAGCCCACTTCCAAAACCTTTGCGACTTGATCCGGGTGGGGGTGGGGCAGGGGGCTGGGACGCGCGGACCGCTGAGCCACAGGAGCCGCTGTAGTGTAGTGAGCTTTGATTATGCAGCTGGACCCCTGTAGAGGCGCCGGCCGCCGCTACAGGGGAGCGAGGGGGAAAGCCTGGAGAAAGGCTCCGGAATCGAAAAAGGGGAAACTGACCCCCTGTTTCTCTCTCCCCGGAGGTGGGACAGTTGCACGAAGTGCTAGTTAGACCGGATCAGTTGGAACTGACAGAGGAGTGCAAAGAAGAAACTAAAATAGACGCCGAAAGCTTATCCTCCGCGCCTCAGCTGGACCAAGCCCTCCGACAGGTGACAGCCCCGGGCCACACCGCCCACTTCCATCCGGGCTGTCCCGGCAGCCCCACAACCGGACCCAACCCTACTGCTGCACGTCCTCTCGGGGTGGTCGCCGCGGGTCCCTGGGGCTGGGTGGCGGGACTCCCAGTCGCTTGAATGGGAGCCTGGCCCGGGGACTGGGAGAGGTCGCTGCTCCTTTTCGCTTCCTTACCCAAACTACCCAAATTTGCTAGTTTTCCAGTAGCTTCCTAGAGTAGTTCCTGGGATCGGAGACTCAGCAGCGTTTAACCATTTGAATGACCAGCGAAGCTAGATGAATTGTATAGTCCCCATCTCCAGGTCCAGACCCCAAACGCTCCAGTCGCCAGCGGGGTTTGGGTCTGTGGCTCTGCTATGGAGCAGGGGGCGCTATGGTGTAGATGGTGCCAGCCAACCTGGCGTCGCGTGATAGAAGCAGCCCGAGTTTTGGTCAGAACCTGAAAGAGCCCGACTGCTTTTAGTCTTCTGAACTCCCCAAAAAAGGCTGGGTTCTATAATTTCTTTAATGGTCTTGATCTCAGTCTCAAGTAAAGTTTGGGTCACCATGGAACTGGTGGAATCCCCTTTTTGGAACTGAGGTAACTTAAAAACTGGCAGTTCCGGGGCGCAGATCCTGGGTTAGGGCGGGGCGCCCAACACCTGCGCACCTATGAATACCCGGAGCTCTCACTGTCTCTGCCTTAGCACATGAGTTTCGAATTATAGGAGAAAGTTATCATTTCTGGGGTGTATTCCAGGTTCGTGTTACCAGCCTTTACGGAGGTCTGTGTACCCATTGTCTGCTTTGTTTATCAGAAATTGGTTTCTTTCTTAAAACCTGGCACATCCAAACAAAGTAGCGCTGGGGAATGATGTAATCTGAAGGCAACCTACCAGGAAAGCAGACCTCTGATTTGTCTTCAATGAGTTTATCGCAAAAATAGAAGGGGGTACGGGAGGGGAAATGCACTTATGAGCAAAAATTGAGAATTGGATGGAAAGCGTCCTTACCGAAACCTGTCTAGGGGTATTTGTGATGTCTGCCCCAGCAGCGTTGTCAATTTTAGGCTCATCGGCATGACCCCAGTTATTACCAAGTTATTACCAAGTGGGGCCATTTTGAAGAGTTTGTAAACCCTGTATCAGTTGTGTTCCTCCCTGTGTGTCTTATTCTTTCAGTTTAACCAATCAGTGAGCAATGAACTCAATATCGGGGTAGGGACTTCCTTCTGTCTCTGTACTGATGGGCAGCTTCATGTCAGGCAAATTCTGCATCCTGAGGCTTCCAAGAAGGTAAGAGTGCTGGCTTCTGGAAAAATGGTTGGACTTTTGAGATGAATGAAAGCTTTTTAGAAAACTGGCTTATCCAAATTATTATTTTTAAAAAGCTGCAGGTAGGGAGTTATTGTTTCATGTGACCAATAATTTCATTTTGGGAAGATAAAAAAGCTCTGGAAAAAGAAGGTTGTGAGTTGCAAAATACTAATGTACTTATTGCTTGTGAAGTGTACACTTAAATTGCTAAAATTGGGCCTGAAATGTAGCTCAGTGATAGAGCACATGTGTAGCATATGTGGGTTTGATTCCCCAGCATCACACACACATACATTAAAATGGTAAATTTAATATTATGTATATTTTACCACAGTTACAAGACGCATGACAATTTCATAGAGATGTTCAGGTTTGCAGTAATTTGGTAACTTAACAAAAAGATTGTTTTCAAGATGCTTGACGTTCTCCCACTTCCAGAGTTAGCATGGAGTTTGATGTTTTGACAAAATAACTACGGGTAGGAAAGCAAGAATGGTGTTTTAGTGCATTATAATATTTTCATTTCTTGAAATACTTTATCCTAAAAAGGAAGGGGTCAATAAGTTCAACTCAACCATTTTAATTATAATTCATTAAAAAGTCTGCTTAAATAACACTTAACTATACAACTAGCAAAATATTAATTATGGCACACTTTATCTAATTTTTAAGGGAATGTTCAAGACTAAGTCTTAAATCTATAGGGTCAGGACAATTTTTTAATTTTGTTAACTTTTCTGATGTGGAAAAGACTATAGAGTGAGAAGTTTTGCCATGGATATATTACGGTTTCACTCCCTGGAAATACTACTTAGGGAACAATGAAGAGCAGACAGCTCACTGGGGTAGCCAATCACTGCTAAGCTAGTTGCTCTTAACAACTTAAATTAGTTTAAGCCGTAACTTTTTATTGTGCCAGGCAAGCACTGAGTTTGAAAAGATAAGAATATATTTTGGTAACTATCAGGCAAGTCTTGCAATGAAAAATGTAGATTGACAATTGATGACACCGGAAAGTATAGTCAGTACAGATTTTCTTTAGCCCTCAAGTAGAGAAAGCTGGGAAATTAGTTAAGTGTATAGTAATTTTAAATGTCTGAAGAAGAAATCCAAGTTACTCTGATTTGAGGGATAAGGTGATCACTCCTTTTATGAGAATTTTAGTAGTTATTCAGTTTTATTAAGTGCTAATTCATTTCCTATACCCTTGACCTAAAAAGACATGTGAATTATTTTTTCCCAAAAAAAAAATTAATATGGGGGTCTTAATTCTTATTGGGTCAGAGGAAAACAGTTGTTTCCATTATTTTAGATGGATTGCTTTGGGTATGGAAAAACTCTGGAGGAAAAAAAAATGTTTTCCTAAGTTGGTTTTATTAGGATAGACTAAATATAAGAAATTAAAACAGTTTAATATAATGAAAGTAATCTTGTATATTCATTTATAGGCAAAATGGGAAATATAAAAGAAATAATCTATGCAGAAAACAATAGATTAAAATGTTTTTACTAATATAAGCACATGTAGATATATTCTTTCAGACTTCTGTAGAAAAGCATTATTTTTACAAGGAACATTCATACTATACAAATACTTTCAGCCTCTATAATTTAACATAAGATCATGGTTTCACTCCCTGGAAATACTACTTAGGGAACAAAGAAGAGCAGAAAGCTCACCCAGGGTAGCCAACATTTCATAAGCACTAACTAAAATGCTCAGTATTTTAAATGGACACAGCTATTTTTTTTTTTTTTTACATGTTTATGGACCTTTATTTTATTCATTTATTAAATGTGGTGCTGAGAATCAAACCTACCTCACACATGCTAGGCAAGTGCTCTACCACTGAACCACATCCCCAGCCCTTTTTTATTTAGAGATAGGGTCTCACTGAGTTGCTTGGGGCCTAGCTAAGTTGCTGAAGGCTGGCTTTGAACTTGCCATCTTCCTGCCTCCCTCTCCCAAGCTGCTGGGATTACAGGCATGTGCCAGCTTGAACACAGCTGTTTAAATTGATCCTTTATTGCTGTATAGGCAGACAGTTTTTAAATTAATACTTTTGTAGGTAACTGAGAATTCATGATTCTTTTGGTAGTTCACTTTTTGTTGCTTTGGTACTTGGGATTGAACCCAGGGGCGCTTTACCGCTGAACTACATCCCCAGAGCTATTTTTTATTTTGAGAGGGGGGGTCTTGCTAAATTGCCAAGGCCTGCCTTGAGTTTGCAATCATCCTTCCTAAGACTCCTGAATCCAAAGATTACAGTCGTGTATCACCACACCCAGTTAAATAATGGGGTTTTTTTGTTTGTTTGTTTGTTTTAACTTTAAGTTATTCAGTGAGGGTTTTTTGTTGTCCCCCCCCCCCCACACACACACAGTGTAATATTTGTCAACACAGTTGAGCTTTGTTTAATAATCACATGAGTGCTGCTTGGAGCCAAGAATAGCTGGGAACCATTTCTTCACTTTTCAGTTTTGAGGCATATATATTATAAAATATATGTGTGTATGTGTATGTGTGTATATATATACATATCACACATATGTATATATACACATACATGAATTATTTTCTGAGGTGACTGCATATATATATGTATATGTGTATATACAGTCACATGTGTGAATGTATATATGTATATATACATGTGTATATCAGGAATTTACTATCTTATCTAATTTAGTACTGACAATATGTATTATTAGTACCCAATAGTAGTTAGAACTACTAAATTTTACAACTTAATCTTATGTATAAACTTATGTATCTGCACGAAAACTGATACTTGAAAATGCAGATGGTTTAAAATGATTGGGCTGGGGTTGTAGCTTACCGGTAGAGCGCTTGCCTCACACGTGTGCAGCCCTGGGTTCAATCCTCAGCACCACATAAAAATAAATAAATAAATAAAATGAAGGTATTGTGTCCAACTACAACTTAAAAAAAAAAAATAATGGGTTGGGGATGTGGCCCAGTGAGTGGTTAAGCATCCTGGGGTTCAATCCTGGGTACCAAAAATAAAAATATATTGTTCTTGAAAAATAAATAAATAAAATGATTATGGCTGGGAAAAGAATGTATTATTCAGAAAATATAAAGTATAACAACTCAGGTATATTACAGCTTCGGAAATGTTTTGAATGAAATGCATAATGGAGTACATTGTAATCCAGTTCATTAAAATAAAATGGATTTTTTTTAATGTGAGACCTGTATACAAGATCTAATGCAATAATAGGACCAGCTATTAAAAATAAAGCTGTTCTTATATTTTTAAAAATCATGGTAAAATATGCCTACCTTGAATTCTTAGTCTTAATTACTAGAGAAACACTGAGCAAATTTACCTAGTTAACAATATCTACCTTGTCCTTCTTCAGAATGTATTACTACCTGAGTGCTTCTATTCCTTTTTTGATCTTCGAAAAGAATTTAAGAAATGTTGCCCTGGTTCACCTGATATTGACAAACTGGATGTTGCAGCAATGGCAGAGTGTATCCTTTAAATGATTAATCAAGAACCAATTGCATATAGCTCCAAGAAAACAAAAAATGCAATTTGAAAAACTTCTAAATGTTTTAAACTTCATCAGTGTATGAAAGATATTGTCTGGTCCAACATTTATATACTGTACTAGGAGGAACTTACAGTATACTTATATTAATCTTTCAGAGTAGTTATAATTAAATGAATTTGATCAGTTGCATGGACTTAGACATGGATTTTTGTGAAGGTGATTGCATCTAAAATAAGGTTCAGTTACAGATGATGGTATTTTCTGGGTGAGGGGTGTGATGAGTTGGAGGAGAATGTGAAGACTTTGCTGTCTTTGATGCAAACGGCAAGGCTACTTGATCTTGCTTATCTGGTCTTAGGGTTTATCTTGTTCTTTGGAATGGATAACTTTATTAAGAATGGGTGTATGTACTTTACAAACTGCAGTTCATTGATTTCCTCTTTTAATCTCCCCTCAGTTTCTCAAATACATACAAGATTATGGTGGTTATGATGCATCTTTGGTGATAAAATAGGGTAATTGTCCCCCAAATCTTTATTTATCAAGGGAGTATATTTAATGCATTATATATTATAAAAGTAAGTATTTGTAATCATAAATTTTGAAGTTTATGAATGACCCATTATCTTTCATCTAGTAAGTCTTTAAAGTGTTAACTAATAAGCAGTCATGTGCTAATATATCAAATGAAAACTGAATAATAGGTTAGACTACTCCCCCAGAGCACTGAGAATCATTATAAAGTCAAATCTGTTATTTTTAGGAACTTGGCAGTTGTAGATTTTTTTGTTTTTGTTTGTACTAGGAATTGAACCTAGAGGTGCTTACTGCTGAGCTACATGCCTAGACATTTTTATTTTTATTTTGAGACAGGGTCTTGCTAAGTTCCTGAGGCTGGCCTTGAACTTGCAATCTTTCTGCCTCGGCCTCCACTGGGATTACAGCCATGGGCCACCATGCTCAGCTGTAGAGGCTTATTCTTAAACCTTCTCATTCATTTTCAAGAGCTGAAGCCTGCTGTTTGTTGTATTGGTTAGGGCCTCCTACCCTTATGATCTCATTTAACCTTAACTGTCTCCTGAAAACCCTCTTCTTTAGATTCAGTCCCATTGGGAGTTAGGGCTTAAGATATACATTTTGGGTGTGCTTAGAATATGCTAAACTATTTGATACCCTAGTATCTAGAATAAAAGTATCTAGAACAAATATCAGGGGTGTGGGTGTAGCTCAGTGGCAGAATATGTGCTTAATATGGTCAAGGTTCTTTTCATCCCCAGTGAGCATGTGCGTGCTTGTACATACATGCTCACAACCATCGGGAGATGAGAGAATTTTGAAAAGTCTTAATTTGGGGCTGGGGATGTGGCTCAAGCCGTAGCGCGTTCGCCTGGCATGCATGCGGCCTGGGTTCGATCTTCAGCACCACATACAAAGATGTTGTGTCCGCCGAAAACTAAAAAATAAATATTAACAAATTCTTTAAAAAAAAAAAAAAAGAAAAAAAAGAAAGTCTTAATTTTTAAAAAATATGACAATTTCAGTAGGTATAGGCAGTATTTAAGATTTCTCTCCAACGATTGTTTCCTCTTAAAAAACAAAACAAAACAAAACAATTTGTGGGTTTTTTGTTTGTTTGTTTGTTTTTTGGCTGGGAGGGGTTTGCTGCTGGAGATTGAACCCAAGACCTCACACATACCAGGCAAGCACTCTAGCACAGAGCCACACCCCCCAGCCCTCCGTTTCTTCTTAAAGAAAATATTTTCCTGGAGATTATAGATCAATTTACTAGTAAAAATGTCCACAACTACAAATAGGGGCTTCTTAGGAGTTTCTTTTCTATCATTTCTTTTAGTTCTAGTTCTATGAGCATACATTGGCAGTTTTTTTCAATGCTATACAGATGAAAATCAGAAATATTTGGCTACAGTAAAGAGCTTAATTGTGAATAAAGCTAAGTTGGGTTCTATTTTCATGAGCATTGAAACTGAAATTTGAGGCAGACTTTCATGACCATGCATTCATTGAAATGACAAGATTTTATATTTCTTTAAAAATAACTTTTTTAGGGGAATGATATTGGCCAAACTATATTGTGTATCGTGTACGCGTACGAATATGTAACAACATCCCATCAGTGTGTACAACTAAAATGCACCAGTTAAAAATCAGGAAAGGGGCTTGGATTGTGTCTCGGGGTAGAGTGCTTGCTTGCTTAGCATGTGTGAGGCACTGGGTTCAATTATCAGCACCACATAAAAATAAATAAAACAAAGGTATTGTCCATCTGGGAGATTTTTTTAAAATAACTTTTTTATAGATTAGTGTCTTTTAACTTAAATTGAGTCTTGGGTTTATAGTTTTATTACCAACTAACAAGTAAATTTTAATCTTAATCGTAATTTTTTTCCCCCTATAGTGGCAATTGAACCCAAGAATACCCTACCAACACTGGGCTACCCCCCAACTACTTTTTTTTTTTTTTTTTTTTTTTTGAGACAGACTTACTAAGTTGTAATCCTCCTGCCTCAGCCTCTGATATTGCTGAGATTATAGGTGTGTGCCTAGTTAATAGCATTTTTAGACTGTTTAGTGTTATATTTTCGTGTTTATTTTCCACTTATCAAAACATTTAAGATTAGATGGGCACGTGGTACATGCCTGTAATTCTACTGCTCAAGAGGCTAACAGTTTGAGGCCAATCTCCACAATTAGACCCTGTCTCAAAATAAAAAGGATTAGGGGTATAGCTCAGAGGTAGAGCACTTGTCTAGCATTTGCAAGGCTTTGTATTTGATTTCTGGTACTGGGGGTGAAATTCAACCTTTCTTAGCAATTTTTTTTTCATTGCTGCTATGATCAATTATCATAAGATTCTTATTCAGAGAAATCAATATTTTCCTGATGAGGCCACCAGAACAATTTTTGAGGTCAAAAGCAATCACATTAAATCTGCCTATCAACTGTGCTCATCTATGCAAAGAGTTTTGCAAAACTCTGCAAGAGTTTTATTCTTTCAGGCCACTAAGCCATTTTCCTTGCTAATGTGGAAATGACCCTGAATTTTGAAACAAAGCTAGTCAATGAATGTCCTTGATGACTTTGCCAAGTAGATGGAGAGTCATTTACTCCTGTTAGATTACCTCTTCCAGGTAAACCAGTGGTGGAGGAAGAGAGGCTTCTGCCAATACTGCGAAAGGAGCAATTAAGAAAACTTGCACGTTTATATGTTTGTATGATTTATCTTGTGGAATCTTTTAATTTTTCACTAATGTGTTGGTGCTGGTGATTGAACCCATGGCTTGTGCATGTGAGGCAGGCAGTCTACCAACTGAGCTATATCCCCAGCCCCCAGTCTGTATTCTTGTTTTGTGTTTTTAGATAAAAGTGAAGAAATATTGATTTGTTTGGAACCTCAGTGGCTTTACAGTACTGTTAATAATTTTTTTTTTAAGGAGTGCAGTTTTAGATTCAGAGCAAATGGAACAGAATGTATAGTGTTCCTGTAAGACCCTTGCTTTCTCCCTCACTCACCCAAACCCTCATGTCTCCTCCCTCCCTGTCAACATGCTGTACCAGAGTGATACATTTGTTAAAATAGATGACTATACTTGACATTATCATCTAAAGTCCATAGTTTACATTAAAGTTCACATTTGATGGTGTGTATTTCTTGGGTTTTGACAAATGTTTTTATACTGATGTGTATCCATCATTGTATACGATAATGCGTTGTAGTATGAGCATGGTATAGAAAAACTTCATTGTACTTTCTGTTTCACCTGTTCATTCCTCCCACTAACCTTTATACTATCTCTGTAGTTTTACCATTTCCAGGATATCACATAATTGGAATCGAATAGTATGTAGCCTTTTAAGATGGACTTTTTCTTATACCTAATGATATATACTTAAGGTTCCTCCATGTGTTTTCTCGGATTGATCATTCATTTCTTTTTAGTGCTGCATAATATTCCATTGTCTCTATGTACCACAGTTTGTTTATTCACTCTCCTATTGAATGACAACTTTGTTATTTCCAAGTTGCTTTATTATGACTAAAGCTGCTGTAAACATCTTTGTACAGATTTTTGTGGGGGCATGTTTTTAATTCATTTGGGTAAGTACCAAGAAGTGTGATTGTTGCATCACATATGTTGAGTGTAATTTTTTATATCTCAAATGCAATGTTCAACACATTTTTGTAAGAGAAAGCAATGAAACCATGAATTTTTTTTAAATGTAGAACTTCATTATGCAGCATTTCTAGGTGTTTATAGATAATGAAAAAATATTTTTAGGCAAGTGCTCTAGCACCAAGCTTCACTCTCAGCCCCAGTGTTGTTATTCTCTAATGTTAGAGGAAACTAAAGAAAAAGGTGTAGTCACAGAATCTGAGCTCTCTTGGACCAGAGAGGCCCTGCCACTGTGCCTTCTCCAAGCCTCACTTTTATCTTGGTATTCCCAGTTGAAAACTATGGAAGTGTGAAAGTATGGCCACTTTAATAAAAGAAGGTTTGGGGAATTTCTTGAATGCAGTTTTGGTTCTTATTTTAGCAGTTCTTTCCCTCTTTGTATTTGTTCCAAAAGCTATTTCTGATGTTGGTGTTAGGCTTCCGAGTTGTTCCAGTTGCAGCTGTGCTGCCTGCTTCTTAATTGTGCAATCCCAGTTGAGAAGACCTTATCTACAGGTAAACTGTAGATTGCATTTGGTAAGCTTCATTTAATCAGGTGAGGTGGTGAGAGTTTGACAGGGTAGTGCTTCTGTGATTTCTCCTCCTCCTCTTCCACTTCTCCTCCTTTACCTCCTTCCTCCTCCTTCCTTTTTTTCTTTTAAGAAATTATCTTAGCTCCCTTGGAGAAATTAATACTAGTTTAGTTGCTCCTATGGAAAAAGACATTTTGATTATGGTGCTGTTTGTACAAGTGACTTTTATTTATTTTTAAAAAGTAATTTTGGAGTTTCCTCACTAATGCTGGAATTACTTCCTGATTTCTTTACCTGTTTTTAGTTTCCTTATTCATGAACTGATTTATTCTCATTACCATTGTGTTTACTTCAATTTTCTAAGCCTTTATTAAGATCTTAACTCTTAATGAAATATAGAAAGGAACGATCAGGGTTGGGGTTATAGATCAGTGATGTAATATAGCTCAGTGGTACTGCATGTGCTTATTAGCCTGTGTGAGGTTGTGGCTTCAGTTTCCCACAACCCCGCCCCTCCCCCACACACACACAAAGAAAAGCTATCATATTTTTCTTTAAGAGCCTCACAATAGCCCAACATTGGGGGTAGGGGGTATTACCCTCATTTTATAGCTGGGAAAACCAAGGCTTAGAATTTTTTTTTTTTTTTAATCTTAAGTTAGATGCTCCAGCATCTATCTAATGCTCAGAAATCCTACTCATTAATAAGAAAGTAAAAGTCTAAAATCTATAAAGATCTTTTTTTTTTTTTGATACTTAGGTGATCTCTCTTCTAAAAATCTCTTTAAATTTATATTTTCCTGAGCACATACAGCCAAGCCATTTGACAGTAAAGTGAAGTTTATTTTGTAAAGTTTCTGTTCTGCTGTTGGGTATTGCATCCATGCATGTTGTTTGCCATAATTATCAAATACCATTTCACTAGTTCAGCTTCCTGTTGTCAGAATTAAAAAAAAAAAAAAAAAAGACTAAACCACTCCTGCCTGCAGTCCATAGGTTAGTGGAGTGTGTGTGTGTTTTACTATTTCTTAATGGGTTTAAAGGATTTGGAAATGTGCACATAGGAGTGCTCTAGCAGAGTGATATTGGCCTGTTTTCCCCATAGATGAAAAATTGAAATGGGGTAAATAGCCTCAATAGCATAGTGGTTAAGAACACTCTCTGGAGTGAGATTTACTGTGGTCAATTTATTTGCACTTGGCAGCCTCAGTTTCCTGAATTAAAATGGAAAGACTGTTAGGAGGAGTGTGGGATAGTGTGTGAACCACACCTATCAGCCAGTGCCTTCCCGCCCCACACTCCACAGTGTTGACTGCGAGCACATCACTAGGTGGCTGGGTGTCTCAGATGAAAATATCTGGGGTTTTTGAAAAGTACTTCCTTATGTATTTAAAACCTTATTTTAACTTATTCTGCACTTATTTTTTAACCTCAGGTGAGAGTGGATATAGAACTTTCAAAGCATCAGCTACATGTTAGTACAGGTAAACTTCAAGGTTAGTTTGGCTTTTTCCTTTGTAAAATATTGTGTAAATGTGGCTCATTCTACACTTGGGTACTTATTTGTTCTGATTAATTGAACTGCGCCATTGTAGTTGTATAGACCTTCATTGCTCTGTTTAAAAGCCAAAGGGAAGCACTGAATTTTCTTTGTCCTTCTCTTCATATGAAAGAGATTTAAAATGTCCCCAAGTGTACAGTTAAGCTGTGCTGGTAATTGACCTTGTTAGCTGGAGGGAAAAAAGAATTATCTTTGGCATCACATCAGCATGATCTGAGCCAAACCAGCAAATGCGTTGGCTTGTGGTCTGTGACAAATTGACTATAGAAATACTGTATGTTTAATTATAAAATAATATTTTTTACTTTTAAAATGTGAGTTTGGTGATTCTAGTATAACATGGTTTTGTTTGTTTTATGGTGCTGGGGATTGAACCCAGGGCCTTATGCATGTGAGGCAAGCACTCTACCAGTTGAGCTATATCCCCAGCCCATAATATTGTTTTTTAAGTTGAATTGCTACTACAGCATTTAAAAAAATTTTTTTTATTTGTTCTTTTTAGATATACATGACAGTATTTTTAAAAAATACTTTTTAGTTATCAGTGGATCTTGTATTTATTTGTATGTGGTGCTGAGGATCGAACCCAGGGCCTCACACATGCCAGGTAAATGCTCTACCACTGAGCCATGATTTTAACCCAATGTTTTTTTTTTTTTTTTTTTTTTTGAAATAAGCTTTAGAAGATTCATTTTGTCATCATGAAGTCTCCTTTTTCTAATTGGTTTATCCTATGTAAATGTCTTCTAAATTTTTTTTTTGTCTCCATTCCTTTAACTTCTATCTTCATCTTATATCTTCTGGGGTGTACTTGGTCTGTTGGGTAGGTTTGAGATTCTTTCATGTGGTTTTTCATTATGATGTCTACTGGAAGTAGTATTTGTTAGTAGGGATCTTATTATTTTTCCTCCAAATAAGTTTCTGAGAAATGAAATTAAAAGTAAGGTTGTAGAGTTTCTTCCCAGCATTTTATTGCTGCTATATCAGATTTTGTTATTGTGGCTCCTTGTTTGCTTTTCAGTGGCTTCTGTTATGTGTGAAAAATTCTGTTATGCTGAGGATTGAACCCAGGACCATGTGCATGATAGGCAAGCACTCTAGCACTGACCTGCACCCCTGAGCTTCTTCAGTGGCATTTGTGATTTGTTTCTTTCAGAGCTCACTTTAATGTAAAACTGATTGGGCCTGTAGCTCAGTGGTAGTGCATGAACTTAGCATGCGTGAGGCTCTGGGTTCAATCCCCAGCACCAAAAAGAGGAGGCATGGGGAGTAGATTGTATATTGAACCTGTTTTTTATTTAAAAACATTTTTTTTTAGTTGTAGATGGACACAACAACTTTATTTCTTTATTTTTATGTGGTGCTGAGGATCAAACCCAGTGCCTTCCACATGTGAAGCAAGCACGCTACCCCTGAGCTACAGCCCCAGTCCTTGAACCTATTTTTTAACTTATACAATTCATTTCAGGATAGATATCATTTTATTCTTCCCTTATTTTCCTTCATATGCTTGTAGGAAATTCAGTTCTTGGATTTTTGCTTGATTTTTCTCTTGCTGTGTTTATTGGTTCGCTGCTCCTTTGTTAATTGCCGTAGGTTTTTAAATATGACTGGCAACATAGGTAATTGTGTTATACTATAAACAAAAAATAAAACTGGGCTGGGGAGGTAGCTCAATGGTAGAGAGCTTGCCATGGGTTCAATTCCTAGTGCAGCAACAAAGAGAAAGAAAGAAGGGAAGGACAGAAGAAAGTAAAGAAGGAATGTTAAAAACTTGTCTTTTGAGGGGCCTGTGGCAGGGAAAAATTTGCTTTGAGATAGAATTTCAAGTTAGTATGTAAATATGTGCTTACCATTATTTGTTCCAGAACTAATATTTTATGTGTGTGGTTCTCAGATACAGACCAAAAACTTACTTTAAAAATGATGTCATTTACAAGTGAAAACTGGGTGTTTCAAAAGCAAATGTGTCCATTTTCAGGTAGTCTGGAAATAACTTTTCTTTTGAGTAGATAAGCTAGTATTAATGAACTCGGTTCAGCTTCTTTCTCTGAATTATACCATCAGCTAATGTTAAATGTTGAGTTAAATTCTCGGTCAATTTCACTAAGGGTGACACTAAGGAAAGCATTCCTCCTGTTCAGATATCATTTGAGTCCCTGACTTCCCTAACCTAGATAAATGTAGCACTTCACTCAATTGTAGCTGAGATGTTAGTTTTGTTCCCACCCTCCCTGGCTGTACCCTTCCTCATTCCCTTGTGGCAGTTCTTGTTTGTAAAGCTGGCTTAGCCTGTTTGTGCTGTTGTAGCTGCCTCAAGGGCAGAATGAGTAAGTTGCATGACGAGCCATAAATCAGGAGGCACAGACTCATCTTTTCTTCCCTCAAGATCAGTCGTGCAGCAAGTAATTCAATATATAACTATAAATTGATAGGGAGAAAGAATTGGTAATAAAAAACATTCTTAAAAAGAATACTCCCCTACCATTTATTTTTTTGTGTTCAATTCTTGTAAGTATCGACTGAACTTCCTGAGAGAGAGAGAAAGAGAGAGAGAGAGTGTGTGTGTGTGTGTGTGTGTGTGTGTGTGTAAGGAGGTGGTTTGGGTATGCAGCAGGTTGGATGACTTTTAACAGTCGTTAGCAGCTTAAAGCTGCCGATCTTCTCTGTGCTGGCTCAACGGGAAACATGTTGGTGCATGTTACATAGAACCCTATTAGCCAAGTGTCAACAATATATTCTTAATTAAAAAGGAGAATTCAGTGAAAAGATTCTTCAGCTACGGATCTATTTGAACAGAGAGGAGAGAGGAGACTTTACGTTTTTGCTTTTGATCTCTATCTCCTTCAGTTGGCCTTTACCTATACATTTAAAAAGATCTTTACAAAGTGTGGCTCAAAACAAGTTAAGCAGAGCTTCTTAGCTTGGTGCAGGGAATTATGTACGCAGTCAAACCTGGGCTGTGTTAGTTTCAGTTCCATTGCCTGCTAGCTGGGTGACTGAGTTGTGGAACATCTCTGAAGCTTTGTTTCTTCATCTTCTTGGTTTTACTATAACCTACTTGGTAGGATTATTGTGAAAATCAGAAGACCTAGGTGGTCCAAACAAAATGATATTTAATAAATGCCATCATTTATGGTAGTACATTCCTAAGAGCTGTAGAGTAGTTAGAGATCAGAGGAAGGCAGGGCCCCAGATTCAGGAGATGTATAATATAATTGAGAGGAGAGTAATTTATTACAGGGGAAGCATCCAATGGACTCTTCAATTGGTGGTTGTGGCCTAGAGTAGTTAGTAGTAATAGCTTTGGTGCTATATGGCAGTTACTCATGGTCTGATTTGATTGGAGGATTAAAAGGATAAAAGTGCTTTATGGGGGAGTCTCTTGAGCAGAGGTTAGGTACCTCTCTTTTATGGAAGAGATTAAAGAGTAATTTGAATGGAATATCTTTGCATTCCTATTTCTCTAAATCTAAATCTAGCCCCAGTGTTCTGTTCTGGGGGATAAAGTCATGATGTGATAAACATTCCTGTGGTGGTCTCTGTATTAGCCATCTTTTGGCAACCTGCATTCCTGTAGCTCAGAGGTCAGTAAGCTTTTTCTTTGAAGGGCCAGAGATAATATTTTGGGGTTGGTGGACTGCATATGGCCTCTGCAAATATTCTTTCTGTAATCCTTTAAAAATATGAACTCCGTTCTTTTTTTTTTTGTACTATTTTTTTATTTGTTTTAATTAGTTACACATGACAGTACAATGACCTTGCGTTCTTTGTTTTTAATTGCACAAAACCATGCTGAGGACCGAGGATGGTCTCTTCTGTCAGTGGGTGCTTTTCTTCCAGGTTCCTCAGGGTGCAGCTGATCTCCCCATTTTTTAAAATAACCTTTTTTGTTTGTTTGTTTATTTATTTATTTTTTAATGTGGTGCTGAGGATCGAACCCAGTGCCTCAGATGTTCTAGGCAAGCACTCTACCACTGAATCACAATACCAGCCCCTGATTTTGACATAGTATCAGCCTGGGCTTTAGGCAGTGTTTCCTGGGCCAGTTTTCTTAAAATCACTGTCTAATGATTGTCTCTTACGTTGTCAGGTCCATTGATGGTGTGGGGTAAAACTGGAACTATTGAAAACTGTTAATTTACACTAGTGGTTCTCACCCTGGTGTGATTTCCCCCCGCCCCCCAACTGGAGACACTTTTAGTTGTCATAACTCAAATATAGGAGTAGAAGCCAACGTGCTGCTAAAAATCCTATAGTACACGATAAGTCTCTTCTTCTAACAAAGAATGCAAAATAAGTGCTAAGAGAAACATGGCTTACATGGCAGGGTTATATCCATTTCTTGGGTAGTTTTTGCTCCATCATAGGCCTGATTGAAACATTAGAACTATGGGGTTCCAGACTGCTCTTTGGTACGAGAGTCCATATGATAATGATAGTCTTGACTAGTCTTTCTTAAAAAGTTCTGGAAGGATTCCTATTGTCTTATCTCCCCAGAAAAAAATTTAGGACAGCTATCTCCCAAAGTATCTTTTTTTTTTTTTTTTTTTTTTTTTT
>NW_026000093.1:41392222-41394104 GCF_001458135.2 Marmota marmota marmota
TTTTTTTTTTTTTTTTTTTTTGGTGCTGGGGATTGAACCCATGGCCTTGTGCATGTGAGGAAAGCACTCTACCAACTGAGCCACATCCCCAGCTCTTCTCCCAAAGTATCTTTATCCTTTAGCTCTAGTTTTTCTGTCTTATCACAATCTTTGAAAATGGCACTGCATTAGTAAAAATTTTTTGATATCCTCTTCACATAATCAGTGATTCCAATCAGTTGTCTTTGGTTTGTTGCTTGAACATCTCCTGAAAAGATAGTTTCAAATCTGTAAGTGGGCAGTATATCTATTTTGTCATTAGTTGATGTCAAGGGCAAGGGGGGTGGGATGCAGACATGATCTATCATTTTAGCTTGATTCTTACCCTGTGAGATATACTAATAGCCATATGGTGAGTTCAGAGTTTTCAATCATGAATGTCTGATCTTGAATTATAAAAGTAGTCACTGTGGCTGGGCAAGGTGTCACATGAGTGTAATCCCAGTGACTCCTGTGGTTGATGCAGGAGGATCACAAAAGTTCAAAGCCAGTCTCAGCAACTTAGCAAGGCTCTAAACAACTTAGACCCTATCTCAAAATAAAACATTAAAAGGGCTGGGAATGTGGCTCTGTGGTTAAGCGCCCCTGAGTTCAATCATGCTTCCAAAAAAAAAAAAAAAAAAGGTAGTCACTGTGGGTTCTAGGAAGAAGGGAGAGGGCATCTTTTATTATTAAATACATGCTTTGTGCCATGGGCTTGTTTTATCTCATTTAATCTTCACAAAGAGCCCAGGGAGGTAAAGATTATCACAGCTTTGGCTTTTGAGATAAAGTTTAGTGGGGTTAAGTAATTTGCCAGGAACATATGGCTGCTTTTCGGCATATGGTATATTTAACTGCGGAGAGATGGGACCAGCTGAGGGACAACACAAAAATGAGTTTGCCTACCTTTGTTGGGAAGCAATGTCTCTTTACTGGAAAGGAAGGAGGAAGCTGGGTTGAAATGGAAAGTGGTTTAAAATTATGGAATGGAAAAGGATATGGCTTACTGAATTAACTCTGCAGATTACCTGCTGTACTTCTTAGGAATTCTAGGTGAGAGCTCTCTGAATTGATATCTATCCTCTGAATTTGCACTAAATAGTACATGAGGACACTTTCTTCACATTGGTCTTCATTTTTATAAGCTTATTTTAAAATACTAGTTAGAAAACGGTATAAAATAAGGCAAATGTTCTAGTAACCACCATTCAGGTGTTTGTTTTCTTTTTTCCTTTTACTTTTTGTGCTGCTGGGAATTCAATCCAGGACCTTGAGCCTGCTACCACTGAGCCATATCCCCAGCTGTTTTTATTTTGAACGCTGAAGAAAAGATACAGCCCCATAGTGTTATCTTTGTGCTTTATATTACACTACAAAATTCAAATTTAGACAAAGTGTGACTATAGTATTGAAACTTAAAAGAAATTAAAAATTCCAGCCAGTATAGCAGTGTATGCCTGTAATCTCAGCTACTCAGAGGCTGAGGCAGGAGGATCACAAGTTTGAAGCTAAATGGATAACTTAGCAAGTGGTAGAGCACTTGCTCTGAACATGCTGGAGGCTCAAGGTTTAGTCCCCAGCACAACTCACACATACAGAAAAGAAAAAAGGAACAAAGAAAGAGACATTGCAATGATTGTTAGTTTTGTAAGGTAACTATTTTGATGGAGGTACATGCTGGTTTTAGAGTCTACAGACATTGTCAAGATCCATATTGAGGGGCTGGGATGTGGCTCAAGCGGTAGCGCGCTCGCCTGGCATGCGTGCGGCCCGGGTTCGATCCTCAGCACCACATACAAACAAAGATGTTGTGTCCACCAAATACTAAAAAATAAATATTAAAAAAAAAAAAAAAAAAAAA
>NW_026000093.1:41394129-41399350 GCF_001458135.2 Marmota marmota marmota
TTAAAAAAAAAAAAAAAAAAAAATCCATATTGAAGCTAGGTACAGTGGTGTGCTCCTAAATTCCTAGCACTCAAGAAACTGAGGAACACTCGAGCCTAGGAGTTGGAGACCACAAGCCTGGGCAATGTAGCCAGACTCTGTCTCAAAAGAGAAAGACATTTTTCCTGCCGTTGCTGAGTAGTGCAGAGGCTCCGGTGTGTTCAAGATTGGGCTTCATCTGTAACCCACTGCCATGGCTCAGGAAAGAATAGTTGCTGGAAGTGTAACGGACATTAATACTGCTTTACAAGAGGTGCTGAAGTTCATCCTCAACTGTGTTGGTCTCAAAGGTGGAATTTGCAAAGCCATCAAAACCTTAGACAAGCACCAAGCCCATCTTTGTGTGCTTGCATTCAACTTTAATGAGCCTGTGTGTGTCAGATTGGTGGAGGCCCTTTATGCTGAGCACCAAATCAACTTGATTAAGGTCAATGACAAGAAACTAGGAGAATGGGTAGGGCTCTGTAAAATTGACTGAGAGCAAACCCCATAAAGTGGTTGGGTACAGTTGTGTAGTGGTTGAAGACTACGGCAAGGAGTCTTAGGCCAAGGATGTCATTGAAGAGTACTTCAAATGCAAGAAATGAGCAAATAAAATATTTTTGGTTCACACACACACACAAGAATCATATTGGTCATTGTTGGCTCTGAGTGCTTAAATTGCTTCTGAAATTTACTCTCCAGGTACTAGCATTTGCTACTGTCAAAGATGGGATGCCCCAGAGGGCTCTAAAAGTATTTTAGAAGACAAGTATGAGTAAAAGTGTCATTGGTAATCTGAAGTGTCCTCTCAAACATTATGCTGAGATCATTTAATATCTCATGGCCTTTATTGACATAACTATGTCATAAAGTCAGCGTGGTCACTACCTTGTATGTGCCATTGAGATAGATAGAATAAAGGATTCTAATTAACTTAGTTGTACACTTTATCATTTGAAACTCAAACTATAGGAGTAAGCATTCATCTATTTCTGTTACCTAAATAAACAACTTTTATTACTGGTGATACCATAGGACACAACGTTTTTGACTTTCACCCAAGAAGACAATTCAAGAGTTTTAAGAAGTATGGTTGAAGTCCCAAATGATGGGAAGAAGCCATCCTGAGATTTTTAAAGAATTTTACCTGGCCTTTTGACTCTTGAGTTTAACTTTGATTTGGTAGCAACCTCATTTTACCTCTCCAAAATGTTTCCTTAACTTAATCTCCCAGGTTTAAACTTTGAGAAGAATAGTTCAGTCTCCCGTTATGGAGCCTCTCAAGTTGAAGATATGGGGAATATAATTTTAGCAATGATTTCAGAGCCTTATAGTAAGTATCAACTGTTATAATTCCAAGGATTTGGTCCCAACATCTTTCCCTCAACTCTGGTTTTCAATTTCTTCCCACAGTTTTGTTTCTGATAGCTAAAATGATGAGTTGTATGTTGTCATTTTCAGATCACAGGTTTTCAGATCCAGAGAGAGTAAACTACAAATTTGAAAGTGGCACTTGGTAAGTAGGTGAATACCATTCATTTGAAATATTTTACTTGGTCTTATTCATATTGTAATGTTTAACTCCCTTTATATATCTTAGTAAATTTACTTAATTTTTTGGCTATCATTTTGTGTTATTTGGTCATTTACTACTGGATGTTGAGATTCAATTTGTATTTATTTATTTACTTATAAATGTTTCAGAACTTTTATTTATCTTTTTTATGTGGTGCTAAGGATTGAACCCAGTGCCTCACATGTGCTAGGCAGGCACTCTGCCACTGAGCTATGTAGCCCTAGCCCATGGGATTACAATTTAATGAAATATTGACTACTTCAGTCAATGACTGAAGAACATCTTGTATTTTTTATCTGATTTTTATTTTAGTCTCTTTTTATCTGTCCATCATCTTTGGAAAACTTACAAAGAAAAAAATAATAGGCTTTAAAAGAGTTCGCAACTTATACTGAGATTAGTTTTAAGTATATTCTGTCAGCTTCTACTTTAAAGCAAAGGAAGTAACTCGGGAGGAGTACACAGTGGTGATATCTCTGTGATCACAGGTGGACCTGGTTGAGTTTGTGACTCATTGTAGTCAATTGTATGTGATTGGTGCCTGATGCGAATAGAAACTTCTGGCACTTTTGTCCGTGGAGAGATTTTGAAGCCTATTTAGTTTGTGGAGAAAGTGACTCATGAGGAGAATGTCCTAGGATTACTGAAAATATGAACATGAGAAGGACAGAACATCAAAAGGTGTTAAAATGTATAAGAGGTGATTTGCAAATGACTCATCAAGGTGTGGGGATTCCCAACTGTTTCCATAAACACCCAGTGATGACTCTCTGGTTTGATAGGGAGATATTTTAATGGAAGACTTCTGACCACATACATACATTCCTGATGTGGGTTAATTGGCAGCTATGTGTTGATCCTAAATTTTGCTGCCAAACCGGATTTAACTCTCCCTTGTGTACTGGCTACATCCAAGAATGAATTTGAGTCTATCTTTCATGGTTCGATGCCAGGCCATGAGGGTATAAGAAGAACTTTGTTTCCTGTGTTTTGATTCGGGTCACTTTGAGTTTATGGCAGGCAAGTAGCTGATACATAGATGGCTTGCTGGAGAAGCTAGTTGTACTAGACCTACATAGGCATCCCATCTTTCTATAAGTGAACCCCCCCCCCAAAGAATACTTTCAACTGTACCCACAACATTTTTAAGTTTATAAGAAAAATATATCAGGCAATATTGAAAGTCTGTCTGAACTCAAATAAGACCTCATGTGTAGGCAGATTGTCTTGCAGGGAGAAATAGATATCAGACTTGTAAGCATTAATTATGCAACCTGAACTTTTGCTTCATCCACAGCAGCAAGATGGAACTTATTGATGATAACACTGTAGTCAGGGCACGAGGTTTACCATGGCAGTCTTCGGATCAAGATATTGCAAGATTCTTCAAAGGACTCAATATTGCCAAGTTGGTTTTTTTTAATCTCTATTTTACAAAATAATCCCAAAGGGATATTAGGTTTCCTATTCTTTTCTCCTCACTTTTTTTTTTTCCCCTACATGCCATTTGTTTTATTTATTTATTTTTTTCAAAGGGGAGGTGCAGCACTTTGTCTGAATGCTCAGGGTCGAAGGAATGGAGAAGCTCTGGTTAGGTTTGTAAGTGAGGAGCACAGAGATCTAGCACTGCAGAGGCACAAACATCACATGGGGACCCGGTACATTGAGGTATGTCCTCAAGCTGAGACCCTTGATTTCTTGAATGAGTATAAATATAGTATGGGAGATTCAAACTGTATTTTAACTTCTCTTTTCTTAGGTTTACAAAGCAACAGGTGAAGATTTTCTTAAAATTGCTGGTGGTAAGTGCCTTTGGCTAATAAGAATCTAAAGTTTTGCATTTATACTGAGAATCGATAAATAGGAAATGAATGGTTTTCATTTCCCAATGAAATATATGGGAAGTGATTTTTGTAAGTAGAAAGAAGAAACTTTGAACAGTATCAGTGAATTTAATGTGTAATTACTCTTACCTTAACACTTGAGCTAACCTACACTAGTTAAATATCCATTTAAAATAATACTGTACAAAGATAAAAGGATTACATAAAGTTGTATTTGTTTTCAAATGAGTCCAAAACCTGTTTTCAAAGAGCCATGCTGTAATACCTAGGTTTGTTGCATATCTACTTCTAGTTTTTCTCTGTTACTTAATTCATCATTGACCACTTACATTATCATTCCCTGGTATTTTTGTAAATACATATCATTTACAGTAATACAGTCAGAGAAGGGAACAGATGTGGTCTTTATCTGCTGGGACCTCTTTATCTCTGGGAACTTGCTAAGTTCCTCAGTGGTTCATAACTTCAAAACCTATAAGTAACAGCTGCACAAAAATATTAACCAATTTGTCCTTTTTCTTTCTTTCTTATGTATACATCTATTTTGTGATTTCTTTCTTTTTTTTTTTAAACTTGGTACTGGAGATTGAACCAGAGGTGCTTTACCACTAAGCTACACCCCAGTCCTTTTTTCTTTTTATATTGCAACAGTGTCTTGCTAAGTTGCTGAACTGGCATTGAACTTATGATCCTCTGTGTCAGCCTCCCAAGTCACTGTTAAGCCACTCTGTGAATTTCAATTGTTGTGTTATAACTTCCTTTCTTTTAATATATTATGAACACCTTCCTATGTTACTTGATTTCATTTATTAATTGCTACATGGTATTATATGTACCATAACATTTTGAAACATCTTTGTAGTGCTCCTAGAACTTATTTCCAACTATTCACTTTAAGTATGTTACAGTGAATATTTTTTTATCTCTCACTCATTAGGATAAGTATCTTAAAGTAAAATAGCTGAATCTAAGAATTGTGGGCCTTTTAAAAGGAGACCTTTAACACCTGTGCCAATTTGTACTCAGGAACTTTCACATAAATAAAGAGAACATTAGTATCTTTGCATAACGCAGCACTGGTGGATGTTTTCCAGTTGCAGAACTTGAAGTAACTGCATCCTGTTATAGAAACAAATTGTGCTAATTCTATTCTGGAACTTGCTCTGGGAATGAAACTCAGGGAATGCTCTACAACTGAGCCACATTATCAGCCCTTTCTGCTCTCTATTTTGAGACAGGGTCTTGCTAAGTTGCCCATATTGCCCTTGAATTGGAGATCCTTCTGCCTCAACCTTCCTAGTTGCATCATTGTGCCCAGGCTTGGACTTCTTTAGATAAGCCCTAAAATTCAGGGCTTTATGTTCCAAGGCAGTGTTTGATATAATTTCTTTTTTAAAAATTTTTTTTAAAAATATTTTTTGTTCAGTTTTCAGCAGACACAACATCTTTGTTTGTATGTGGTGCTGAGGATCGAACCCGGGCTGCACGCATGCCAGGCGAGCGCGCTACCACTTGAGCCACATCCCCAGCCCAGTGTTTGATATAATTTCAAAGCACTGTTTGATACTGGTTGGGGATAAAATTTATTTGAAAATTGCTGTGGTCTTACCTAGATCCTGGGTTTCTGTGGTAAAGCATTGCAAATTGGAGTTGGCAAAATGAACATTCATATTTCTGCTCTGGATTTCATTGTATGTGGATGGTATGATAAGAATTCTTTATATATATATATATATATATATATATATATATATATACATATATACATATGTGTGTGTAT
>NW_026000093.1:41400038-41441698 GCF_001458135.2 Marmota marmota marmota
TATATTTTAGGTGTAGATGGGACACAACACAATACCTTTATTTTTTATGTGGTGTTGAGGATCGAACCTGGGTCCTGCCCGTGCTAGGGGAGCGCTCTACCACTGAGCCACAATCCCAGCCCTAAAAATTCTCATTAAGGGAAAGCATTACTAGTTGTATGGATTTGAAGGGTGTGCATTTGAGTATTTGTTACAAGGCACTGCTGACACAGGGCACTGCTGTACAAGATTCTCTAGTCCGAGTGGAACACTGACTAGCTGTACCAAATATATTCTCTTTACTCAAATATGTTTGAAACTTTCTTAATAAGAAGTAACCAGGAGCCAGACATTGTGGTGCATGCCTATAATCCTAGTGACTGTGGAGTCTGAGGCAGGAGGATCATGAATTCAAAGCCAGCCTCAGCAAAAGCAAGGAGCTAAGCAACTCAGTGAGACCCTGTCTCTAAATGAAGTACAAAATAGGGCTGGGGATGTGGCTCAGTGGTCAAGTGCCCCTGAGTTCAATCCCCACTTAAAAAAAAAAAAAAATGGGGAGGGAGAGAATTCTGATTCTTAGCATATGTCATTATGATGAATTCAGAGAAGCGTTGAGTCTTTGTGATGAATTTGACAATTCCAGTAATCACACCACTTTAAATTTGATGAAGTTGATATTTCAACTGTTTTCCCCCATGCTTTCTAATATTTGTTTTCCCCAGGTACATCCAATGAGGTAGCTCAGTTTCTTTCCAAGGAAAATCAAGTCATTGTCCGCATGCGGGGGCTCCCTTTCACAGCCACAGCTGAAGAAGTGGTGACCTTCTTTGGACAGCATTGCCCCATCACTGGAGGGAAGGAAGGCATCCTCTTTGTTACCTACCCAGATGGCAGGCCAACAGGGGATGCTTTTGTCCTCTTTGCTTGTGAGGAATATGCACAGAATGCGTTGAGGAAGCATAAGGACTTGTTGGGTAAAAGATACATTGAACTCTTCAGGAGCACAGCAGCCGAAGTGCAGCAGGTTGGTCTTTAAGAGTATGCTGGGACCTCTCTATCTTTGGAAACAACCTAATATTACTCTTTGTGGATACAGAAAATATCAGTTATTGAAATAGCCTCATTCCATAACCAAAAGAGAGCCACTGTTTTCTTGCTGTCACACAGAAAACATAATATTTTGTATTTTATTTTTTTTTTGTATTTTAAAACTACACGTCTTGAAAACTTTCCGTGTTTAAAGATTTTCTTCTTTAATATATCTCATTTTGGTGCACATTTTATTTAGAAATTCCTCTTATATATTTTGGTTGCTTTCTTTTTCTATGAAACATAAACATGCTTGTAAAAATTTCTACAAATTTCTGATTTGTTTCTTTATAACTAGATACAAGTTGTGAGCTTTTAAGATTTTTAATGTCTTGCCAAGTATATTTCCCAAAAGACTTGGTTGGTTTTATTTCCTACTGGTGACCTTCTGTCTTTAAAATTGTTCAGAATTCAGAGTTTTTTTTTTGTTATTGTTATTTCCAGTTCTAGGAATTTAACCCAGGGGTACTTTACCACTGAGCGATATACCACCAGCCCTTTTTAAGATTTTTATTTTGAGACAGAGTCTCACTAAATTTCTGAGACTGTCTCAAACTTGCAATCCTCCTGCATCAGCCTCCTGTGTAGCTGAGATCACAGGTAGGCACCACCACAATCCATAGCTACATTAGTTTTTGTGTGTATGTGTGTGGTGCTAGGCATCAAACCCAGGGCCTCTCACATGGCTAGCAAACGCTCTACCACTGAGCCACATTCACAGCCCCACTGCATTTATTTTCAATTTTTGTCCTAATGCTTGTGCTGTGTCTGGATTGTCTATATAATTTTTAAGTCTTCCTTTCTCTTTTTCATGCCATTTCTTTGTGCTGTTTGTCTTTGATTTTATCACCTCTTACCCAGCAATTTAATGGGCATGAGTGCGAAAATTAGTGCACCTTCTGGGGAGGAGTTCATTGATTCTTTTTTATATTCAGTTTATGGATGTTCAAGGCTTTCCTGTTTGTTTCCTAGAAAGCCTCAGGATGCCACAAATGACATTTGCATGAGGACCTGCCTCCTAGTATTAGAATAGTAGTGGGCATATTCTAGGACAAAAATGGACAAGGACTTCGTAATCAAGTTTTGCCTTAGAGCAATTCTTCAAAGTATCTAACCTATCATAATCCATATCAATGGGCTGGGGATGTGGCTCAAGTGGTAGCACGCTCACCTGGCATGCATGCGGCCCGGGTTCGATCCTCAGCACCACATACAAATAAAGATGTTGTGTCTGCAGAAAACTAATAAATAAATAAATAAATAAATAAATAAAACATGTATAATATTTAAAAAAATTAAAAAAAAAAGTAATCCATATCAAGATAGCTTGATTCCAAGAATATAAAATATACTCAAGATCTTCTTTCCTGATACCAGCTCAAATTTACATGGAAACTAAATTACTCTTTATCTTTAGGGTCACCAAATGATTTTCTCAGTTTTTCATTATCTAACTGTTCTGTCTTGTGCTCTTATGTAACATATTTTAATGTCATTAAATATCATATTTTAATTTATTAAATATATTTTAATTTATTTAATATCATAATTTAATATTATATCTTAATATCATTTACAGTCATTATTTGGCCTGTGATTCCTTTACTAGGTCATTCTCTTTTATCCTTTACTAGGTCATTCTCTTTTATTTCTTGGGTTTGTTGGAGTATAAAGATAATATTAAGGGGAACACTATTTACTTAGTGAAATGAAATTCAATAAATTGCCACAACAGTCCATATTTAGCAATATGTCCAAATTTTTATAAAAGAAACAGACTTTAAGGACACTTGTCCTAAGGTAGGTGGTGATATATCTGTTTAGGTGAATATATCCTTAATTATAAGCATGTTGTGTTGTGTGTGGTGTATGTCTTATGTAGTTGACAGAAGTGGGTATCATGCTTTCCCATCTGAAATGCATAAATCCCTTTCTTCATTGGTGCTTCTCCAACTTTAATGTACTTATGAATCATCTGAGGATCTTGTTAAAATGCAGATTCAAATTCCCTGGGTCTAGAATGGAGCTGAGACTGTATTTCTTGCATGTGTGTGCGTGTACTTGTGCACACACTGGGGATTGAACCCAGTGTTCTAATCATGCATGCTACCATTGGGCCACACTCCCAGCTCCCAGACTCTGTTTCTGATAGGCTTTCTAGTGATGTTGGTGCTGGTTTACAGATGGCATGGAAATAACAAAACTCTAAATCACTTTTGTTTTGAGTACAGGTGCTGAATCGGTTCTCCTCGGCCCCCCTCATTCCACTTCCAACCCCTCCCATTATTCCAGTACTACCTCAGCAATTTGTGCCCGCTACAAATGTTAGAGACTGTGTACGTCTTCGAGGTCTTCCCTATGTGGCCACAATAGAGGACATCTTGGACTTCCTGGGGGAGTTCTCCACAGATATTCGTACACATGGGGTTCACATGGTGTTGAATCACCAGGTAAGAGAGTTGCTTATTGGATATCTTCTTTAATCTTTCTGTTTCTCAAAAGCTCTCCTCTAATAAAAGAGCATAGGTATTCTTAAGTGTTACACTGAGTCTGGATTTAACTGAATCTTTGGAATGTATTCTAGAAAGAATGCTGTTTTTCGTATAATTCCTATTCAACTCTGATTCCTTCATCACATAAATGCATCCAATTACCAGTAACGTGGTGGGAGCCAAATATATTTTCAGTGTATACATTTTCCTGTTGCAGGTACTGAATTCTGCAACTGCTAGTTTGAGATGAAAGCAATCATAGATAACATGTACTATAGATAACAAGCATGCTATGTTCCAGTGTCCATATGCTGTTTAGAAATCATTTCATATTTTGCTTCATATACATGTTAGACATAAAATCATATTCAGTAGAGTGCAAACTCGATGAGGACTCATGTGCATGCCATCTCGATGTATTTTTCAGTACATGGGTGTAAAGTATTTTTGAGTTTGTTACTTGATTTCTGGTTAAATAAAATTAATCATATTATTTGCAGCATTTTGTGCTGTCTTAAGCAGGACAAAGTTCTAAATACTCACAAGCAAAGTAGTTTAAACCTGACAACTCTTTATTAAAAGAAAACTGTATTAGTATTTGAAAGCTAGATGTTCTCTAAACATTAAGGGTTTTATATAGGTTTATATTGGAGACATTAATCATTTTCTAACTACTAATCCCCTACTTTTTACTTGGAGGTTTGGTGATTTTCATAACTGTAATCTGTCTTTTCACTGGAAAGTACATACTACTTGATACAAGGAATCAAAAAATCCTGAGCCCTGACTTAGAATGAATATGTGCTGGTATAGAAAACTAACTCTTAAGCTATTACTATTAAGCCATATAATATTTTATCTGACAATCCCCTAGCATGCTTTACCCATAAGAGAACTTTTGAATAAAATTTCTCAAAAGACAGCATCACAAGGGAATTATTTCTTTTTGAGTCATTGTTTCTATCTAGGGTCCATTCCTTTCTGATTGACAACAGTAGACAGATTTTCCTCTCATTGACCCCCATGACCTATTGTGACTACACTGGAGAAAAATGTTGCTTTGATGATACAGTCTCTTAGTTGCCTTAAGGATGTTAGGTTTCCATCTTGGGCTGGGTTTGTTGCTAATTTCCCTGGTATGGTAACTTGCATGGTAATAATTTTGACTAAATACTCCCTAAGAGACTAAGAGAAAACTATAAAGTAAGAAAGCAGTTTTATAAGATGGTTGTATCTTTTTTTTTTTTTTTAACCCCCATAAAATGTTTGGGCTAAATAAAGCTAAGAGATTCTAGGTCTGTGGAAAAGAAATCTGTCTACAGACCTTAATTTTTTGGAAGTACTGGGGATTGAACCTAGGACCTCTACATGCTATACAAGTGCTCTTTCACTTAACTACATCCCCAGCCCAATTATGAGTTTGTTTTAAATAGGGAAATTTAGCAAGCTATTACTAATAAGGAATGTCTCTGAACACCTACCTGTTTGAGCAAGGTTAAAATGGAGGTCTTAAGTGAAGAGGAAAGAGAAGGGTTCGAAGGCAGGGCCTGATGGTGCATCTCTACCCTTGAAACTCCTAGTTCCTTACCCACAAGCCGCGTTCCACTATAAGCTTCAAGGATGAGGGAAAAGTGAAAGGATTGTAGCAGGTCACTGATGAACTAAAACTGAGAGCCAAAAGAAAACATTGGTTTGTTCAGTTTCCTGTAGGAGGATGCATAAAGCTGTGATAGATACTGGTTCTCTTACTAGCTTTTCTCAATCAAATGAGATTTAATCGGATTTTTAAGAAGGGAAAAAAAAATCCAGTATCCAATCCTGTATTTTGAAACTGCAGTCACAAGGAGATGCTTTCAAAACTCTGTAAATCTGATACTAACTTAACAGAAACCAAAAAGGATCACTTTCAGCTCTGAGCTCTCAAAACCGTTTCTTCAAGGTTTTGTGGGCATCCTGGTGATTAGGTGATGAAATGCAAGTCAGATTGAGTGGAGCACACTGTCACCCAGATTTTGTGGCTCACATGTCTGTACTATTGCATGTTTTATAAGCAACCATTTACTTCCTTGTTGAAGGAGACAGTCTCCTTTTGTTTTTATTCTTCCCCCACACACTCAGGGCCGCCCATCAGGAGACGCCTTTATCCAGATGAAGTCTGCAGACAGAGCATTTATGGCTGCGCAGAAGTGTCATAAAAAAACCATGAAGGACAGATATGTTGAAGTCTTTCAGTGTTCAGCTGAGGAGATGAACTTTGTGTTAATGGGGGGCACTTTAAATCGAAATGGCTTATCCCCGCCGCCATGTAAGTTACCATGTAAGTTTTTCTTGGGTCTTGGCGCTATTCTACGCTATATGCTGGTAGGTGCTTAAGCTGCTTTCATAACTTTCTGTGCCCCTGGTTCTTTCTGAGGCAGGCAAGGTGGTTTCATAAGGCTATCCCATCTGAAATCAGTAGTATCTGGTAATCATTTAAGACCTTGGTTGTGGACACCCATAATTAGAGATGCTACAAAATACCTCCTTTCAAATTATATTCTTGCTTTTCCAGTGATAAGCACTTGATTTCTGAAGCTTAGTGTGCTCCAGATAAGCACTGACTCTGGGAGGCAACCTGGCTATGTAGATATTTTAATACGCATTTAAAGGTAAAATATAAGTATGACTGGATTCTTTTTCTTTTCTTTCTTTTGTTTTTTTTTTAATACACTAAACTTTAAGAAGGGTAATTTGATGCTTATTTTGCATTTTTAACTTTAAGCATCAAATGTATTTTGAAAATGATAACCTGGAGAGCTTTCCTATTATTGTCCAGGATATCTGGAATGAGCAAGTTAGTTTAAAAAAAAAAAAAAAAACATATATATGTGTATATATATACACACTAACACACATATAAATGCGTTAATGAATTAGCCAAAGTTTCCATTGGATCACAGGATCAGTGCTTAATTAACAAGTCATGCTCTTGCTCATTGGCAACTGGGTGCAAGCCATCTGGAATCCTATTTGAGAGGAATAAGCCCTGAAATTTAGGGAACAAGTTCTTAGTCAATGGCTAAGGAATATGTCAAAACTTGAGTCATTTTATGCAGTTTTCACCTCTAAGTAGACATACCTTCGTAGGCATGTTGGGTATGTTTAAAGAACATAGTGCTTAGAATACCATTCAAAGATAACTGAGAAATAAACTGAATTCATGTGTTTGATTCCAGTAAATTTGAGCAGTTTTAGGAGTTTCGCTTTACTTTGTACTAAATAGGAATCTATATCAATTAATCTGTTTGATAAAGTATTATTTGTAGAACACTCAGTGGGGCTTAATCCTTTTTTTCCCTTTGGAATTCCTAAATGCTAATATTCTGTTTACCTGCGGCTTGCTGTTGGTGAAGAGTTGATCTTTAAATGAATAAAGTTTTGAAAATTTATGTTTGAGTCAAGAAAATCGCTTAAAGTAATCTTAGTTGTGTGTCTTCTATCAATTACCAAAAATGTCTGTAGCTTTTATGACATCCTTCTGTGACAGTCTGTCAGAAGTGAGATAAGGGAATTTCCCTACTGTTTATAGCTCAGGGTATTCTGCTGTGATATCCTTTTACTTTGGTCTTGTCTTGGTGAAAAACTATTTATTACAGACTTATACATTATTTCCTCCCTTTTTTCCCCTAAGAATGGAAGAACATAGTTTAGGTGAATGCCTAATTATAAAGCAACCATAAAACTTACAGAAATTGCATGATTTTATCTTAAAGACTAATGCAGTTAACATTTTTTACTAAAGAGTTTCTTGGTAAAGAAATGTTGCAAAAGTCTCACTGATACCTTAGAATTCAGCACTTACTTTGTTAAGAAGGAACACTTCAAGGTCAATTTCATTTATGTAATCTGCACATACACACCTGATTCTCTTTTCAAAATACCATGCTTTCATTTGAGGAACGTTCAAATCTTAGCAGCCTATTCTCTGGTTGTCAAAAATTCTACCTTTTTTTTTGTTTTGTTTTGAAGCAGAACAGACCCAATACCATATGTTTTGTCTTATTGTTCAGAGGCATTGCTTGATAGTTTTGAAAGCAGAATATGAGCACAAACTACATAATTTTTTATAATAGGCACCTTGATTTGCAATCTTGGTCTTTTTGTGGTCTCTTTAAGTTTTTAGGTGTCTAACATTTGATACAGTTTTTGATGAGGATTAAAGAGGCACCTGTAAGTTGAATGTGAGATCAACATGTTGGTCTTTGGTGTATGTACCCATGTTCAACTGGTTGTCTTACTCCATAGAATTATAGAAACTCATATGAACAACAGACAATTGGAAATCATCTTAGAGATTTTCATGTGAAAAAGTTACTCTTTGGGCCTCTGCTACTTGCAAAATTTGGGGGTTCTAGATATGAAACTTAAATCAGGGACCCCAACTTCAGTCTGCTTCATAGTTCTCTCTTGTGTTCCATGCAGATGGTCTGGCTAGTTGTGCTCATCTCATTATGTGGAAGCTAGCAGCCAGCTACCCTAACTTGAGAGGGTTTCTGAGTGAGAAGAAGGATAACCCAAAAATAAAGGAATTTGTGTCCCATCCCCTCCCCCCTTAAGCACCCATGGCACTGGGGATTGATCCCAGGGTTCAAGAATGCTTGAACCTCTTCACTATCACATGTGTTGAACCTCTTCACTATCTTCTCAGCTCCCAGGCCCATTTTCTGTTAAACCTGAGGCAGCTCTCCTCAGGGATGTTTCCCAGGTTGGGTTTATTTGTTTGGGTTTTGTCCTCTTTCTTTCTTTCTTTTTTAACAGCTAATATAGATTAGCTTCAAAGTCCACCTTCTGGGTTCCCTTTGGGGAGAACAACACAGAGGTGATCTACTCTCTTAAGGTTAGTTCACTGTGGCACAGTGTGTGCTTTGGCATAATATGTGGTGAAGAGGGTTTTTCATAATAACCTTTTTCATTTCATGCTGTGCTGAAGGATAGATAACATCTATAGCCTCAAAAAGGAAATCGCTTGGGAAGATGTGAAGAACCTTTTTCAGTTAAAAGTATAGATGCTATAGTGGCTCCATGGCTTTAGTACAGACATGTCTCAAAGACTCTCTCTTTGCTTATTTAGGCCTGTCTCCTCCTTCCTACACATTCCCAGCTCCTGCAGCAGTTATTCCCACCGAAGCTGCCATTTATCAGCCCTCTGTGCTTTTGAATCCACGAGCCCTGCAGCCCTCCACAGCGTACTACCCAGCGGGCACGCAGCTCTTCATGAACTACACAGCCTACTATCCCAGGTAAGGCTCTGAAGGAAGTAGAAATGAGGGACAGAAACAAAGGACTCCTTTGATAGCCAGTGTTGAGCTCACAAAAGAATATTGTCTGCCACATTGAAGGTTAACATGGCAGGCCACAGCTTTGGGTCATATCTCTGACCAAGAAGGTTGTTTCAAGACAAACTGAAAGAAGTTTATTTTTTTTAACCATATTGGATAGCATAATCTTTTAGGTTACCTATGTATTACAACTTCCCTTTTTCACTCCTCCTATTATAGGGCTGTGAGTAGCACTAATAATCTTTGCAATAAGGTGACAATATGGGAATGAATCATAAAATAGAAAAATCTTTAATGGGAACAATTATGTTTTTTAATTGATACATTATAATTATACATAATGTAGGGAATCCTTGTTACATATTCATACATGAGGGCCGGGGATATAGCTCAGTTGGTAGAGTGCTTGCCTCAAAAGGCCTTCGGTTCAATCCCCAGCACCACCAAAAATAAAAAATAAAAATAAAAAGCATATTCATATATGAACCTGGTATTACAACATAATTTGGCCAATATTGGGAACAGTTGTACTTTTAAGTAGCATAAACTGAACGTCAACCCACAATACATGAAAATTGTTGCTTTAAATTTTCCCAGAGTCTGATTCTTTTCCCCTTAAATCTTTATTATAAACAAATCCAGAATTAAAGTACTCAATATTTTCTTAGGGTTAGTATATTTATATTTTAAGTATTTTATTCTTTTCACTGGCATTAAATTTTGGGGAGGTAACATGGCATAATGGAAAGGAAATTTTCAGTCTGGAAGTTGGGACATCTGAGTTTCATACCTTCTAACTGGGGAAAGTCACTTCACATTTATGGATCTTATAAAATAATGGGGTTGGCTAAGCTTTTGGAGTCCCTTTCAGGACTTTGCTTGTGATTCTAACTTGGTTATGTAAGGAATGACCTCTCATTCTTTCAAATTATTTTTCAAAAAAGAAAAAAAAAAGGTAAAAAATATCTATTTGGTCAGTGACATTTTTATTGATGTAAAATTTTAGTTTGTCATAAACAATATTCAAAATTTTTAAAAAGCCATTTATATCAAGATTTTCTTTCTTTCTTTCTAAGCTAGTTAGACTGAATGTTTCAAGTACATGTATGAATTTGTAAGTGAGGTTTTGAATAAATGGCCTGGAACAAATCCACTGATCCCTGTAGTTGCATTTATTTTCCTTCTTCCTCCAGTATAGTGTTTTTTAGTTGGGAGCAAAAACTTTAGGGCTACCTAATAGTCCCCTTTAGTTACATTCGTTTATTTTATGAGAAGTTTTTCAAACATCAGTAGTATTGAAAATATTTGTTCTACTGGTGAAGAATAGGAAGAAAGTTGTGATAGTTGTCGTCTGGTTGCATTGAAAAGGTTCAGAAGCATGAGTAACTGTTCATGGTTGAGTTCTGAGCCAGGCATCTGGCCCAACATCAATCTCTCACCTTCTCTGGACCCTTGAGATAATTACTTAATGCTAGTGGGCCCTGGCTATGAGGAACATCTTTGTCTACCTTTCTTATATCATCAGAGTGTCAGGGGTGGAATGCATTGTGCCTCTGAGTGCGTTGTGCCGTTCTTGTGCATACAATGCATTTGCAGAGTGTACAGTCCCATCACTGACTCACTATCTGGGCCTTGTCACAAGGAGGAAACTGGTAATAATGAGACCATGAGTCTGGAAGCCCCAAAGGCAGGAGGAAATGACATTTATGGCTTAATCACTTCTGTAGTTTTGGGCTCCTTCCTGTAGATTATTTTTCAGCTAGTAGTTTTAAAGATTATAATGTGCCCGTTAAGTCTGAGAATGTAGAGGCACAATGAGTGAAAGACCATTTCATATACCTGCATGTGCACTTTTAAGTACTGCACTGTCCACATTCCTTTTTTGTCATTGTTTTCGGGGAATGGGAGGGAGTGTGCTGAGGATTGAACTCCGTGGTACTCAACCACTGAGCCACATCCCCAGCCCTATTTTGTATTTTATTTAGAGACAGGGTCTCACTGAGTTGCTTAGTGCCTTGCTATTGCTGAGGCTGGCTTTGAACTCGAGATCCTCCTATCTCAGCCTCCCAAGCTGCTGGGATAACAGGCATATGCCACCTCGCGTGACTTGTCATTGTTTTTAAAACTTGTTATTATATCTACCCTAGGGAAAGAGGGTATAATTGTTTGTTTTAATTCTTTCTAGATTTACATGACCGTAGAGTGTGTTTTGACATATTATACATACATGGAATATATAACTTATCCTAATTAGGATCCCGTTCTTGTGGTTGTACATGATGTGGAGTCTCACTGGTTGTGTATTCCTCTATGAACATAGTAAAGTTATGCCTGATTCATTCTGTCTTTCCCATTTCCATCCTCTCCCTTTCCTTCATTCTTTTTTGTCTAATCCAATAAACCTCTCTGTATCTCATTCTTATAACTTTTTATAACCTCCCCAAAGTAAAAATACCTCAGAATTTAAGTTTATTTTTAGATATCCAAACTTTATTCCTCTGTGAACCAAAGCTCATATTTATCTTTAAATACATATATTTCTGTAGAAATGGAATTTTTGAATTGAAGGTCATGTGTGTTTAAGCTAACACTTACCAGTAACTCTTAATATGTTTTACTATTTTAACTTATGTTTCCCCAATTCTATTGAAATTATCTGCACAAATATATGAAATTAAATAAGCATGAGGTCTATATGCTCTTAGTTATATTATAAAAATCTGGCAAAAAAATTTTTAAAGATATTTTGCAATGCTTGGGATCAAAAATGCCAACCAAGCACTCTACTCCTGAGCTACAGCCCAGCCTGGAGTAATTTAAGAAGCAAATTCCAAAAACAAAATATTTAATTGTTTTGGCATAACAACAACATTTTTTAATCTGATGTGGCAGTAGGGCTATTTGAGGCTTTTGAAAAACTTCGTAAATTTTCAAGTGTATTTATGCCTATTCTTTGATAGGTAGGAACCTTTTGAGAGGAACCTAGGTTTGAAAAAAAAAACAAAACAGGATATTAATCAACAGCTCTGGGGCTACAGGTGCTTGCCTACCATATGCAAGGCCCTGGGTTCTATTCCCAGCACAATAAATAAATAGGCAACAGAAGTCATTTATCTGGATACTGGGGATTGAACCCAGGACCTGGTGCTTGACTCCAGCCTTAGCTACAAACCTAGCCCCTACACTAAAATTTTAAATTCTCACCCTTTTGTGGGGGTTTGGTGCTACTGACATTGAATCCAGGGGCACTTAGCCACTGAGCCACATTCCCAGCCCTTTTTAAATTTTTTTTTAAATTTTGAGACACTGTCTAACTAAGTTGCTAAGGCTGGCCTTTAACTTGCAATCCTCCTGCCTGTCTTCCAAGTCACTGGTATTATAGATGTGCACCCCACAATTTTTTAATAAAATATGTCAATTTAAAGTCAGATTAATTCAGTATGATGTGCTCACAATAACGAATATGTTCACTTAAGTGATCATTACTTTAAAATATAAAAATGCTAATGTATTTTGCAGGTTTGAAAAAGTGGTTATTTTAAAATGATTTTTAATTATTTGAGCTGTGTAACTTTTAGTTTAAATGAGTAAACTCTGAGCATTTTCTACATGCACTGTATTGGAAGTATCACAGTTAATAAAAATTTGGACTCTGGTGTAAAGTGGCTGGCAGAATTTGCACCTGTGCAAAGTCAGTGACATAAGGACTCCTACAGCCTGAGGTGGAGGGGCTTTGTCTCTATTTTGTCTCTTCTAACTTGTTGTGTTCAAAATTTGGAAGATAAGCTCAGTAGTGACATTGCTCTGAGATATAGTACCTTGAGTTACTTGAGGAATATTTAAGGAAAAGATATGATACAAAGAATGCTTTTCATCTATTTTTAAATAAATTAGCAGTCTGAATGTGTGACTGTTACAACAGCATCTTGAAGAGCAAATGAAATTACTACACATGTGACTCAAGTGGTTTTCTCCTTTCCCTTGGAGAAGAAGGTTTCAGTTCCCAAGTGACCATGGCTTAGCCAAGATTCAGAAGAATTAGAGAGGGCATCCATTGATGGCCACCCTGCTTGTCACTCCAGATGAGATAGATAATAGCCCAACTTTTCTCTCCCATCACACCAAGTCCTACCTTTTATTCTGACCTATCATTTTTCTTAGAAAAGAATATTGTTTTCATCAATGCTGTAGCACAGGTGAGAAACACTGCTTCTTCAAACATGAATTACTATAAATGTCTTGCATGTGACTGTTGCCTGGTCTTTTGTAGTACACTGTAAATAATGACAAGTAATATCATCTTGAGTCGGCAAAGGGAGCAAGCAAACTTTGACTTTTTTTCCCCATGAATGATGCTTTGCTCACATGTTTATGTGAACAACTTACTATGGGGGAAAATATTTTCTTAGGATAAACATTTCTTATAAAATCAGCTTATTTTTACATAAGCAATGAATATGTATAGTTAATAATACTGATGCATTTTATGGTCTTTGGTTTATAACACTTTATTGTATTCTATTTTGAAATTTTTTACAAATAAATGGGGAAAAAATCAAGCATCTGAAAGATGCCTTTATTTTGTATTTTGAATCCTTATCTTGTTTATGATTTTTTTTTTTTTTGAGGTATTAAGGATTGAACCTAGGATTACATATATAAGCAAGCACTCAAGCGACTTAGCTACATCCTCAGCCCCACCATTTTTTTTTTTGAGTACATGAATCTTGATAAGTTGTTAAGTCTGGGCTTCAACTTGTAATCCTCTTGCCTCAGCCTCCCAAGTCACTGGTTGGGATTTCAGGCATACACCACTGCACCTGGCATTATTTTCTAGTACTTTGTCTATTTCTTTTCCTATCTGCCTTTTAGTTTTTCTGGTGCTAGGGATTGAACCCACTGCTCATGCATGTTAAGCATAGTTTTACCATTGAGATCCCCAAGGTCCTATAAATTTGATCAATTAATTGATTCATTGGTGCTGGGGGTTGAACCTATAGGCACTCTACCACTGAGCTACATCCCTAGTTCTTTATTTTATTTTATTTTTAAGTTGTAGATGAACATACAGTATCTTCTTCTTCTTCTTCTTTTTTTTTTTTTTTTAATGTGGTGCTGAGGATCAAACCCAGTGCCACACACATTTGAGGCAAGTGCTTTACCATTGAGCTACAGCCCCAGCCCCTCAGTTCTTTTATTTTGTAAGAGTGTCAACTCTGTTACTGAGGTTGGCCTTGAACTTTCAACCCTCCTGCTTAAGCCTCCCAAGTTGCTGAGATATAGGTGTGTACCATCATGCCAGGCACTATGTTGTCTTTTAAACCATCTCTCTATTTCACCAAAATAAAAATGTCCTCAATTAGAAAACATTTTTTTTTCATTTGAGTTCAAAATAATCAGTAAGCTACCTGGAAACAGCCAATGTTAACCAATAAACTGGAAAAGGGTTGCTTCTAGAGATAGGTTCTGATTTGTTGGAAGAAAATGGTAAGGGTGTGATTATCTTAACTTTTGTGAATGTGCTTCTCTGAAAATTGTCATCTTCTATACTTTGCCCAGGAACATAAATTTCCTTGGATCAGCTGAGCACATGGTATATACCTATAGACTCAGCTGCTCTGGAAGCTGAGGTAGGAGTATCACTTGAGCCTAGGAGTTGCAGACTAACCTGGACAGCTTAGATCCTGACTCAAAAAATAAACAAAAAAGGTCCATGGAATACAGTGTTCTTTTATTGTTTCTTAAATTTTTCATCAACATAATACTTTCAGAGTTACTCTCCTGCCCCTCAAACCTCTAAGGATCACTTGGGTTATCATTTTGTACTTTTCATTGAGCAACAGGACTTATTATAATTTGTAGTACAGGAACCCATTTTCAAATAACAAATTGCTGGAGCAATCTTTAAGTAGACAGATTTGTATTTACAACACAATATGATGATAACTAGTATGTGGTTTATTTTATTTTTTATAGGTTGAATGTAATTGGAATAAATTTATTACTTACCTGACTTTTTCTGTGGTACATAAATTCATAAGTTGGGTTCAATAGTTTTTTGGTTTTTTGGAGGATTCTTTTTTTTTGTTCCAAAATGGTTTTCTGGGATTTTTTTTTTTTTAAACCAGGGATTGAACTTGGGGGCACTCAACCACTGAGCCACATCCCCAGTCCTATTTTGTATTTTATTTAAAGACAGGGTCTCACTGAGTTGCTTAGCACCTCCCCATTGCTGAGGCTGGCTTTGAACTCGTGATCCTCCTGTCTCAGCCTCCCAAGCTGCAGGGCTCATAGGTGTATGCCACCACACCTGGCTCCAAAATATTTTTTTATGTTTGTTGGTTACTTAGACTTTTTCCAAGCAGTATGTGCACATGCCTGAGGAAGCTTATAGATCCTATCAGGAGAACTTACAGAAATCCAGGATTCACATGTAGTAGTGAGTACAGAGAACTTCACTATTAAATTTATGGAGAGTGTTGAAAATTTAACTTCTTTGAGGATTTTTTTTTTTTTTTTGAGAGAGAATTTTTTAAATATTTTTCTTCTTTAGTTTTTGATGGACACAACATCTTTATTTTTATTTTTATGTGATGCTGAGGATCAAACTCAGTGCCCTGCGCATGCCAGGCGAGCACGCCACCGCTTGAGCCACATCCCCAGCCCCAATATCTATTTTTTATGTGGTGTTGAGGATCGAACCCAGTGCCTCATGCATAGTAGTCGAGCGCTCTACCTCTGAGCCCCAGCCCCTTGAGTTTTTATTTTAGATGAAACTTAGTGGGAGATCTCCACATGAATATTGACTCCAGGTTTACACTAGCAAGGATCGAAACAGTGTTTCTCCACTAATTTTCCAAATATGCAACCTGTAATACTAGCATGTTTATAAATGTTAGTGAAAAGGTCCATGCAGTAAGTTAGCAAAGCAGTGGGAATCAGCTTGCTTTCTGCAGGACTTCACAAGAGCATTCCATATTAGTAGAGTATCGTCAGTCATTCAGAGGGGATAACACAATTCTCTCATTTTCTCTTAAACTGTTTCTCTAACAAGAAAGGTAATGCTTGCATCTTCTTGTCTCTAGGGAAATACAGCAAGTCTCAAATTCTTAATATTGTCATACTATGACTACTTTTAGTTTGGGAAGTCTCCTGATAGCATTCATTAGTGTTAGTGAAGTCATCTTTTTTTTTTTTTTTTTTCAGGGAAATGGAATTTTTTTTCTACATTGTGTTTCAAAAAGTTTTTACCTAAATATGCAGAGGAACATTAAGGACTGCCGTGGAGGAAGTCTTAGACAAGCTCATAATATTCACTCATGTGTTTCATTCAGCAGTTTCTTAACATGCACTCAGTGTACCTTACCAAAGGAACCTTGGCAGTGGTTCCAGGTAATCCATGTCTTTACAGCCATGATGTTCTCACAGGTTTCTGAATGTAAACATGTGGAAAAGCCCCTCTTGTATTGTTTTCATTTTGGCTTCAACTCATCTCCCAGGCCACTGGTCCTTTGTCTGTTCAGGCAACCCCAGGTGGGGTTTCTCCCTCAGTTCAAGCACAGTCTCTTTGTTCACTTACTTGATGTGGTACAGTCTCTCTAGTACTCAGCCACCTTTGAACTCAGTGTTTTGTTGAATTCATTTTGGCTCTGTTTTGTTCCTTTTTAGTGATGATAATTTGTGAACTTCTATAGCTTTTGAGTAGACATAACTTTATTGGCACCTTTCATAGGTGAGACATTAATATTCTGGCACTGAAGAATCATTAACTTAAAAGTACAATGAAGGTTGCTAGCACAGTGGCTTACACCTGTAATCCCAGCTACTGAAGAGGATGAGGCATGAGGATCACAATTTCAAGTCTAGCCTGAACAACTTAAACAGTCTTTTTTTTTTTTAGTTGTTGGTAGACATTTATTTATTTATTTAATATATGGTGCTGAGAATCGAACCCAATGCCTCATGCGTGCCAGGCAAGTGCGCTACCGCTGAACCACTAGGCGCTTAAAAAAATAATAAAAATGAGGGCTGGAGCTGTGGTCAATGGCAGAGCACTTGCCTAGCCTGCATGAGGCACTGAGTTCCATCCCTACCACATAAAAATAAACAAATAAAATAAAGGTATTGTGTCCATCTACAACTAAATAATAATAATAATAATAATAATAATAATAATAATAATAATAAATGTGCCAGGCGCAGTGCCGCGCACTTGTAATCTCAGCAACTAGAGAAGCTGAGGCAGGACGATTGCAAGTTTGAAGCTAGCCTCAGTAACTTAGTGAGCCCTTAAGCAACTCAGTGAGAACCTGTCTCTAAATAAAATACAAAATGGGGCTGGGGATGTAGTTTAGGGGCCAAGTGCCCCTGGGTTCAATCCCCAGTTCTTCTTCTTCTTCTTCATCCTCCTCCTCATCATCATCTTAAATGGCAGAAGATGTAGTTCTGTTCTGGAGGTCAATCTCCAGTACTAAGCAGAGGGGTAAAATGGAGATAAGAACCTACAATAATGACTAATAATTGAACATAAAGATTAGATTGTGTTACTGATAGTCTTATTTTATTTTATTTTTTTTAAATGTATTTTTTTTTTTTTTAAGAGAGGAGAGAGAGAGAGAGATGGGGAGAGAGAGAGAGAATTTTTTAATATTTATTTCTTTTTTAGTTATTGGCGGACACAACATCTTTGTTTGTATGTGGTGCTGAGGATCGAACCCCGGCCGCACGCATGCCAGGCGAGCTCGCTACCACTTGAGCCACATCCCCAGCCCCTGATAGTCTTATTTTAATGAAGTAATTTATGTTCTTAAGAAAATTTTGTGTTTGAATTGTTTTTCTACTGCCTAATTTTATAACAGCTTTTATTGAGATAATTTGATAAGTTTGACCTTTTATTGTGTGGGAATGAACCCAGGGCTCCACACATTATAGGTAGCCCTCTAACACTGAGTCATACATCCCCAGTACAAAAATCAATTAATTTTTAATGTTTATTGGTTTATAGTATACTTGTTGAGTGTGCCGATAATTTTAGAATAATTTTACAATCTAACTTTTAGATAACTAACAGTCTGATTTTAGAATATTCTATCATCCCACTAAGAATCTTGTGCCCATGAGGAAATCTCACTTGCTGGGCTGGGATTATAAGTGCTGGGAATTGAACCCAGGTCCTTGCATGTGCCAGGCAAGCACTCTGCCACTAAGCCATGTCTCCCACTCCTAAATAATATTCTGGTGATGAGTTTATTCCATGTTCAGTTTATGCATTCATCATTTGGTGACATTTGGAATTGTTTATGCCTTTTGGCTGTTAATACAGAAAGCAACTGTGAATGTGCATATTCAAGTTTCTCTGTGAACAAATGTTTCTGGTTTTCTTTCGTACATAGATAGGTTTGGTGGCCCATTTGTTAACTCCATTTAACTTTTAGAAAGTGCCAAATTCTTTTTCCAACTGACATCATCATTTTACATTGCTACCTGCAAGGTATTCGAAGTCTAATTTCTTTTCATCCTTCCTTTTCTTATTTTATTTTGGTCATTTTCATAGATGCAGAATTATTGTTTTGATTTTTGTTTTCTTAAATGACTTGATTTTTAGCATCTTTTTATATGCTTATTAACCATTTAAAGATCATCTTTGGAGAATTGTTCAAATTCTTTGCATGTTTTAAAACCAGATATATTTTTTAAAGATGTTTATTTTTTGGAATTAGGAATTGAGTCCAGGGTACCGAGCTCCATCACCAGTCCTTTATTTGTTTGTTTTTGTTTTTTGAGTTAGAGTTTCACTAAGTTGCTCATGCTGGCCTCAAACTTGTGATCCTCCTGTTTCAATTGCCTGAATCACTTGGATTTTTAGGCGTATACCATCACATTTGACAGGAGTTTTTTTGATTGCAAAATTTCTTCATATTTTAAATATGAAATGCTGTAAGATATGATCTACAAATATTTTCTCTCAGTTTGTAAGTTGTCTTTTCATTTTATTATTGGTGTCTTTTATAACATAAATTTTGGGGCTGAGGATATAGCTTAGTGGTAGAACACTTACCTAGCAGAAGCAAGACCCTAGGTTCAATCCCAGTTCTGAAAATAATAATAATAATAAGTTTAATAAAGATTATTTCTGCCTGTCTCACTTTTGGTGTCATATCTAACTTTGTGCCACAAAAATTTACTACTATATTTTCTTGGAAGTGTTTCTTATATTTAGCTCTATAATTCAATTTAATTTTTTTTTTTTTTGGTCAGTAAATTCACTCTTTTATCTGTGGATACTTCATTGTTCCAGCACCATTTATTGAACTGAACTTTGTTGTTTTGTTTTTCTTTGGTGCCAGAAATCAAACCCAGGACCTAGTGCTTAGCACATTCTAAGTACTCTCCCTACCATTGATGTACAAGCCCAGCCTAAGTACCACTTACTAAAAAGAGTATTCTTCTCACATGAAATTGCATTTGAATACTTGTCAAAAATAACTGACCATTGAGTGCTGTGGCACACACATTATAGGATTACATGCCTGTAATCCCAGTGGCTTGGGAGGCTGAAGCAGGATGATCACCTCAGCAAAACTGAAGTGCTAAACAACTCAGTGAGACCCTGTCTCTAAATAAAATACAAAAAATAGGGCTGGAGATGTGGCTTAGTGGTTGAGTGCTCCTTAGTTCAATAGCCAGTACATAACCCCCATCCCTACCCCCCACCAATCAATTGACCAAGAGTGTAAGGGTTTCTGTTTTCTCAATTCTGTTCCATTGATATATATGCCTATCTTCACACTAATACCACAACGTCTTGATTGTTGTAGCTTTGTAGTAAGATTTGAGTTTGGGAAATGTTTAGTCTTACTTTTGGTCTTTTTCAAGAGAGTTTTCTATTCTGTTTTTTAAATAGATATATTTTAGCTTTGTTCAGCCTTATCAAAATTTTCAAAATAAAAAAGCCAGTTGCAAATTTTTTTCTTTTTGATTTTTCCTATGTATGTGCATGTGTGTGTGATGCTACTGGGAATCAAACTCAGAGCTTCATGCATGGTATGTAAGCCCTCCAGCTAGTTATAATTTTGATAATTACAGCATGAATCTGTAGACCACTTTGGAAGGTGTGGCCATTTTAACAATACTGTTTTCTATTCATGAACATGAACTTTTTTAGTTGTAGATGGACATAATACCTTTATAAAGTGATACTTTGTGAATTTAGATGTACAAATTTTGCACTTTTAAGCTTTTTTTCCAGGTATGTTGTTATTGTTGTTGCTATTGTAAATGGACTTATTTTCTTAGTTTTTCTTGTTGTAGTGTATGGAAATGCAATTGACCTATATTTTGTATTGATCTTGTATTTTGTTAACTTACTGAAAGGGTTTATTTTAGTAGCATTTTAGTAAATTCCTTTCGATTTCCTATATGCAAGTTTGTATTCTATAAATTACTCATTTTTGCTTACCAGTAATTCACCAAAAAAAAAAAAAAAAAAAACCTTGGAGTTTAGGATTTAAGTTGCTCAAAAATTTTTGATCCCTATCAGGCAGATATATTGCATACTTGATTTTCTTTATGATTCCTTGTATATAGCAGCTAATATTTATTGTGAAAAATAAATGTAGGAATTCAAGTTGTATTTACGCTTCATCAGTATGTGCTACTTTAGAAGCTAAATAATTGTCCTTTATAAGCTTAAGTCTCTGGTTGTATAAGTTTTATCTTTTTTTTTTTTTTGATTCTTTTTTTTTATTATTAGTTTTGTTTTTAATCTTGAGTGTATTCTGAGGGTACTAGAGACCCTAAGCTTATAGATCTGTAGGCAAAGGTAATAGAATAAGCCAGGACAGTGCCATAAAAATTAATGAATTAGAGCCAGGCATGGAGGCATATACCTGTAATCCCAGTGACTCGGGATGCTGAGGTAGGAAGATCACAAGCCCAAAGCCAGTCTCAGCAACTTAGCAAGTAACTCGGCAAGACCCTGTATCTAAATAAAATATAAAGAAGAGCTGGGTATGTGGCTCAGTGGTTAAGCACCTCTGGGTTCAATCCCCATTACCAAAAGAAAAAAAAGAAGAAAAGAAAAAAAGAAATAGTATGCTGAGGAAATGAACAGATTTTCATATCTTACATGGAAAATTCCGAGTAACTAGTAATGAAATACATGTAGAGCAAATAAGATCTTTGAATGGTAATGGTTGTATAGAAGAATAATGTTGAAGTAGAAGTTGAGAAATCTAGTTGGTTCTTCTAGTTTGGCAAAGAGCTAATTGGTTGTGTTCAGTTAGGAAATTATTTAACTTTTTTTTTTTTTTCTTTTTCCCTTGGCACTGGGTATTGAACCAAGAAACTTAACCATGTTAGGCAAGTGCTCTAACACTGAACCATGACTTCATTTCTATTTCTACCTCTGTAAAAAGAGAGGAGGTATGGCTGATGATAGCCAATCCTATGCCAACCCAAAATTCAACATTCCCTCTGTCTCAAGCCTCTTGGGTATACATTCGTTAACTTGGAATCTCTAACAGTAATTATCAACCTTGGTTTCCGTAGGGATTGCTTGAACTGCTTTACATTAATGCCTTGTTTTGCTTCTCTTCAGTTTATAATTCTTAATTTGGTTGGGCAGGCTCTTAGGTATAAAAATCTCCTTAAGTGATTCTAATTTACAAATAAAATTGAGGGCCACTGCCTCAGAGACTTAAAAGTTCAGAACAGTTTTGATGTCAGGTAATATTTTTGAGTTTCCATTATTTTACAAATGATGAAATAGACATAGTAATGAGTAGGAAGAGGATGATGGCATGGTATTTTATGGAGTAATTTGATAGGTTAAATCATTGTATCTGAAGAACAATTCTGTGAAACTACAAAGATGGTAACCATTCCCGTTTAGCAGACAGGAAAGTTGAATTTAGAAAAGTTGAGCTGCTCTAGGTTACTGTGCTTGTATGAGGAGTGTTGGTTTAGAGACACATTCATATTAACTCATCTGTTCAAATTATGTAAGATAGATACTCGAAAAGATTTTTATTGCCTCCCATTTTGTGTTTGTCTTTGAAATGGGATAATACCTAGTTAGGAAGAGGAATAGGAGATAATCTAAAGTTGGGAGTCTATATTATTCTTTAAGCCTATGACTTGTAGGCGAAAAAGGTCCCTAATTGAAATTACAGTTATCTGGCCACCAGTTGTGATAGAAAGCAGATAGAGTGGGGGGCAGTGTAAAGTTAATTGTGAGAGTAGCATAGTGATTGCTGGGGTTGCCACATGAAGTTAGGTGTTCACTTGGCTTGTGCTCCTTAGAGGTAACTGCTGCAGGTAATACCAGGAGGACCCATTAATCAATATTGTCTTATTAATGGTGACTATTTTAGTTTGTTATGTATCCCTTCCAACTCCTCCCAACTCTTATTTTAAAAAATCCTGTTGAAATAAATAACTAATAGATGCTATCCTCCTTTGCTTTGCTGTATTATTGTTTTGCTGCATATTTGCTTGTGTATATATAGGTAGAACAGTCTATTCTTTGGAGCAATCATTTTGGATACTTTTCTCTGGTTATGGTTCCTTTTAGTCCTTTGTAGTCATGCCTTAGTATTCCTGATAACTAGCCAGTTAATCATCAGTGAGCTGGGCTTTGGAAGTGGTGCTTTGTGGTTGAGCGATTGTGAAGGCTTAATACTCTCCTTCCTCTCCTTTTAAGAATCTGAGAGATTTGGGAAAGCCCTGCATTTAACTCTGCATTAACCTCACTGCCTTTCAACTCTTGGCTTTTGCAAAAATGTGAGACAGAACTGCCATGGTGCTCTTACCTGTCTTAAGAAAGATAGCTCTGAGAAGCATAAGAAGGATCACCTTAAAGTCCATTTCCTTAAGTAACTAATGTTTTTAGAGTAAATATTCAACATTGTCTGTTCCTGTTGGTTCACTATGCTTTCTCTTCCTTTAGCCCCCCAGGTTCGCCTAATAGTCTTGGCTACTTCCCTACAGCTGCTAATCTTAGCGGTGTCCCTCCACAGCCTGGCACGGTGGTCAGAATGCAGGGCCTGGCCTACAATACTGGAGTTAAGGAAATTCTTAACTTCTTCCAAGGTTATCAGGTCAGTAGCTTGAAGAAGAAAAATCCTCAGTGCCCTTATTATTTAAGTTTGCTTTGTCTAAAGAATGAAGCCAGGAAAGAAACAGCTTCTCTGAAACTCTCATGTATTTATGTGTGCTAATGGATTTACTTATGAAAGCAAATAGATCCAGAGTCAGTGTCTAGGAACTGAGTTCAAATTCATCCTCTTGACAAGATTAAGGCTTTTCTATGCTGTCTTAATTCTTTCCATTTAATCTATTGGTTTTTGTTTGTTTGTTTTGTTTTTTAAAGACATTGCTACTTTGAGAAGCTCTTCGGGGAACAGAGCAGTACAGTGTTTTCATCAGGAATTGGATTGGTCAAGGAGGCATTTTGTGAGAAGTTGGGTGTCAAATCTTAATTTATAGAGAAAGCACTTGGGCTGGGATGTAGCTCAGTGGTAGAGTACTTATCTAACAAGCATAAGGCCTGGGTTCAATCCCCAGCACTTTCAAAAAAAGAAAAAAAGCACTTTAACATGGAATTTAAAGTTAAGTATTTAAAAGTGATCTGTCTGGTACCTAATCTGGGTGGGAGGGGATACTGCCTAACCTACTGGAGAGCCTCAGTGGGTCCTTAGAATGAGTTCTGGGGTAATCTGTGAGTCTTTCATTGGATGATCTGCTATTAATTCTAGTGAGGCTGATATTTGCTCTTATCAAGCTTTTTCTAACACTTCCTGTGTCCATCAGCTATTCTCTGGCTTAAACTAAAGAATGAGGTACTTTTTGGCAAGAGCTCTTAACAATGACAAAATCTGCTCATTTCCGACTCATCTGGGCAGATACCTTTCCTTTCTCAAATCACTTAATTACCTAAATCTTGAATCCCCTTTCCTGCATTGTCTAAAAATAAATAACTTGCACTAGCAAAAAATTGTCTTTTCTTCCTGGAGCCAAACTTGGTTGGATTCTTCTAAGTTGAAAAACTGTTATGCAGAATAGTTAAATCCTTAAATAGCCCTGGAGCTTTTGCAGCATAGCATGTAAGGGCTATGTATGTGTCTGCAGAGGCTGTTTCATCCTTAGGATGGGTTTACAAGTTGGGATCTATGAGTCATAGAGGATTGTGATCTGAGCTAAAATAACTGATGATGCTATGTGCCCCAAACCTACCAAGTCACCACAGTTGTCTTAAGGGCTTTAACGTATCAGAAAATATTCTTTGCAAGTAAAGAAAATCCATGAATGATAACAAAAGACTGCCTGGCTTAGCACATTCTTATCTAGAATAAAAGTAAGATTCTTACTCATTCTTATTCATTCTTATTCTAGAAATAGGGTTTTTTTTTTTTTTTTTTTTAGAGTTAAGTAGATACTTCACCCTTCATTAAAAAATTATGATGCTTTAGGAGGGTCTTGAAAGGGTAATAATGTTACTTTAAAACTATATCTGGTTCATTAGATTGAGAAACTTTTACCAGAAATTTATTGACCAGATAGTTTTAAGCTCATAGAGGAAACATTTTATTTTATTTTTTTCTTTTATGGGGGTACCAGAGATTGAATTCAGGGGCACTCGATCACTGAGTCACATCCCTAGCCCTGTTTTGTATTTCATTAGAGACAGGGTCTCACTGAGTTGCCTAGTGTCTCGCTAAATTGCTGAGGCTAGCTTTGAACTCACAATCATTCTGCCTCTGCCTCCTGAGCCTATGGGATTACAGGCATATGCCACCATACCTGGCCTTAATTTTTGTATTTTATTGGCCTATTATAGCAAATCCAAGGAGTTTTCAAGTTTAATGGTCAGCTAGATTAACTTCTTTTTAGTTTGTGTGGTATTTTATGTTCACCCTGAATAAAATTAAGTTGTCTTACCCATAAGTTAGTAATGAGAATAAGCAGAATTATTGTTCTGAAAAGAGTGTTGTGTCTGGCATTTGTGGTTATATATTTTACCACAAATATATAATAGAGATTATTTCTATACTTATGAAGAATACATGGTTCAAAAACAAGCTAAAATAACATCAGTCTGTAGCATTTATTCTCTTTTTTTGTGTGTGGTGCTAGGGATTAAACCCAGGGCCTTGGGCGTTTGAGGAAAGCACTCTACCAACTGAGCTATATCCCTAGCCCTTGACCTTCATTTTTGAAGTGGTTGGAATTTGTAAACTGGATCAGTAAATTAGAATTACCTAGGAACGTCAATTATCCAGCTGAATATATTAAATTATTACAATACTGTCTTCAGTAATTTAAGCTTTGAGGCATGCATTAAAAATGCTTATATATAACCCAATTTCATGTAATTTCCACATAAAATCTTTTTTGTGGTACTCTGGATTGAACTCAGGAATGCTCAACTCCTAAATCACATCCCCACCCCTAAACACCCCCCCCCATTTTTTTTTTTGAGACAGGATCTTACTAAATTGCTTAAGGCATGGCTAAATTGCTAAGGCTGCCCTTGAACTTCCAATCCTCCTGCCTTAGCTTCCCAAATTGCTGGGATTACAGGCAGGCACCACTGCACCTGTCCAAAGCTCATATTTTCTATTCTTTAAAAGTCTATGTCTTCTGCCTTTTTATTTGTTGTTTCCTGTTCTCAGTTATTCGGGTTACAGCCAGTCTCTATAGATTCCAGATTTATTTGATTTGGCTTCGTCACAAGACAGTAAAATTAGCGGATGACTTCTTAAGAAGAAAACTGTTAAGTGTAATCTGTGTTTATCTTTACAGTACACTTATCACTGTTGTTGGTTTAATGGGAAGTTTTAATTTTATTTCTGGTTATGACTAAACTTACATAATTTTTCATGATAATTGTATTTATGTGCATTAGCAAATACCAAGGAAATAATTGAGTAAATGACATTCATTGATGGTCACTGATTCTGTCATTTAAAAGAAGGTAGAACTTGATGTAATAACGGCATATATCATTTTATAAATACATTATCATTCAAGATAAAGTTTTGAACGGCTTTTCCCCAAAATTTCTTCCATAATTCCAGCTTTGTGTTTTCCATAACTTCATTTGGGTTGGGAGCTAAAAAGCCAGAAAGAGGAAAGATTTACAAAAGGGAAGGAGTTCTGATGGTTAAAGCATGTATTGGAATGGGTTCTGCTATCATGTCTGCTTCCTTATAAAGTTAAGCCACCTGAGTTAGGTCTATTTTAATAATTAAGAACAAAATTTCTGAAGACAACACATAATGAAAGTATTTGTTAATGAGGGTGTCATTCTGATCAATATCATCAGCTTATAGGTATTTTAGTGGGTGGACCTCTTGTTCATATAATTCCTTTAATTTTTTTCCTTTGCTCTTAGCATTCCTTTTGCTATCAATGGCTTTGCATTTCAATCAGTGCTGGTTTTCGTTTCTCCACAAAGTAATAACTTTAGTCAATGTCTCTGGATCACTCACTACTAAGATTTTTACTTGGTGCTCAACTAAGAGAGTAAGATTGATATTTTAATTATATTCAGTACTATTTTAAATTCATTGGGTTATTGGGAGATATTGAGTACTGGGCTTATTATAAAATGCCTTGCAAATTATTGTTGCTTTATTATATGATATCCAGTCATACTTGGAAGTATCATGGAAGTTACTGTTCACAAAATCTGAAGGTTTGGTCTCCAAACAAAACTTCCATGACACTTTGTTGGTAGATATATTTGGTTGAAATAATAACCATCCATAGTGACAGCATGTCCATCTTTTGATCTTTTTTGTTTTGAATTGCATTTTAGTATGCAACCGAGGATGGACTTGTACACACAAATGACCAGGCCAGGACTCTACCCAAAGAATGGGTTTGTATTTAAGGGTCCCAGCAGTTAGACCATCCTCAGAAAAGAAGGTAAGGCTTTATGACACACAAGGTAAATTATTATAAAGGACCAAAGAGAGAGGCCAAGTATCTGAAGGTGTTTTAGGAGTCAAAGGAGAGTTTTCTTCTTTTTCTTCTCTCTTTTTTTTTCTTTTTCCTAATGGCATTATATAGGGAAAACCTTTTTTTTTAATATTTTTATTTTGTTTGTTTATTTTTATGTGGTGCTGAGGATCGAACCCAGTGCCCCTCACAAGTGCGAGGCAAGCGCTTTGCCACTGAGCCACAAACTCAGCCCTCTTTTTCTTTAATGTGATAATGAGTGTCAGAAAACTAAAAGTAATGAAGACAGGAATTAATTTTGTCTTCTAAGAAGAAAGTAATTAAGCAATATTTATGGATGAGAGTTGCATATTGTTTGGGGGCAAGAGAAAACTTTTTAAAAGTATACAACTCAGCCAGGCACACCTGTGCTCCCAGCTTTTCAGGAGGTTGAGACAGAAGCATCCTCTGAGTCCAGGAGTTTGAGATCAGATTAGGCAACATAACGAGACCCTGTCTCTAAAACAAGACAGACAAAAGTGCTTATTTTCCAAAATGATTGAAAAGGTTTTCATTGTCTTTTTTTTCCCCCCCCTCTTCCAACTCTGTCTCCATGGAAGTGGGGCTAAGGATACAGCTCAGTGGTATGCTTACCTAGTGTGCACAAGGCCCTAGTTTCAATCCCCAACATTGCAAAAAGTAAATGAAAATACAGGAAAGGAATCCTGATCAAGGTTAAAATAATTTTTTGGAGGTTTTTTTTTTTTTTTTTTTTTTTTTGTCCCTTAATTTACAACTTCTTCCTAAAGGATGCTGGCATTCTGTGCAGGATTCCCAAGGGATGGAGTTGTAGGGACATATTGAGGAATCACTGTAGTTTATTTCTTCATATCTGATTGTTGGGTTTGCTAAAGTTTGTGTACTGGCATGTCATTTACTAATTTTGTTGACATTTTCATAGCTAACACCTCGTGGACTTGAATCATATGGATTCGGATTTGGAAATGGGTTTGCTAAAAATCTGTTGACCTTGAGAATTCACAGCTTAGAATCTCATCATGAGCTGTGGAAACATTAGTTTTAGCTGAAGATTTTCAGATCTGCCATTTTCAGTGAAGTTAGGGTGTTGTGGTCCTATCAAAGAATATCTATCTATAGATAGATAGATAGATAGATAGATAGATAGAGACACTTTGCAGTGGGAAACGGGGTCTTTAGCCTGGGTCACAGTGGTGAGTTCATGTTATTCTAGTAGCTGTTATCCTTTTTAGTACCTACTTTGGAACACTTTGCTCCTTGAAGTGTTTTCAAAAGACCCCATGGTCACTTCATAAGCTATTGACAATGCCCAAAGGCCCTCCTGGGAAGGAGACTTGATGTCTGGCTGAATGAAATACCTCCTCAGATGACTAGGGATGCTTTTTGTTTTGTTTTTCTCTCACTGTTCAGTTCCAGGTTTCTTATTCCTTAGGTCTCAAGGGCAGTGTCAATCTCTAAATTTCAATCTGTCAACAGTGCTTAGCTATAGTTGCATTTTGTGTGTGTGTAGAAATGAGAATATTTTAGAAGTGACATATTTATGCTTTGTAAAATGGGCAGAAAATTAGTGCTGTGGATGTGACTTAACATGATTTTCTGTGAGAATCAGGTAGATTAATTTAAAACAACTTTTACAAACTATTTATATACTTATTTTGCAATGCTGGGGACTGAAGTTAGGGCCTTGTGCATGTTAGGCAAGTAGTCTAGCTCCAAGGTACATCCCCAGCCTAGGTTTTACAAACTATAAATTTCTATATTAAAACAAATAGCTTTTGGTGCTGTGATGGCAATAACTTAGTAAAAAAATTTAAAGTTTTGTGTGTGTGTTTACTATCATCTAAGTTGCAGGCATAATTTAGATTTCATCAGTTTTTTCTACTGGTATCCTTTCTCCATTCCATGATCCAATCTGCATTCCCATTGCATTTAATTGTCCTGTCTCCTTAGTGTTCTCTGATCTGTGCTAGTTTCTCACTCTTTCCTCATTTTTCATGACCTTGCCAATTTTGAGGTGTTTCATGGATTGACTTTCAGTTTGAATTTGTTGTTTTTCTTGTGACAAAGCTGGGCTAATGGGAGTTGGCAAAGACGGTCCTAGAGGTGAAGTGCCCTTCTCATCACATGGCACCCACAGGTGTGTTATGCCACCTGAGATCGCTGCTGCTGTCATCCTTGGTCTCTTGGTTGAGATCTTGCTTCATAGCTTTCTCTACTACAAAGCTATTGTTTTTTCTTTCTCATGTTCTATTCACAAGAGTTACTGTTTGGCTCACATTGAAAGAGGAGAAAAGCGTTTACCTACAAATATTAGTAACTTTTCTGTAAGGATGATTTGTTCCTTCTCCCCTGTTATTTATATAGTCATTTTTCTGTATCAGTATAGACTTGTTATAATATTTATGTGGTACTTTGGGTTATTATCCAGTACTACAATTTTTGTTTTTCAAATTGTTCTAGCTTTGGCCATTGGAACTCATTCAGGTTGGCTCATTTGCTCCTTTAACATGTTTCCATACTTTAGGGATTTTTAAATTTTTTTATTTCTTTGAATATAACTGATGTAGGCTCCTGGTTCTTAATTTTCTCCCTTATCTTGTGTTTTAACCTACTTTGAGCACTGTTCCCCCCCCCTTTTTTTTTTTTGAAAGAGTATTTTCTATTCCTTCCATATAATATATTCTGAAGAATTTAGATTGTATAGGCCTTCTAAATGACAAGGGAAATTCCTATAGGGAAGTTTTCTACAAAAATTATAGTATTTGGGCTGAGAATATAGCTCGGTTGGTAGAGTGCTTGCCTTGCATGCACAAAGCCCTGGATTTGATCCCCAGCACCACAAAAATAAGTAAATAATTAAATAAAATAATAGTATTTACCTGTCTTTCAGGTAAGGTGTTGGTTGTAATATAAAAATATAAACATCCAGTTTCTACACTGAACTATGTTAAAGCTTTAGGTTGTAAGATCTTGTGCAGGATGCTTTATTAAAACAAAAAAAAAACCTTTAACTAGAGTCTATTTGCCTTTTTTTCACTCAGAAAAAATAGTAAAACTGGTCCAAAATAGCAAAAACACATAGGAGCTGGGCGCCGTGGCAAACGCCTGTAATCCCAGTGACTTGGGAGGCTGAGACCAGAGGATCGAAAGTTCAAAGCCAGCCTCAGCAAAAATGAGGGCTAGGGATGTGGTCAGTGGTCATGTGCCCAAGTTCAAAATCCCCAGTACCAAAAAATAATAATAACACATAGGATTTTTAAATACCTGGTGAAACTTTAATGTGGAAAGTGGCTAGAGCATTGTCATTCAAAAGTATTTACAGTTTAAGTGTTAAGTTTGGGTTACTTTTGTGGATGGAAAGTGATCTCTGGGTTTTGTAATATAATTTCTTTGGTTCAATATATTTTAGTTTCTAACTCCCCTCCCCCAATTAATAATATTTTTAGACAAGAAATAAGTGGCTTTCAAAATTAAACAGGTTCTCTCTTCTAAGTAGTATTTATATTAGTTGGTGAAGAGCTAAATAAATGCCAAGTCTATTGATTTAAATGAGCAAAGAGATAAACTTTGATTAAACAATCTGGTTTATGACTAGGCACAATGGCACACACCTATAATCCCAGCTTCTTGGGAGGAAGAGGCAGAAAGATAACAAGTTCAAGGCCAGCCTCAGTAACTTAGTGAAGACCCTATCTCAAAAATTTTAAAAAATACTGGGTGGGGGGGTGGGTTGTGGCTCAGCAGTAGAGCACTCGTCTAGTTCATGCAAGGTCCTAGTTTCAATCCTCAGCACCACATAAAAATAAAATAAAGGTATTGTATTCAACTACTATTAAAAAAATAAATTTAAAAAAAAGTGCGGGTTGGGGTACTAGGAATGTAGCTCAGTGGCAGAATGCCCTTGCACTTCATTTCCAGTATCTTGAAAGAAAGAAAGGAAAAAAAAAAAAAAAAAACTCTTGAGTTATAGGTTTTATTTTATATTTTACATATGAGGAAAAATACTATTTAACAAGGAAAACTCCCAAATGACTTATACTAATTTTCACGTTTTTCTGAAAAGTGTAAGAATAAAATATTACAACTAGTCAGAATTGTAGAGTTTTTAGGGTTCATTCCATAGGACATAGCTGCCATTGGTGGAACTCTGGTATCTTTCAAGACCCTTGTGTACATAATACTTTTAATGACAGTTTATTACAAAATAAAACATTGTTTTAACACACATCTTACTAGAAATGAAAGATTTGAGAATGTTTGCAGTTAAAACTCTCAAATTGTCTGGGGCTGGGGATGTGGCTCAAGAGGTAGTGCGCTCGCCTGGCGTGCGTGCGGCCCGGGTTCGATCCTCAGCACCACATACAAACAAAGATGTTGTGTCCGCCGAAAACTAATAAATAAGTATTAAAAAATTAAAAAAAAACTCTCAAATTGTCTCTGTATCATTAATATTTGTTTTACTGTAGCCAAAGAGGGAGAACATTTTCTCTGTATCCTTCTGTTTTTTTTTTCCCCCTAACAATATAGTCTTGTAGTGTTATAGCTAGACACTCAAATGCCACTATATTCTACTGGATTAAAAAGCAGTTCTGAGACCAGGCACATCTGTAATCCCAGAGACTCAGAGGCTGAGATAGGAGGATTGTTGGTTCAAGGACAGCCTCAGGAACTTACAGATACCCTGTCTCAAAAAAATGAAAGGGACTGGGAGTGTAGCTCAGTGAGAAAGCACTCCTGGGTTAATTCTCCCTGCCCCCCAAAGAAAAAAGCAGTTCTAAGTGGTTAGGGATGTGAGTGAATGGTAGAGTTCTCAGCATGTTTGAGGTAAAGGGGTAGGACAGAGGAGAGCAGGGGGAAAATCTAAACTTCCTTTTAGCATCTTCAGGCCTTTTCCACATCATAAAATAGTAGGAGCGTGTAATTTTTGGCATCTACAAAGTGGTGTATAATAGAATGGGCTACGAATGAGGAAGGGGGAACTCATTGATTGACAACTGACAGGTCCAGGGCTCACTGAGTTGGCTGAATCTGAAGGCTTACTCTCAGTCAAGTTCTCTCCATGATGTACCCACAGCAATACTTGGTTTATACCCTTTCATTTTCAAGTCCAGAAGCAAACCAGGAATTGAAATTCACTGGTGTGACTCCAAGTCCATCTCTGAAACCACCATGGTTTGGTTATCTAGGGCTCTGAGTGGCTGTGTCTGGGTCACTCCTTTGGCACAGTGGTAAAATTGCCTCTTTATGGAGTTGAGATTGGATGAGGCTAGTTCATTAAGCAAAATTAGGGTGCTGTTGCCAATAAAGGATATAATTGGGCAATAGCATTGGATAATTGATAAGTTTGCTTATCAGTATCCACCTTTCAATGCAGTGTTTCATGCCAAGGGCTAAATTGTTAGTCACTTTGTAAACCACATTTTAAACATGAATTCTAACAAAACAGTATTTAAGTACTTTTTAAATACCTGATTTTAAATGTGTACCAGTTATACAAATTGCTATTATGAAAGCAAATTTACCGCTGACCATATTTCCAACTGCTCATATGAAACAAGACTGAACTCTGAAGAGCTAGTTCCCTTTCTGTCTTCATCCCTATTTCTCATTTACATGCAAAAGTGTGCATAATGCCGAAAGTTTTCTTGCTAAGTTTTTGTCTGTGGTATATAATTAAAAGCATAGAGGAATCTATGCAGTGGTTCAAATCTCAGATATGCTTATTACAGTTGTCGTTTGGTGTCTGAGGAGATTGGTTTCAGGATGCCACGATCAGAGATGCTCCAGATCCTATGTAAAGTGGTTTAGTATTTGCTTATAACCTACACACATCCATATGCTTTGAGTCATTTCTGGATTACTTATAAAACCCAATACAGGGCTGGGTCTATAGCTCTGTTGGTAGAGTGCTTCCCTTGCATGCACAAGGCCCTGGGTTTGATCCCCAGTGCGTACGTGCATACACCCCCACCCCAATACAATATAAATGCTATGAAAGGAGTTGTTAGACACTAATTTTTTAAATATTTTTTTTAAGTTGTCGTTAGACACAGTACCTTTATTTATTTTTATGTGATGCTGAGGATCAAACCCAGGGTCTTAGATAGCGGTAGGTGAGAGCTTTACTGCTGAGCCACAACCCCAGCCCTAGATTGTAATTTTTAGGGAATAATAAGAAAAGTTTGTGTCAGTATAAATTTTTTTTTTTTTAATGCTGTGGTACCAAGGATTGAACCCAGGAAGTAGCTCCACTGAGCTACTTCCCCACTCCTTTTTACTTTTTAAGACAGGGTCGCTCTAAGTTGTCTATATTGGCTTTGAACTTGTCATCCTCCTGCCTCAGCCTACCAAATTGCTGAGATTACAGGCGTGTGCCACTACGCCTGGCTTTCCTGAATTTTGTTTTAAACAAGTGTTTGGTTGAACGCACAGATCTGGGTCCCACAGGTGTAGTAGCTTAATCATTCTGTGCTTCATCTCTAAAATGGGGATAACATGATAATCTGAAGGGGAGTTATATATGGGGATGGAATAAAGGGATCCATATAAAGGTGCTAATCAGTGAGCTGGCACATAAAGCTCATGTTTATCATTATTGTCATGTGTTGGTGATTCTTATTAATTGGAATGTTTTTCTTAGAAATTATTTGAAATTTCTTTTATTAGAATATAATTCTAACAACATTGCTTTTTATTCATTTTTTTTTTCAGTGTTTGAAAGATGTATGGTGATCCTGAAACCATCAGACACAAGAAAACTTCTAGCAACTTCAGGGGAAGTTTATCTACACTCAGGCTGCAGTATTTTCAGCAAACATGATTGGACAGTGGAGCTGTGCCTTATCTTTTGGTGGAGTGAAAAATTTGAGCCAGTGAAGCCAAATCCTTACAGCGAAGCAGCTCCTTGCTGAGTGCAAATAAGCATTTAAAATGTGAATTTGAAATCAAACGTCTCTTATTACTTTCAGCTAAAGTGGCAGCACAGGTGTTTCCTAAGTTTAAGTCTTGGATTAAAAAATATTCCACTGGTTATCTACCATCTCCACCATGAACCTGTTATGGAAGCTTCATTTCTGTATATCCCCCCTCCCTTTTTTTTTTTTTTTTTTTTTTTTTTTTTTTGCCATCTCCCTGTCCTCTGCACAATCATGCCTTCTTGGCTAAGTAATTCAAGCCCATGGCCTTGGACACATAAATCACAAACTTAAGGAATAAAATAAAACTAATATTTTCCCAATTTCTTGGCCATCATGATGTCTTATAGTTAAAAACAATTCACATGATTTTTAAAACACCTGAGGCAAGCTGGGGGTTGTGGCTCAGTGGTAGAGAGCCCTTGCCTAGGATGCATAAGGCCCGGGTTCAATCCCCAGCACCACACAAAAAACAAACATCTGAGGAGAAAGGTAATACCCTCCACAACACATGTATAGTTGAAAGGTTTAGATCTTTTTCTCAGCAGGTACCAGTTGTAAATAAAAATGAAGTAGGGGCCAAAATGCGGAACCAAAAATGAAGCAGCTATACATGTAGGTAGTAATTTCTAGATAAACCTGCAACTGAATATTGCGGCTTCTTATGTATTATTTTATATTGTACTTTTTCATTGTTGATGGTTTGGACTTTAATAAGAGAAACTCCATAGTTTTTAATATCACAAAAATGAGACTATTTGAACAGTGTATTCTAGAAAGCAATATACTAACTGAAGTGAATGCTTGTACATATTAATATTGCCTTAAATCTTTTTCTCTACTGCCTTAACTGTCAAAACAATTAAAACTTTTTAAAGGCATAGGACTGTAGTCAGCATGCTAGACTGAGGTAAACACTGATGCAGTTAGAACAGGTACTGATGTTGTCAGTGTTTAGCACTATGTGTTTAGCTGTGTTTATGCTACAAAAGTGCAATATTAGACGCTAGCTAGTACTGCTGCCTCATGTAACTCCAAAGAGGAAAACAGGATTTAATTAAGTGCACATATTTCTTTGTTACTCATATTGTCCTTTGCTTGGATGCAATGCCATGCAGATTTTTGTGGCTGCTATTTTTATTTACTTTGCCTTACTTAGATTAACACCTTGAATGGAGAGCCAAATATTACTCTTTATCTGACCAGCAATGGCCCTTTAACTGCAGCAGGGGAGGGAGGAGAAAAAAAATCCCAAAATATTTTTGTGTGAAAATTGGCACTTAAGATCAGAAAAAAAAGTTATTTGTACTTGATGTCTTAATATGCTCTCTGCCCAAAGCTCTGAAAGACTAATGTAGTCAGAAATACTTATAACAATACTACTGAGTTTTTGTAGAATTGTTACATTTGATAATAAAACTTGCCTGCTTAATCTCAATGTTTGCATTCTTTTTTTTTTTGTAATTAGAAGTTAGTGGTAATGGTAGAAGCATGTAGGTGAGCCTTCTTTTCCTGAGGTGGTAAGGCTTTTTTTTTCCTGTTTACGATAAATAATTATAAAAGCTAACAAAGATAAGTGCACTCAAGATACTGGCTAAACAATCATCCATCCTTACATAAGTCATTGAGGAGTTTTTGTTTTTAAACCAGGGATTGAACCTAGGGTCACTTAACCACTAAGCCCATCCCCAGCCTTTTATTTTGTATTTTGAGTCAGGGCCTCAATATGTTGCTGAGGGCCTCACTAACTTGCTCTGCTGGCTTTGAACTTGTGATCCTCAGCCTCCCTGTCTGTGGGGATTAGAGATGTGCACCGTCATATCCAGAAGTCATTGAGATTTTGATTTTGTGTGTGTGTGTGGGGGGTAATTGCGTATTGCCCCAAGCGTGCTCTACCACTGAACTACAGTATCCTCAGTTCTTTTTGAGACGGAGTCTAAAGTTTCTCAGGCTGGTCTCAAACTTGTAATCCTCATGTCTCAGGCCTGAGTGGCTGGGGTTCCAGGCTTGTGCCACCACTTCCAGCAAATTTAATGTCATACTAGCAAAAATTTTTATCTAGTATGACTTTGTACATTTTAAAAGTTAAGGGGCTGGGATTGTGGCTCAGCGGTAGAGCACTTGCCTAGCATGGGCGGGACCCGGGTTCGATCCTCAGCACCACATAAAAATAAAGGCATTGTGTTGTGTCCATCTACACCTAATAAAATAAATATTAAAAAAAAAAAAAAGTTAAACCAGGCATGGTGGTGCACACCTGTAATCCCAACTAGTTGGGAAGCTGAAACAGGAGGATTTGGAGTTCAAGGCCAGCTGTACAACCTAGCAAGATCCTATCTTGCTAATTCAGAGTCACTTTTTACACTGAACTATACAACCAAAAGGGTCAATTTGGTTTGGCTGCTTCTGCCATCTACTGGGCATACATATAGTACTACTGGCTTCTAAGGATCCCTTTACCAGAGTGCATCTCTGCAGGATTCTAAAAATCATAATTGTTGAGATGTTTAGTGATAGTTTACTTGTCATATGTAAATTGTTAAGGTGATAAATCATAATTTTGACATTTTCCCCAAGTCTTTGTACTCTTAGTTTTAAGGTAAGTCTGACTGGGCCATGCAATTCTGTAATCCTAGCAGCTTGGGAGGCTGAGGCAGGAGAATCACAAATTTGAGGTCAGCCTCAGCAACTTAGATCCTGTATGAAAATACAAAATAAGAAAGACTGGGGCTGGGGATGTGGCTCAAGCGGTAGCGCGCTCGCCTGGCATGCGTGCGGCCCGGGTTCGATCCTCAGCACCACATACAAACAAAGATGTTGTGTCCGCCGAAAACTAAAAAATAAATATTAAAAAAATTCTTTAAAAAAAAAAAAAAAAAAGAAAGAAAGACTGGAGATGTAGCTCAATGGTAAAGTGTGCCCAAGTTTCAATCTCCTGTGTCCCCTCCCCCAAAAAAAGTGTAATAGATACTCAGCACTTTAGGTCTGAACATGGTGATGAATGATCCATCCTGGCTGAGGTACTCTAGAGTCAACCTGTTATCCAACTACCTTCCTTCTTTCAAAATAATTTATGATTTACCTGTGTCCAGAAGTTATGAGAGCAAAGCTAGGTGTATTCTAGCGGGACCGTCTCAATCCATATAAATAGGTTGTCTGAGTTAGCAAAAATAGAGAAAACAAAAAGACCCAAGATATTAAATGAGAATTTCAGAAAAAAAATTTTTCAAATAAATATATTCCAAATATTACCAGGGACACGCTTACACTAATTTGTTCTAAATTCTATCTGGAAGTGCTAATATAACCCCATAAATGTTTAGAAAATTTACTATCTAAAAAAAAGAAAGGGTCTTGGTACAAAGTCAACAATCTATTTAAGAAAAAGAAGATTTGCCCGGTACAGTGGCGCACACCTATAATCCTAGCAACTCAGGAGGCAGGGACAGGAAGATTGTGAGTTCAAAGCCAGCCTCAGCCACTTGGTGAGGCACTTAGCAACTCAGTGAGACCCTGTCTCTAAATAAAATACAAAAAAAAAAAAAAAAGGCTGGGGATGTGTGGTTCAGTGGTTAAATGCCCCTGAGTTCAATCCCCAGTACCAAAAAAAAAAAAAAAAAGATTCACTTGGGGAGGTTTTAATAGACTATTTATACCAGTAAAATGCTTTATTTATGAATATTGTTTTGTATAATTAACTTGGCTAAAAATATCTTCCTAGAGGAGCCAACTCTAGGAAAAAGTATATTTAGAAAATACGCATATATACAAATTTGTTTTGTTTCTGGTACTAGGGTTCTAACCCAGGGCCTCCCACATTAGACAAGCTACATCTCCAGCCCTTTATAACTGTTACTTTGAGACAGGCTCTCACTAAATTGCCCAGACTGGCTTCAAACTTTGGATATTCTTGCCTCAGCCTCCCAAGTAGCTGGGATTGCAAGCATGTGGCACCGTGCCCAGCTCTATTTTAGAAAATATTCTACACTATCTAATACATACAATTAAAATATTTAAATAAAATACTTTAGAAAAAAAAATGCATCCCACTTTGGAGAAGTATATGGTCCCGAGTTTGACTGTTGATTTGCACAGTTGTAATTCTCTCAATGGAAAAGAAAAATATGCAGATCCTAATGATGAATGGTAATAAGGCAAATATATTCAGGATGCACTGAAATACAGCCTCAACAATAAGGAAAAAGTGAGGAAATACTTGTCTACAATATATTTGCAGAGTTTGGACTAAGGATAGGGATAAAACACAGCCAAAATACAACTTAGAATATAATGGCAATAGCTGGGCGCAGTGGCACATACCTGTAATCCCAGTGGCTGGGGAGGCTGAGACAGGAGGACTGCGAGGCTGCTAAGCCACTCAGTGAAACCCTGTCTCTAAAATACAAAATAGGGCAGGGGATGTGGCTCAGTGGTCAAGTACCCCTAAGTTCACTCCCCCATGCCCCCCTAAAAGAATATAATGGCAGTAAAAATGAACTGATTACATCTAATTCAGAGTACACAAAGGAGATCATGTTTGAGAATAATAGAAAGATGCTACTCAATGGATAACTAAGATTCTATTATATAGTAAAGATGAAACAAAATTTCATGTTTAATAGATGAAAAGTTGAACAGATTCAAGGATTTCAATAGTGATTATGGTAGGTTGCTATTAATAAAATGAAGATTTTTTTTTTTTTGTACTGGGGATTGAATCCAGGGCACTTTACCACTGAGCTACCTCTCTAGCCCTTTTAAATTTTTGAGACAGGGTCTCACTAAGTTGCTTGGGGTCTCACTAAGTTGCTGAGGCTGTCCTCAAACTTGCAATTTTCCTGCCTTAGCCTCCTAAGGTTGGGATTACAGGTATGTACCACTGCATCCAGCCAGAAGAAAGTTTTTAAAATATCTTTTGCGTATATCTCTTTGGTTTCAAAAAGATAAGTTCTCTGGGGAATTGTTTTGTATTTTTCTCATATCTTGACAAAATGTTGTGCTTGATGCATGGAAAGTATGATTATGGATTGCAAATGTAGTTAAGTGGTAGAACATTTGCCTAACATGTTTGAAATCCTGGGTTTGTTCCCCAGTACCACTCACATACACAAAAGTACATGATTAATTTCAAAATATAAACCTTATGAATCATCTTCTATTTATCATTTAATACGTCCAGTTTGTATCAGGTCCTATACATTTTCAGCATCTTTCAAGAATATTCTCTTTGAACACTTTTCTTTCTAGGCCTTTGTTTTTCTTACCCAGTTTGGTACTCCTACATTTCTTAAAAGCTGTGTTGTGTTTGCGTTTGTCACTAAGTATCAAACCCAGGGTTTCATGCATTCTATGCAAACACTCTACTACTGACTGAGCTGCATCCTAAGCTCAAGATTTTAATTTCTTAAAACCAATAATATTTCACTAAAAATATCCAACTACATATAGAAGGGCACCTCTATCTTTTAGAGATGGCAGAAAGCCATATTGTTCTTTGAGAATATTTTTCACATTAAAGACCATCTGAGATAACGTGGAGTGTTTAGGGTTGGTCAAGGTGAGGCAAAGAGTATGAAATGACTCTTCAAATTTTGGTTAGAAAACTAGAAGTCCATTGTGGTTGTGGAAAATTAATCAATATGGTTCATCTAAAGTCATCTTAGACCATGTATCCACTAGCCATGTATGTTACCATCTAAAAATAACTGGCCTTTGGTATTATGGAGTGACCTATTGAAAACAGCCATAATGCTGGTTGCAAGACATCTTTTTTGATGAAGTACATTTTTTGGTTGCATTGGTACAGGGTTAAGATATTCTCATTATCCTTATATGAATATTTTAGGATTCAAGGGAGAAATGTTTATACTAGAGAACACAACCCCTAGTCTATTGATTTCTGAAGACTGAATATTTATTTTCTCTCATGTTCCCTTTTCTCTTTTTTTTTTTTGTGGGGTGGAGGCTTATATTAGGGATTGAACCCAGGGTGTTCTATCACTGAGCTACATCCCCAGGCTTTTTTATTTTGAGACAGGGTCTCGCTAAGTTGCTCAGGGTCTCACTAAGTTGCTAAGGCTTGGCCTCAAACTTGTGATTCTCCTGTTTCAGCCACCCAAGTAGGTATATTTCTTCTTTTAAATTGCTATTTTTTTCTGGGCACCATGGAGCAAACCTGTAATCCCAGCAACTCAGGAGGCTGAAGCAGGAGGATCACAAGTTCAAAGCCAGCCTCAGCAATTTAATGAGATGCTGTCTCAAATTTTTTTAAAAAATGGGAGAGGGGCTGGGGATGTGGCTCAGTGGGCAAGCCTCTGATTTCAATTCTTGATACAAAAAAAAAAAAAAAGAAGATATTTTGTCTTATTTTTCTTTCTCCCATTATTCTACAGAGCAGGTGAATTGACAATCAAGTCTACCTTTAGGGATCATGAAAAAACAATAGGGTAGCGCTTCAAGACTCAGTCATTATGTTTGCTTTCTCATAAATTGTAGCTCTTTCACACAGTTGATCTGACACAGGACACTGGGTATCTGTGGCCAATGCCTAGGGCTCTGTCATATCCTGTGGTTTTCAGTGTTCATAATTTCTGTGTTGGCGGGGCGAGGGAGGGGCCCTTTCTGGTCCACTGTTTGTAACTCCTAGTGCAATGTTGTTTGAAGGCAAAAGACGTATTTACAGGCAATTAAAGACATAAAACGAGTTTCTGGAACTGTTTTTTCACAGTATTAAAAAATGATAGCCTCTCCCCAAATGTCCTAACTTAATAAAGCCGTATTTAGAGGAGTCTTGCTCCCTGCTAAGTAAGGGACATCCATAATTACCCAGTGATTTCAGTTAATTCTGTGCTTGCTTTTCCCACTTCAAAAAGATATTTCCTCACTTCCTAAATTTTCTTCCATGAACTTCTGGGGAAAATTTGGGGGGGTCCTGGTGTTTTGGTGGAAAATGCCAGATACAAGTGAGGACATACAAAGTAAAACTATTTCCGACTGCTGTGGAATATCTAAACGCACGACTCTTCTCCCACAGGCTGGTATTATTGGGCTGTTCTGTTTTCTTGGATATCATGACATGCAAACGTCTTGTTTAACCCGTTTTGGTCAATTAGCACAGGCTTCTTTCTTGTAATGGTCAAGCGGTCTGCTGAGCCAAACTGCCAACTAGAACGTTTTGCCGGGCTCTCAAATCCTGGTGAGAACGCAGGCACAGACTGCAGTTCAGGGTCGTGCGTTCCAGTTCCAGCTCTAAGTAGCTTTGAGGCTGCTTTATGCGGGATCCTGGTTTCCTTTTTGTAAAATGGGGGTGAGAGCTGGTTTCAAAAGGTAAAGCTGATAGCAGTCTCCTGATTCCCGGAGTTGAACCACAAAGTAGCGGAATGTACGTTCCCGCCCACGTTTTTGGAACTGACGCACAAATTCAGGGTATGCGGTGGGCCTCACAAACCTCGCTTTCCCGGGGAGGGGATGGGCGGGCCAGGAGCACCAACCGTAGGCAGCGCCCCCGGCGTCGAGGCTCCTTCCTGCCAGCGCAGGCCCAGGCGTCCCAGCGAAACGCTCCGGCCGCCCGCCGCTCCCGGCACTCTAGTTCCTTGGCCGCCCGGGGGAACGTGGTTGGCAGCGACACCGGAGGGGGGCGGGTCAGGAAGTGGGGGCGCGACGGCCGGGAGTGGGCCAGGGGCCGTGGAGGTGTTCCGCAACGCGAAGGGAGTGAAACTCCGAGGCGCGCGGGAGCCGGACGCCCTCCCGGGTCTCCGCGGAGACGATGGCGGAGGAAGAAGGTGATGGCGCCAGTGCCGCCAGTGGACTCGGGAAAGGGGCGGGGGATGCGAGGGGCCCCGGAGGCCTGGGCTGCTGGCGGACCGGTGGGCTGGGGGCCCGCGCAG
>NW_026000093.1:41444263-41457574 GCF_001458135.2 Marmota marmota marmota
GGAGTTCGCGGAGAAATTCTCGAGGAGCCGAGTGAATGGCCCGAAGTTTCGTCTTCCGAAGTGGGGAGCAAAGGTGGAACCTAAAGTTGGGCGTCTGCAACGCGAGAGAGAGCTGTGGGGGGGAGTGTTTGAATTGAGGGTTATTAGCAGATCATAAATGGAGTGAGGGACATAATTGGTTTAAAAGATGTAGGATTAGGTACAGAAAGGATGTTTGAGTGTGATAATAGTTTAACCAGATGCCCCGCATTCTGAGCGCTCTCATAAGGGTTTGTGGATCATGACAAACACAAAGTCGCAGGGTGAGGGGACTCATGCGACTCGCAAAGAGTCAGGGGTTTAGAATAACATGGTAAGATGAATTGGGAGGAATTGGGTTGTAGAAAGCTTTCCATAGCTCCTCAGGACCGGTGCCAAGAAAATTCAGCCAGCAATATGTATTCGCAGAAAAGTATAGATAAAAGAAGAGTGGAAAACTGGGAGAAACTTAGTTAATGGTAGAGAGCATAAGGAAATATTCATACCCTTCTAAGTTTCGGAAACAGGCATACATGGTAGGTAGGTCACTTGATTGACCAGTTAGATTTTGCATTCAGTTGGAAAACACGGTATTTTTACCTTTTTGAGTAGAGTTATGAATGTGATAGAAAGCTGATCTAATTTAGATTTAAGCCTTTTTGAGCCAAGAGTGTGAGAAGGGAGTTTGAAGAATTCGGTGGGAAGCAATTCAAAATAAATAAAGACTAAGGGTAAGAAGTGTTTATTACTCTGTGACTTGCTGCCATCTCCCAATACTCATGCTTGCTTCACACATACCTCCTCTTCCTTGAGTTTTCAGGGTTAAAGCTAATCTAAATGTAAGACGTTCTACCTAAAGCAGCTTCAAAACCAAAGTATTTGTGGTTGGTAAGGAAGAATGTAATCCCATTTGTTTCCTTGGTTTTTCTGTGATTGCATTACGTTATCATTTTTAATATTTCCTTTTATACTTTGCTTTTCTGACTAGCTGCAAATCTCTGGGAGTAGGTTGATAAACTAGCTTTGTTTATGCATGAAAAAAATTCTATAATACTTAAAGTCTAATGTACATTGTGCAAAAAAGTTATTTAAGAGATTATAGTTATGCCTAACTAAGTAGATATGTTGTGGAACCAGTGAAAATAGTATAACCATTTTGTCAAATTTACTTGGATATAAAATGGAAAGTGATTTTTGATTTTAGAATTACAGGTGACCCAAAAACAATTAAATGGAACAATTAGTGGTTTACAGTTTTATTAAAGCATAGTTTCATTCAACAAATGTTTAATTCCATAAATATTTGTGCCCCTCTCATGTTAGATTCTGAGATATAATATCAATGGTGAATAATTAAATTCTCATTTATTATAATAATGCTCTGATGATAATATTTTTAGCAGACATGTCTTTGTGTCAGGCATTATTCTGGGTACTTTCCATTTACTTGGCACTCAATTTTTTCAAAACACATCATATTGTATTCATTGTGTTAAAATTAGTCTGGTCTATATATTTTACTTGTATCTAGGTGTTATTTTGTTATTTATGTCTTTTTTTTTTTTTTTGCATATTCACATTCACTTGGATCCTCTTCTTTCTCTATATGTTTCTATAAGTAAATACTCTATGTGAATCTGATCTTCCAAAATATGACTTGCTTGATGCAGTAGAGGGTCAGGTGCTTATATTTCTACTTCCTTAAAGAAATATTAGAGCAAAGAAAGAAGCAATAAACTTTGAGTAGAACAGTGTTAATACTTCACTTGGAGATTGCTATGTATAGTCTGGATGGACATTCACAAGCCTATTTGTAGCCTTACTATTTCATATGAAGATCCTGGACCAGATTCTGAAATAGCAGATTATTTTTGTGGGTATGTAATCATCTTCATTTAGTTTGACTTTTCTTTACAATGCTAAAAATGTAACTAGTAAAAATGAAACTTGAGCTTCATTCCAGAGCTTTCCTATCAGAACTGATAATCAAGTTTGTCCATTGCTTTGGCCTTTGCAGTTTTCCCACCTAGAGATGCCTAACTCTGTGGGGTTTCTTTTGGGGTCAGTGCTGGGGCACCAACCCAGGGCCTAAGCACTCTACCACTGAGCTCACCACTGAGCATTTCCCATCAGTGGCTTTGTCTTTGGAGTAATGAAGTTATAAGCCCAATATAAAGGAAATGAGACGATATTTGCATTCATTTAGTTTTGTTTCTTGGTAATAGACACAAAGTTAGTTTAAGGACAAAGTTGAAGAGATTGGTTAAAATAAAATAAATTATTAGTTTGTACACTTTGTTCTCATAATTTAATGCCATTAAAATTGACATGTCAGTGTTTACATTCAATATACAATAGTGGTTTTTTCCTTGAAAACTTACTAAATAACACCTTAAAAATGTATGGCATCTTAACTGGACATGGGGAAACATATTTGTAATCACAGTAACTTGAGAGGCTGAAGCAGTAGTAATGCAAGTTCAAAGCCAGCCTCAGCAACTTAGTGAGACCTTAAGCAATTTAGTGAGACCCTGTCTAAAATAAAAAAATAAAAGAGAGCTGGGGATGTGACTCAGTGGGTAAGCATCCCTAGGTTCAATCCCTGGTACCAAAAAAAAAAAAAAAAAAAAAAAGTGTTCAATTCCTGGATACTTTATACACTTGATAGAGACTTTGAACTTGTTATTTACCTGAGAAGATAATTCTGAGAAGTTAAGATTATTGTCTATATGTATTATAGTTACATTATCTAACATACATTCCTGTTTAATTTGAAATTTAGTTTACTGGTTTTGGAGGTAATATCTACATTGCATTTTTTTAAAGAGATAGAAAAAAATGATAGTCTAATATTTAGAAATTTTTCTGAGAATTTCCCACATTTTGATAACAGGGATCTTTATAGGTTACTCCTATTTTCTAACGTAGGGTTATATAATTGTACGATGCTGATGATACTCAGCACTGTAAAACACTATAGAACTTTCAGGGTTATTGAAAACAAAACACTGGGCTGGAGTGTTGGGTCACTCACTGAGTGTTGGCTCAGTGGTAGAGCACTTGCCTGGCATGTGTGAGGCCCTGGGTTCCATCCTCAGCACTGCATATAAATACATAAATTAAAAAAGAGATCCATTTAAAACTAAAAGAAAAAAATTAAGAATAACACAAAGTATAGTTTTATAATCAGTATATTGTATTTTTATTTTAAAAAATTGTTAATTCATGCATGATGTACTTGATACGCTCAGTAATAATAACCTAAATAACTTATTGTACCCCAGGCATTCTAAAAATTTTATACTTATTTTGGGATATTTTTAAATAGCATTATCTCAGGAGACGAACTTACTGGTTTATCAGTGGGACTCTCAAAACATGGGAGGTGGTGGTGGTGAGCCTATGTTGGCTTTTTTGTGCTAAAGACAGTTTTACCTAACATAATTATGAAAAAAGTTGTCTGTGAAATACATTGGTCTCAGTAGGTGACATAGGTGGCTTTAACTTTAGTATAATAAAAGTTAATCAGTTTGGGGTACAGATGATTGATACATCCGTTGCAATAATGTCTTAATTTTTTTAAGGACCAACTATAGAACTGCGCCAAAGAAAAAAGCCAAAGTCTTCAGAAAATAAGGAGTCTGCCAAAGAAGAGAAAATCAGTGTTACTCCTGTTCCTGAAAGAGCTCCAAAACGTAAGTTAGGTACATGTAGAGTTTTTGTATTACTACAAAAATAGTTATGCCAGGAAGTATGTTTTAATATTTTAAGTATGTGAATGTATTTGAGATTAAGTATATGGTTAATGCTTTGCTTTGTGGTATATGTTTTGTATGTGGTTAACGTTAAGTTTTGCTTTCATTAGGGAATAGCCCCTAATGTCCTTGCCTTATGACTAACATTTATTTCTGATTTATAATACATGTCGTGGCCACAGGTTGACCAGTATAGCTACATGTGTCATGAAAGAACAAGTCCTGTTTGGAACATGTTTTTGGGGGGACAGAGGAAAGAGCAGGAGAGTAGGTGATGATGTCTCTTAAAGTTTCTGCTGAACTGGCAGTCACTTGTTCTCTCATTCTTTCGGCAAGTTATAGTCAATCCTGACAATGGGACACCGAAGTATACTGATTACAGGGAAGCAAGTCAGATGGTAGTAGGCAGAAATGTAAAATCTTTTTCTTTTTATTCATGTATTTATTTTGTCCTGCTGGGGATTGAACCCAGGGCCTTGTGCATGTTTAGCTCTACGAAGCTACTCTCTTAACCTCTGTATTCTTTTTATAGGGAAGGAAAAAAATAATTGGGAAGAATAATATACCATGCAGTCTTTTTGGTCATAAAAATTGATTTCATTCTTTCAGAGTACATTTGCTATTTCTCTTACCCTAAGGAAGACACTCAGTCTTATCTCCTTTTAGCATCAGTCTTGAAGCCCAAGGTCTTCTTATCTACATCTGGGCCAGCTATGACTCCTTCTGAACCTAAGACCAATGAACTAAAAAGACAAGTTATCTACTTTGTGTAAGGGTTCCCAAGACCACCCTCATGCTTGGTGATTAGCTTGAAGGACTCACAGATTGCAGAACATAGTTGCATGTACAGCTGTGATTTATTATAGTAAATCATACAAAACAAATCAACAAAAGGAAAAGGTCTGTGGACAACATAGAAAGCAGGCACAAGCTTCCAAAATTCCTCTCCTAATAGAGTCACAGAAAATATACTTGATTTCTTTAGTGTCAGCTTGTGATGTTTGTTAAATTTTGTCAACCATTTCACTGCTTGGTTTTTACTGGGGGCTTATCTGTAGGTAACCTCTGCCTGCCACTTACCAAAATTCTAAAGTCCCAGAAGGAAAGTATAAATCTCATTATACTAATAGAGTAGGTGTGGTAAACCATCCTTATTGTTAGAACTCGCATGATATCTAAGTTCCCAGTTGTTAGCTGAAAGCCTACCTTGCAAACATGCCCTTATGAAAGCATTCTCAGGCCTTTTGTATTAACTCTGTACATGCCCCTGCAATATTGCACAGGGTCAGGATAAACAAAATAAATGCTTCCATTTGAAAGGAAGAGAGGGAGCCACTGGTTCATAGCTCTTCTGAAATTGTACTAAACAAATGAGATTTCCTTACCCTGGGGTATGGAATGTTTTGTGATTATGTCTCAGTTGTGACTTTGAGTTGCTTTCAGTTCATTGTTCTCCATGGCCCTTGACCTCATTCTCTGGAGGTTCTTCTTTTTTCATGTCTTGCATATCTAAAAATGGCATTGGAGAATATGTCATCCTTAGCAGCTGAACAGATTGCTCACATTCCTGCTTTTAGAAAGTTAAGTCTGTGCATGTCTACATACATATAAACACATGTGTATGTGTATAGGTATACATATATATAAATATATACATACATATATACACACACATACATATATATGGACTCAAGTAAGATGAAAGCAGTGGGTCATCCACAGATCTAGGTCAGGGGCTGGCAGCAAGAAAACTATTTTTGGAAACTAGAAAAATAAAAGATCCATGTTAGGGCTAGGGATATAGTTCAGTTGGTAGAGTATTTGCCTCACATGCACTAGGCCCTGGGTTCAATCCCCAGCACCCCCCCCCCCGCCACCACACACACACAGCATCCATGCTCCACAGTGGCAGANGAAAACTGATTATGTGGCTTTGCCCTTTTATGACCTTATCTACCGTTTTACCAACCAGAAACCTCTGTTAACCAGTTTTTCTATTCTCTATGCTCAACCAGACCAATGACTGATTTTCAGAAAGTAACCATGAGATGGGCTGCAAGGTCCTAAGTATATTCTCTCAAAACACACACACACACACAGATCCATGCTACACAGTGGCAGAACATTTGGTAATACTATTTCCCGTAATGTTGCATTTGTAATATGAATTTTTAAAAATCATACCTGTAGGAAAGTGATCAGTTTGGGGCAGAATTGACTTATTTGCAACTGGGAAGTCTGAGGCTCCAAATATTCTCAAACTTGTAGTGTTGAAGTTAGAACTGTTTATCTTTTTCAAACAATAAGATATAAAATCAAGCCAGGTTTGGTGGTGCACACCTGTAATCCCAACAACTCAGGAGGCTGAGGCAGGAGGATTACAAATTAAAAGGCCAGCCGTAGCAACCTAGTAAGGCTCTAAGTAATTTAGTGAGACCCTGTCTCAGAAAAAATAAAATAAAATAAAAAGCTAGGGATGTAGTTCAGTGGTTAAGTGCCCCTGGGTTCAATCCATAGTACTCCCAACACTTCCCCCTAAAAAATCAAGAAATGAAGTTTTCCATATTTATGAATATCAATAGTTCATTCCTTCTTATTGATTAATAGGTTTTTGTTTTTTTTGTGGTGCTGGAGATTGAACCCAGGGCCTTGTGCATGTGAGGCAAGTTCTCTACCAACAGAGCCATATCCCCAGCCCCTCATTGTTTTAATAGACCTTTTTTGTTTCTCCATTTTGCTTTTGTTCAACCTTTGGGTTGTTTCTAGTATCTATTATGAATACTGATACTATGAACATTCTTATAAGTCTCTTGGTAGACGTATGATTTCATTTCTCTTAGATAAATACCTAAGAAAAGAATTGCTAGTTAAGTTTTTATTGTTGTTATGTTGCATTTTTTTTTTTAAAGAGAGAGAGAGAGAGAGACAGAGAGAAAATTTCAATATTTATTTTTTAGTTTTTGGCGGGCACAACATCTTTGTATATGGTGCTGAGGATTGAACCCGGGCCGCATGCATGCCAGGCGAGCGCGCTACTGCTTGAGCCACATCCCCAGCCCTTGTTGCATATTTTTAATTTGATTTGTAGACAGGATCTCACTTGCTCTGTTGCCCAGCTGGCTTGAAACTCCTGGGTTTAAGCGATGTTCCTCAGCCTCTTGTAGTAGATAGTACTATATGACCTGTTAAATTTGGGGGGCTGTATCGTCAAAAGACTGCTAGCCTAGATTAGAAACCATAACTCTTTAGGTTTTTTTTTGGTACTGGGATGAGCCACATCTCCAGCCCTTTTTTTTTTTTTGAGACAGGGTCTCACTAGGTTGCTTATGGCCTCATTAAGTTACTGAGGCTGGCTTTGAACCTGTGATCCTCCTGCCTCAACCTCCTGAGCCTCTGGGATAACAGGTGTGTACTACCGCACCCTGGCATGTTTGGCTCCTTTAGGTTTTAAAATGACATATTAGTCTCTTACTGTTTTTATCCAGAAAGCATGGTGAGTAAGCTGCTCTTAGATCTCCTAAGAGGGAATGATTTATTATGCTCTTTGAAGTAAAGAGATTGCAGATTGTTGGTTACCTTTTTATTATTTTTTAATGTTTATGTCCTGCTCTAAAAGTGAATTGTACAATCCCTTTTGTTGCCATGTGATTCAAACTGCCTCTCTAAGGCACAGTGTACTTCCCTGTCCAATTGTCAGACGAATGATGTGACTGGCCTGGGCCAATGGAATGTGAGTATACTAGTACTGAGCAGAAACCCTGACAACTTTCCTCTGTTCCTCTGTTGTGAAAACAGTATGTCCCTAACTAGGGACTGATTCTAGTATGGAACTCAGAGAAGATAAAAGGAAAAGCTAGATGCAGTGGTGCACTCCTATAATCCCAGTGGCTCAGGAGGCTGAGACAGGAGGATCACGGGTTCAAAGCCAACCTCAGCTATGTCGAGGCACTAAGCAACTCAGTGAGACCCTGTCTGTAAATAAAATACAAAATAGGGCTGGGAATGTGGCTCAGTGGTTGAGTGTCCCTGAGTTCAATCCCCAGTATCCACCTCTCAATCCTCTGAAAAAACAGATATAAAAAGAGCCAGAGGTAACATGAAGTCTGAAATTGAGTGGCAGCCTAAAATATAACTTGAAATCCATTATAACATAAATAAGAAAAAAGCCTTTGTTTTCGAAGGCACTGGTGGTTTGGGGTTGTTTTTAGTGTTATGTCAGCAAAGCTGACACATAGAGTAGTCACTTTTAAAAAATTGGGAAATACAATATAAGAAAATTAAATAAATCCAGAGATCTACTACAAGTAGTATTTTGCCCTGACTGTACATAGGGTAGTAAATGTGAACCACAGAGAAAACAACAATAAAAATAAAATATATCCATAATTTCACTAGAACTACTTTTAACATTTTGGCATAAGAGTGGGGAGATGGCTTAGTGAAAGATCATATGCTTCGCATGTGCCGGGCCCTGGGTTTGCTCCCCAGGATCAAAACAATTTTTTTTTTCGCATAAGTATTGCTTATCTTTTTTTTCTGTGTACCTACTTCATTTTTAACAGTTTTTGTGAGATTGAGTCCTGTGTTTCTTTTAATGTTATTCACTTTTACGGTATATTGTTTATCAGTGCTCAATTGTATTGATGTTGACATGTATATCATCTTTTTCTCCTTTTCTGTGCTTGATCACCGTTTTACAAATGAAGGAAATGGCATAGAAATTATATTGGCTGCTTTGTGACTGACAATTTTAAATGGAAGTCAGATCCTTTACTTTTCAATTTTTTAATTAAAGTTGTAATTTTTAAAGATAATATCCAGGGCCTTAGAGCTCTTTATTTTCTGTAAATCATACACTTATATCAAACACTGAAAATTTGGTGTTTCTTCCATCTTTGATTCCTTACAAAAGCAAAATATTTAGTATTAAGGCATTCAAGTATAGATATTGGTTGAATATAGTTTTTTTTTTAATAGCCTCTAATAAATATGATTAATTTGCTGTTTTGTAAGTCTTCTAGTTGTCATTGTTGTGCTGGGGCTCAAACCCAGGGTGCCTTCCACATACAAGGCAAACACTATACCACTGAGCTGCATTCCCCAGCCCCTGTTGTTCAAGACTTGAAAAAAAATAAAATAGGAAAGTACACATTTAGAAATCTTGAAACACTTTTCTTTTTTTGTTTGTTTTTGTGGTACTGGGGCTTGAACCTAGGGCCTTGTGCATACAAGGAAAGCACCAACTGAGCTATATCCCCAGCCCTGAAACACTTTTTCTTATTAGTTTTTTTTTTTAATGTTTATTTCTTAGTTGTAGTTGGACACAATACCTTTATTTTATTTTATTTATTTTTATGTGGTGCTGAGGATCCAAACCAAGTCCTTGCATGTGCTAGGCGAGTGCTCTACTGCTAAGCCACAACCCCAGCCCTTCTTATAAGTTTTTATAGTTCATATTGTCAACATTGCTTTAAGTACTTCATATATTTTTGTAAGTATGCTTTTGTAGCACAATAATAATAGCTGCTATTTGCTATGATCTTAACATGTACCAGGCACCATGCCAAATGCTATTGGAAGTAGGATGCACACATGCTATTAGAAATAGGAATTTTTAAAACAATTTGTGTCATACTTACAGTAATATTTGATATATTGGGTAGTGTTTCTTAAACTTTTAAAATATTCTTTTTAATTTAGTGACATCTAATTATTCTGTTTGAGAAATAACATTTAGAGAATAGCTAAGGCTTTTTTTTTTTTTTTTTAAGCTAAGGAATTTTTAAAAAACTGATTCATTTATTTATTTTTTGTGGTTCTGGGATCAAACCCAGGGCCTCACACATGCTAAGCAACCACTGACATATACTCTCAATCCTAATTTTTTTTTTTGTGTGTGTGTGTGTGTGTGTGTGTGTTGGGAATTGAAACTAGGGGTGCTTTACCACCAAGCTACATCCTTTAGCCCTTTTTATTTTTTATTTTGAGACAAGATTGTAAGTTGCTGTTTTACAAATGCTAAGGTTGACCTTAAGCTTCTAATCCTCCTGCTTTAGCCTCCCAAGTGGCTGGAATGACAGGTGTGCACCATGGCTTTCGGCTTCAACTCCATGATTTTTGTTTAGCTAGTCAAGTAAATCAAGAAGTTTATTTGTACAAACTTGTAGCTCATTGAGTAACAGAACACTGGGATTTAGGCACTTAATGGTTATAGCTAGCAGGATTGAATCGTCTCTGTACAAAATTCAAATGTGTTTTATGCTGTGTCCTCAACATATATGTAACAGTTGCGTGTGATTTTTTAAAACATAGTCATTAAAACTCATTGAATTATACACTTTAAAGGACTGTAGCTTAGCCTGGTGCAGTGGTACACACCTATAATCCCAGCAACTCAGGAAGCTGAGTCAGTATTGCAAGTTAAAGACCAGTTTATCAATCTAGCGAGGCCCTAAGCAACTTAGGGATTTAGTCAGTGATACAGTACCCTGAGTTCAATTCCAGGTACCAAAAAAAGGTGTGTGGAGGGCTGCTTTCTATAGTATATGAGTAATTTATGTACTTATGTATGTATTTATTGGTACCAGGGATTGAACCCAGGGGTGCTTAACCACTAAGCCACATCACCAGCCGTTTTTTATATTTTATTTAGAGACAGGGTCTCACTGAGTTGCTTAGCACCTCGCTTTTGCTAAGGCTGGCTTTGAACTTAAAATCCTCCTGCCTCAGCCTCCTGAGCCGTTGGGATTATAGGCATGTACCACTGTACCCAGCTTATGATATATAAGTTATTCTTAAAAAAAAATTTCCAACATGGAAAAAGTATATCAGTAAAATATTTCAAGAGTAATTCTGAATGAATCTGTATTCTTTAGATAATTGGCTCCTATGTTTCTTATCATTCTTTTTTAAATTAATGGATGTTAATATTTTTACTATATTTACCATTTTTAAGTTTATGATTTTATAGTGTTAATTATTTACCTTGTTGTGAACCAGATCTCTAGAACTTTTTCATCTTGCAATATATAGGTTTTAATTTAAATTTAAATTTAATTTAATTTAATTTTTAAAAAGTTTTTTAGCTGTAGTTGGACACAATATCTTTATTTTATTTATTTTATGTGGTGCTAAGGATCAAAACAAGTGCCTCGCATGTGCTAGGCAAGCACTCTGCTGCTGAGCCACAACCCCAACCCTAGGTTTTAATTTTTTAAACCAGTTTAGATTACAGAAGGGGCTGGGGATGTGGCTCAAGCGGTAGCGCGCTCGCTGGCATGTGTGCGGCCCGGGTTTGATCCTCAGCACCACATACAAACAAAGATGTTGTGTCTGCCAAAATCTAAAAAAAAAAAATATATATTAAAATTCTCTCTCACTCTCCCTTTAAAAAAAAAAAAAAAAAACGGGCTGGGGATGTAGCTCACTGGTCAACCCCACTGAGTTCAATCCCCAGTACCAAAAAAAAAAAAAAGAGCACATGCATGCTCTAGAAAAAAAAAAAGATTATAGAAGAATTGAGCTGAGTACAAAGTTCCCATATTTCAACCTCCCACACAGGGAGTTCACCTTATTCTTAACAATTTGCGTTAATGTTGTACATTTGTTAGAATTAATAAACCAATATTGATACGTTTTATATATATACATTATGTATATATTAATAAAAGCTTATAATTTATTCGAATTTCCTTAATTTTTACCTAATGTTGTTCTTCTTTTTAACTAATATTGTTTTCTTTTTTCTCATATAGGATACTACATTGCATTTAATTATCATGTCTTGTTAGGCTCCTCTTGTCTATGACAGTTCCTTAGACTTTTCTTGTTTTTGATGACCTTAACAGTTTTTAGGAGTACTAGTCAGGTATATTGTAAGATTCCTTTATTGGATTTTATCTGATTTTTTTTTTTTATGATTAGACAGGGATTATGAGTTTTTGGAAAGAAACCATTGAGTTAGAATGCCATTTTCATCACATCATAACAAGGGTACATATACCTTTTGATTATCTTTAATGTGTTTTTTCAGATGTGTTATTTCAACGTTTTGCAAAGATTTTCATTGGCTGTCTTGCAGCAGTTACTAGTGGTATGATGTATGCTCTCTACTTATCAGCTTACCATGAACGGAAATTCTGGTTTTCCAACAGACAGGTAAGAATAAAGAATTTTGAGCATATGAAAGATGTTTTAGTATATAATATTAATTTCAGTAATGTGTTTTCCTGTTTTTTTTTGTTTTGTACTAGGTGTTGAACTGAGGGGCTCTTTACCACAGAGCTACATCTCCAGCTTTTTTCACTTTTTTATTTTTGAGACAGGGTCTCAATAAATTGCTTAGGGTCTCTTTAGTTGCTGAGGCTGGCTTTGAACTTGCAATCCATCTGGCTTAGTAATGCTTTACTAAGTATGATAAGTACTTGTCATACTTATCACACAAAATTCTTGTGTGATAAGTATGACAAGTGCTCTTATTTATGACTATCAGAAACAAAATTTTAAGGTCCACAGTCACAGTGTGAACCTTAAAATATGTAACAAGATATTTTATAGAATAGGAACTATGAGGGGTTGGGGTTATGGCTCAGCGGTAGAGTGCTTGCCTAGCATGTGCGAGGCCCTGGGTTTGATCCTCAGTACCATGTAAAAATGAATAAAACAAAGGTATTGTATCCAACTACAACTAAAAAAATAAATTAATTAAAAGAAAAAAAGAATAGGAACTATGAGGGTGCTTTCCTTGTGCAATTAATCTATCCAGGACTATTCTAGAAAAACTTGGTCGGAGTGTATGAGAACTGGCTGCAAGATGTCATGAAACCAAAGAAAGAGGCAGGCAGGTCCAAGATTGCACAGAGGACGATTTATTAGGGGACTTATGTATAGGAGTTTGTCTTGGGCAGCAGCAAGACAGATCTTTGTGATATGAAGCAAAGGGAGCAGGCTTACGGGTCAGGACAAAAGTGACTCCATCCCCTTCAGAATGTACGTGGTCTATCTCAAACTAACATAGAGGATTTAAAATATATTGCTGGCACTTAACAAAACAGGGTCCTCACATTGTAAAGTTCCACTTATCATTCTATCTGTATATAGTGTGCTGGAGAATTATGTGGGAAAAACAAACCAGGGTTATTCAAGAGCAGTCATGATGGTTCTTTTAAATGGCTCTAGTCAGGTCAAGCTGAATTCCTACAGGGACTTTTTTTGGCAGGGGGTGTGTGTGCTAAGGATTGAACTCAGGGGCACTCGAGCCACATTCTCAGTCCAATTTTTTGTATTTTATTTAGAGACAGGGGTCCTATTGAGTTGCTTTTTGCTGAGGCTGGCTTTGTACTCGTGATCCTGGATCCTCCTATCTCAGCCTCCCGAACCTCTGGGATTACACTACCTGACCCCACAGGGACTTTTATTTTTTTAATTTTATTTATTTATTTTGTGGTGCTGGGAATTGAACCCATGGCCTTGTGTATGCACTTTACCAACTGAGCTGTATCCCCAGCCCTCTACAGGGACTTTTTTTTTTTTTTTTTAA
>NW_026000093.1:41458405-41510721 GCF_001458135.2 Marmota marmota marmota
CTTTTTTTTTTTTTTTTTTAACCATATGATTTATTTTTATTTTTTTTAGTCATACATGACAGCAGAATGTATTTTTTTTTAAAGAGAGAGAGAGAGAGAGAGAGAGAGAGAATTTTTTTAATATTTATTTTTTAGTTTTTGGCGGACACAACATCTTTGTTTGTATGTGGTGCTGAGGATCGAACCCGGGCCGCACGCATGCCAGGCGAGCGTGCTACTGCTTGAGCTACATCCCCAGCCCCAGAATGTATTTTGACATATAATACATACGTGGAATGTACATACATCAATCATAATGTCTATTCTATTCTGCTGCCCTTCCTATCCCCCCTACTCCTCCCCTCCCCTCCCATCATTTCTCTCTATCCAGTCTAATGTGACACACTTTTTTTTTCTTTTTCTCATTACAACATCATACATGTATTCTGTATAACAATGAGTTTCTCCTTCCATCTCCGTGCAACTCCCCTTCTCCCTCCTTTTCCCTCCCACCTCTCTTCCCTTTTTAGTGGTAGTCTTCTTCTCATGCTCTTCCTCCCTATCCCATTTTGAGTCACCCTCCTTATATCAGAGAAGATATTCAGCATTTGTTTTTTAGGGATTGGCTAACTTCACTTAGCATAATCTGCTCTAATGCCATCCATTTGCCTGCAAATGCCATGATCTTGTTATTTTTTAGTGCTGAGTAATATTCCATTGTGTATAAATGCCACATTTTTTTAATCCATTCATCTATTGAAGGGCATCTAGGTTGGTTCCACATTCTAGCTATTGTGAATTGTGCTGCTATAAACATTGATGTGGCTGTGTTCCTTTACAGGGACTTTTAATAACAATGAAATATTAAGGAGTTTAGTCAGCCTTTTAGTTGTATTGGTAGCTCACATTTTAGAAATAATTTGTGGAAGTTTCAGCATTAAACTATTGCTTTCAAAGGTCGCTTGACTTTATCGAGTTTTTAAATTTTTGAGCTCAAACTGGATTTTGTCATTGTTCTTATTTTTTTTAATATTTATTTTTAGTTGTAGTTGGACATAATACCTTTATTTTATTTATTTTTATGTGATGCTAAGGCTCGAACCCAGGGCCTTGCACATGCTAAGCAAGCACTCTCCAGCTGAGCCATAATCCAACCCCACTGTTCTTATTTTTGAGCAAGTAGTTAAGCTGACTAAATGTTTTTAAACTTTGATTTATTTTAACACCACCAAAACATTTAACTGAAAGATTACTGACTATACCTGTATTAATTTAGCTGTAACTGTAGCATATACTTTTTCCTTAAAATTGTTATATAGATAAATAATTCTTAATACTAGGTGTACAATGGAATCATCCAGGAAGCTATCAAAAAAATAACCTTCCTTTTTAGATTGTTGGGTTGGTAGGAAGGAATGGGGAGTGGCTAGTATCAGTATTTCAAAAAATATTTCTAGGCAATGCTATTGTGTAGCAGAACTGGGAACAACCAAAGGTTTAAAAATATAGCAGACACTCATCAAGAACCTTGTTTTTCAAAGTATTATGTATGGGCCAGAAGCATTAGCAGTGTCTGGGAGCTTGTTTAGAATTGCAGATTCTCAGGCCCCATATAGAATCAGAATCTACATTATTTGAAGGTCTATAGGTATTTCACATGTACAGTAAATTTAAGAACCACCAATTAAAAGTTTCATCTTTGAAATTTTGGGGAGAAATAAATCTTTCCATTCAAAAAAATCATTTCAATGAAATTTATTGAGGTTAGTAAGTTCTGTCTTAGTCCATTTGGGCTGTTATATAGTAAAGCATGATAAATTGGGACTGGACGTCCAAGGTAAGGCACTAGCAAATTCAGTGTCTGGTGAAGACCTGCTTCTTGTTTCATAGCCAACTATCTTTTTGCTGTATGTCCTTAGGTAGCAGAAGGGAGAAAAGGTGAGGAATCTCTCTTGGGCCTTTTTCATTAAGGCACTAATTTCAAATGCCCACTTCCAGATAGCATTACGCTGGGGATTAGGTTTCAACATATCAATATGGGGTATGGGGGACAGAAATATCTGGATGATAGCATGCTTTCTTGCAGTCTTTTACTATTTTTTGTGTGAGACCGGGGATCAAACCCAATGTCTTGTGTGTGCTAGGCAAGCACTCTACTGCTGAGCTATACCCCTAGCCCTCACAGTTATGCTCTAAATGGGAAATGTGTGTGGGTGGGGAGTATTCAGTGGTTAAGTAGACTTTGGAAAGACTTCCTCTTGGAGATTCATAGCATGATATATGCCCAAACTGAACAGTCTTGCAGTAAAGAAACTCATGTAACTTTGTTTGATCCAGCCTGTATTAAAACTTAACTACAGATTTTTTTTTTTTTTAAGTAGCACCAATTAACATCTTAGGAAATTCAGAATTTTGGAAAACTACTCTTACTAACTTTTTAAAATAATTGTATTAATTGATAAATAGAGATTTAGTATTTCTTATCTGAAATTCTCAGGACCAGAAGTGTTTCAGATGTTGGATTAAAAAAAAAATTTTTTTTTTTTACATATACATAATGAGTTATATATAGACTTAGGAATAGGACACAAGTCTAAAAACAGAATTTATTTATATTTCATATACATTTTATACACATAGCCTGAGTAATTTTAAACAGTATTTAGTGCGCCTCATTTTGACTGCAACTCATCACATGAGGTTAAATATGAAATATTTTACTTGGTGGCATTATGTTGGCACTCAAGGTTTCTAATTTTGAAATGTAGGATTTCAGATTTTTTGGAATCAAGATGCCTAATCTGTATTGTGCATGAAAATCAGGTTTTATTTTTAAAGATTGTAAAGTAGTTTGATTCTTCATAAAAAATGCAAGTCATTGTACATTTTGACTACTACATTCTTGATTCTCCAAAACTTAATATTAGGAATTTTAAATCTTACGTATATTTTTGAAAATTTATTTGAAAAGAACTGTTTAAATATCTGCTGCTCTTAAAAAGTACTAATTAAGAACTTTCTGTTTTGGATACATAGGGATATCAATAGTAGTAAAAAATATTAGTTTCTTGCTGAGTGCGGTGGTGCATGCAGCTCAGGAGGATTTTGACTTCAAAGCCAGCCTCAGCCTGCTGGGGTTATGAGTCAGCAGTAGAGCGCTTGCCTAGCATGGGTGAGGCCCCAGGTTTGATCCTCAGCATCACATAAAAATAAATAAATTAATTAAAGATATTGTATCCAACTACAACTAAAAAAAAAAAATATGTATTAAAAAAAAAAAAGCCAGCCTCACCAACTGCGAGGCGCGCTAAGCAACTCAGTGAGACCCTGACTCTAAATAAAATACAGAATAGGGCTGGGGATGTGGCTCAGTGGTTGAGTGCCCTGAGTTCAATCCCAGAAGCCCCGCAAAAAAGAGAGAGAGAAAATATCAGTTTCTTCTTAAACTTATCTTTTTTTAAAAAATATTCATTCATTTTTTTATGCAGTGCTGAGGATTAAACCCAGTGCCTCACACATGCTAGGCAACCACTCTACCACTGAGCTACAACCTGAGCCTCTTAAATTTATCTTTTTATTATAGACCTCTGATACTTCAATTATCATTTGTTTTTACCGGCCTTATTATTCTTGCTATTTTTTTTTAAGTTGTTTTTTTTTTTTTTTTAAGAGAGAGACAGAGAGAGAGAAATTTTTAATATTTTTTTTTTTTTTTTAGTTTTTGGCGGACACAACACCTTTGTCTGTATGCGGTGCTGAGGATCGAACCTGGGCCGCACGCATGCCAGGCAAGCGCCCGACCGCTTGAGCCACATCCCCAGCCCTATTCTTGCTATTTTTAGGGCATTCTTTTGGTTTTCCTTCTAAAGTTTCCTTACGTATAAAACAGATATTGACTTATGAGTTGTAATCCATTTGAAACCTCAGGTATTTCATTAAAATGACCCAAAGTTATTGAATAGTTTTAACTTCCTTATAATATGACCACTAGTGCTTAAAAAAATTCAAAGATGTTTTTTATTATTTTATTTTAATTTCTTTATTTTTGAGTATCAGGGATTAAACTCAGGGGCACTTGACCACTGAGCCACATCCCAGCCCTATTTTGTATTTTATTTAGAGACAGGGTCTTACTGAGTTTCTTAGTGCCTTGCTTTTGCTGAGGCTGGCTTTGAACTCACAATTCTCCTGCCTCGACCTCCCAAGACGCTGAGATTATAGGCGTGTGCTACTGCACAGGCCAAAGATGTTTTTTAATAAAAGAGTAAACAAATATCATGTTCATTTAGAAAGTGAGAAGGGAAGAAGACAGCTTAAACTTCAGATACTATTATTTAAATACTCATTTCATTTTATTTTAGGAGCTTGAACGGGAAATCACATTTCAGGGTGACAGTGCTATTTATTACTCCTACTATAAAGATATGTTAAAGGCACCTTCATTTGAAAGAGGTATGAATTTGTAATAACAATATTTTTCTTATACAGATCATTGTTCTTCAATACTGGAATCTCAGAGTATGGGGATTTGTCTCAGAATATAGACATTTCTCCTTATTGTACTTAATTTTTAAAAATTGGAAAAATAAAGCATTGAGCATTACATTTTCAAATCTTTCTTTATAACATTAAATATTTGATGACTAATTAAAGATATGTTTATTTGACTGTTGTAAAATTAAAAAAAATTTTCTGGAGAAAAATATATCTTTGGATTTTTACAAACAGATAAACAATAACAAAACTGTTTTTAGGTGTTTACGAACTGACACATAATAACAAAACTGTATCTCTGAAGACTATAAATGCAGTACAGCAAATGTCTCTATATCCAGAACTTATTGCCAGCGTTTTATATCAAGCAACTGGTAGCAATGTATGTATTTTTGTTTTGATCTTAATATCTATTTTCTCACATATTTACAAATCTTCAAATTATTTAATGTCGTACTATTATCACTCCCTTTGTTGTTTCCATTTAGGAGATGATTGAGCCAGTTTATTTCTATATTGGCATTGTTTTTGGATTGCAAGGAATATATGTTACTGCATTATTTGTTACAAGTTGGCTTATGAGTGGAACGTGGCTAGCAGGAATGCTTACTGTTGCATGGTTTATTATTAATAGGTAAGAAAGGTATTTTTAATTAATATTTATAATTTTTTGTGACAATAGTAGAGTTCTGAAAATGTTCCCTATCCCCCAGATTCCCCACCCTAATTCCCAAGTCTATGAATATGCTGAAGAATCATTCTTGTGATTGTATTATGACTTAGCTTACCACCTTAAAAGTGGAAAATTACCCTGTGGACCTTAAAAGCAGAGATCTTTCTTCATCTGGTATAGAAGGGGAAGTCAGAGAGATTCAAAGCATGAGAAAAATTTGCTGTGCGATTGCTGACTTGAAGGAGAAAATGAATTCTTTAAACAATCAGTGAACTTTTAAGAATATGGCAAGTGCTTGCCTAGCATGTGTGAGGCTCTGGATTTGATACCCAGCCTGAAAAAAGGACTATAATTCTCTGATGAGAGCTGTAGCTCTGAATGATACCTGGATTTTAGTTTAGTGCAACTCTGAGAATCCAACTATACTCTGCTGGCCTTTGTGACATAATAAATTTGTGTTGTTTTAAGTTACTACATTTGTGGTCATTTGTTACATAACAGTTGAAAAGTAATTTACCAGTTTTGTATCTCTTCTTTTATAGAAATAGAAACATTGGCATATATAGATATGTCTCTTCTCTTTCATTTAAAATTAATGGTACAGCTTCTTAGAAAGGAGGAAGGGACATCATATACATTGCTTATTAAGTTAATTACCATAGATAAGGACTCTATACAAATCGATAAAGTTTTGATAATTAAAGTATACTTTTAATTAGAAGTACACTTCTAATTAATAGAACCATCCCTTTTGTTATCCAAGGAGCCTCAGCTCTTTAGTTGGGGAGAGGGTTTCAATGAGAAGGAAGGCTCATTTGTAATAATAAAATTTTCCTAGTATTGGTCATATCATAAAATAATTTATTGTAGGATAGGCATGCTTTTTTTCCACCCATAGCACTTCTACCCCCACCCATAGTACTTAATATGATTACATTTTTAGAAATGAGATGTTTTTTCTGTTGTACATTTTCTTTTCTTTAGGCAGTTGTCAGATGATAAAATTGATGCTTTTAACTTTTAAGTTATTGAAATTCAACACTAAGAACTGTATTTCTTACTGGACTTTGTTTATATTTAGCATCATAGGCTGACAATAATGTATTATAAAGGATTTTTTAGATCTTCCTTAGAAGTTTTCAAGTATAGCTATCCAGCTTTGTGGGTAAAGTATGTTTCTTTTTAAAAGCACAGAGATACACTATACTTTATTATTTAAAAGAGATCTATGTATGATGTGGAAAAGGGAGACCAGAAAATATAAAACAATAACTTCACATTTCTACCACCTAGAGATCACTTATCATTGTTTATAATTGAGGTGTATTCTTTTATATTCTTTTGGATTTTTTCTGTATGAATGTGTTTTTGAATTCTTGTATTTGTATCTATACATTTTTTAATCAAAATGTGATATAGGGCTGGGGCTGTAGCTCAGTGGTAGAGCGCCCACCTCACACATGTGAGGCACTGGGTTCGATACTCAGCACCAGATAAAAATAAATAAAGAGATTGTGTCCATCTACAACTAAAAAAAAAAAAAAAAAAATTAAAAATGTGATATGTTACACATACTGTTTCATGTGCTAATTTTATTCAAGTATTTACCTTTTTTACTTTTACTTTTATTTATTTATTTATCTATCTATCTATCTATCTATTTATTTATTTATAATGGTGCTAAGGATTGAACCCAAGACCTCATACATGCTAGGCAAGTGCTCTATCACTGAGCTATACCTGCAGCTCACTTTTTATCTTATCTAATACTCAGTCCTTATTATAGTTTACCTGTTTGACTTCAAAATGTCCTATATAATGTGTTCATCTAAACCAGTAATTGATCCAGGACTACATATTACATCATTGATATATCCCTTAATTCTCTTTTATCTACTTTAGTTTTTTTTTTTTTTTAATGGGTAAGAGATCAAGTCAACTATTCTGTAGAATGTCCTACTTTCTGAATTTCTCTTGTTGGATCATTTAGTGTCATTTAGCACCCAACCACTGAGCCACATCCCAAGCCCTATTATGTATTTTATTTAGAGACAGGGTCTCACTGAGTTACTTATTAGCACCTTGCTTTTGCTGAGGCTGGCTTTGAACTCTTGATCCTCCTGCTTCAGCCTCCCAAGCCACTGGAATTACAGGCATACTCTGAAAATTTGAGTGGCTTTGATGAGTTCAAAGTAGTTGAGCCAGGCATGGTGGCACAGGCCTGTAATACCAGTGAATCAGGAAGCCAAGGTGGAAGGATCACAAGTTTGAGGCCTTCCTTAGCAACTTAGTGAGAACCTGTCTCACAATAAAATAAAAAGGTCTGAGGATGTGGCTCAGTGGTAAAGTGCCCCTGGGTTCAATCCCCAGTACCTAGCAAACAAAAAAAGGTGGGGGGAATAAACAGTTCAGGTTAGAATATATTATATTGTAGATTATTTTTCATGTTAACATTAAAAGTTATATGATATATAGTTCATCCCTCTTGAATATGAGGCTAGAAAATAAACTGTGGTATTTATGACAATAAATGAAATGTTCTTTTAGCTACTAACCGTTTACCTAAGGGTTGTGACATGAGTTGATAATCTTTGCCTAATGTAGTAGTTTTATTAGGGTTTATAAAATTACATTTTTCTGTTTTTTGGCTACATTATTCACTCTTCAAAAGTGTAATTTTTCTTCATAAGCAGAACTCATTGGTTACTTTTAACATAAATAATTATTGATTCATTTGAGAAATGTCTGTTTAATTCATTTGCCCATTTATTATTTGAGTTATTTGATTTTTGTTTTGGTGTAAAGCTTTTTGAGTTCTTTATATATTCTAGATATTAATCATCAGAGTAGCTAACAAACATTTCCATAGATTTTCTTTTCACATTTCTAATTGTTTTCCTTTGCTGTGCGGAAGCTTTTTAATCGGATGCCATCCCATTTATTAACTCTTAGCATTATTTCCTGAGCTTTAGGGATGAATAGTTAAAGAAAATATGGTATATATACACAATAGAGTTTTATTCAGCCATAAAAAATGAAATATGTCATTTGCAGGAAAATGGATAGAACTAGAGAGCATTATGTTAAGCAAAATAAGTCAATTTCAGAAGGCCAAGGGACTGTATTTTTTTTCCTTTTTTTGGGCTGGGGGGCGGTACCTATGGTTGAACTCATAAGCACCCAACCACTGAGCCACATCCCCAGCCCTATTTTGTATTTTATTTAGAGACAGGTTCTCACTGAGTTGCTTAGTGCCTCGATTTTGCTGAGGTTGGCTTTGAACTGGTGATCCTCCTGTCTCAGCCTCTCCAGCTGCTGGGATTACAGGCATGGGCCATCATGCTGGCTTGTATTTTCTTTCATATGCAGAAGCCTGAGAAGAAAAAGGAAAAAGGTGAGGGTGGATCTCATGTAAAACAAAGGGAGATCAGTAGAGGAAAGGGATCAAGGGGAGGGACTGGAGAAGTGCTGGGGACTGATACTGGCCAAATTATATTCTCATAATGTGTGCATGTATAAATATGTAACAACAAATACCATCATTAAGTACGACTATAATGCACCAATCAAAAACATGGGAAAGGGGCTGCGGTTGTGGCTCAAGCAGTAGCGCTTGATTGATCCTCAGCACCACATAAAAATAAAATAAAGAGGGAGAGAATCATTTTATTTTTATTTATTTATTTTTTATTCTTTATTCTAATTTGTTATATATGACAGCAGAATGCATTACAATTCATATTACACATATAGAGCACAATTTTTAATGTCTCTGGCTGTATACAAAGTATATTCAAACGATTTGTGTCTTCATACATGTACTTAGGGTAATGATGTCCGTCTCATTCCACCATCTTTTTTATCCCCATGTCCCTTCCCTTTCCCTCCCACCCCTTTGTTTTATCTAGAGTTTGTCTAATCCTTCCGTGCTCCTGCTCCCAACCCCACTATGAATCAGCCTCCTGTATCAGAGAAAACATTTGGCACCTGTTTTCGGGGGATTGGCTAACTTCACTTGGCATTATATAATCCAACTTCATCCATTTACCTGTAAATGCCATGGTTTTATTCTCTTTTATTGCTGAGTAATATTCCATTGTGGATATATACCACATTTTCTTTATCCATTCATCTACGTTGGTTCCACAGTTTAGCTATTGTGACTTGTGCTGCTATAAACATTGATGTGGCTGTGTCCTGTAGTATGCTGTTTTTAAGACCTTTGGTATAGACTGAGGAGTGGGATAGCTGGGTCAAATGGTGGTTCTATTCTCAGTTTTCCAAGGATTCTTCATACTGCTTTCCATATCGGCCACACCAATTTGCAGTGTCACCAGCAATGTATGAGTGTGCCTTTTTTCCCATATCCTCACCAACACTTATTGTTGTTTGTATTTTTAATAGTTGCCATTCTAACTGGAGTGAGGTGAAATCTTTTTTTTGTGTGTGTGTGTGTGTGTGTGTGTGTGTGTGAGAGAAATCTTAAGAGTAGTTTTAATTTTCATTTATCTAATTGCTAGAGATGATGATCATTTTTTCATATATTTGTTGATTGATTGTATATCCCTTGGCCCATTTATTGATTGGGTTATTTGTTTTTTTTAGTGTTTAGCTTTTTGAGTTCTTTATATACCCTAGAGATTAGTGCTTTATCTGATGTGCAAAGGGTAAAAATTTGCCATCTCTTTTACTTAGTAATGCACCAATTCTCGTAAATTAACAAAAAAACAAGCAAAAAAAACTTTGTTTTTGTGTGATAAATAGCCATTAAGTTGTAAGAGAGCCAAATTTGGTGATTTTTGGAAAGGAAGTCCCATTGTGGTGTGATGATATACGAAGGATACAAAAAGCTCTTAATAAAAATTGACAGGACGAACTTAGGAGGAACTTACAAAGACATTTCTATATCTTTGATTCTGGAATTTTTTTTTTTTTTTTTGGTATTAGGGATTGAACTCAGGGGTACTCAACAACTAAGCCACATCCCCAGCCCTATTTTGTGTTTTATTTAGAGACAGGGTCTCACTGAGTTACTTAATGCCTAGTTTTTGCTGAGGCTGACTTTGAACTTGTGATCCTCCTGCCTCAGCCTTTATAGAACACAATTTTTCACTTGTGGCTCAGAGCTGCTGGAATTACAGGTGTGTGCCATCGCACCCCACGTCTCTGGAAATTTTAAAAAGTCTTTAGATGTTGAGAACTGCAGACAAGTCAAGATGGCGCCTGGCACTTTGCCAGAAGGAGTGGTTTGAGAAGTAAGCCAGCGAGCCATTAAGATGATGGAGATTCCTTAATGACTGACTGCTGTATCTAATGATGTTAAAGAAGTTAAGCTATGTATAATTATTAAGATGATGAGGATTCCTTAATGACTGATTGCTGTAACTGGATGATGCTAAATTGAAACAAGCTGTGTATTCAGTTAGGTCTAAATACCTCTGATATCTCGCAATAAAACGGCTCCTGCTGTATCAACCTTCACAAGTTGCTTGTCACCCCCCGGTTATTTTGCCCAGCCAGACTTCAGCATTTAGATATATATATATAAAAACTACTATGAAGTTAATTTCAGGTAGCCTGTTAATGGAAAACATTATTGAACTAGGTATCAAATGGTATGCATTATAATCCCATTTATGCCACCTACTAGCATACGATTAAGTCACATCATATCTCTGAGGTTCATATTCCTTTGTAAAGGCAAGTAAGAACTTTGGAGCTGCCAGGCCACCGATTATGTAATGCAGATTGTGCTCTAGAGAAGGACAGCCATCTGGTTAATAGAAGGGAAGGGAGGAGCAGATCAGTGTGCTTTAGCTTGGGGTAATATCCACCCAGAAAAGGCATGCCGTTTGCACATTTTCACCAAGGCCCATCGGTTCACCAAGTAGAACACAGAAGCATTCTTCCTCTTGGTTGGGGAGTGGGGGTGGGGAAATCGTTAATTTGCCCCAAAATGCTACATAGGTAACCTCACAGTATTGTTGTTGAGAACAATGAGATATGTGTGAAAGTGCTTTGAAAAGTATAGTTTTACACATATACAATGTCTTATTTTGCTGTTCATTTGTGGTTTATTTTAGGGTAGATACAACAAGAATTGAATACTCCATTCCTTTAAGAGAAAACTGGGCACTACCATATTTCGCCTGTCAAGTTGCTGCACTTACAGGCTATTTAAAATGCAACTTAAATTCTTATGCAGAGGTAAGACACAAATCTGATCCATCATAGTTAATTCTGATGTATTACAAATGTGGTACATAATTTTTAAGTTAGTCATAATTAAGTTATATTAAGTTAGGCCCAGATACTACATAATAAAGGATATAACTAGGTAGTTTTTGTATAATGTTGTTCTGTAATTGACTGACAGCAAATTATTTTTAGGAAAACAAAGATGTTATATTTTTTAATGTAGTTATTAGACAAATACATGAGGAATATCTTATTTTGAAAATCAGCCCATCTCACTGGTATTTTACTACTTCTCTTGGAACTTTACAGATATATAATTTAATTGAATATTATTAATATTTAAAGAAATATTAATGAAGATATGAAGAGTGACCACAGATTACAGCTGTGTAAACTTTGCTGATAGCACTGCATATTCTGTTTACGCACATGTTTTCTGTGACTGAGATGTAGGTAGAGTAGCGAAAGTTTCAGGCGAGCTGGGGTTGTGGCTCAGAGGTAGAGCACTCGCCTAGCATGTGCGAGGCCCTGGGTTCAATCCTCAGCACCACATAAAAATAAATAAATAAAATAAAGGTATTGTGTCCAACTATAACTAAAAAAAAAAAAAAGAAAGAAAGAAAAGAAAGTTTCAGGCAATTGTCCCAGATAGTTTAGATTCTTACTTGGTTGTTGCCACAAACCTTTTTGCAATTGAATGAAACTTACAGACCCTGTCTCAGAAAAAAGATTTTAAATGCATAAAATAAAATGAATGTGATTACAAAGGCAACTAGTAGAGACTGACTAAAATGTAGGGATCCTTTGTTCTGTTGATCTTGAGTTAAGAATTCCTGGCTATGAAAGGAGACGAGAGGGACTAAGAAAAGGTCTCTATTAAGAGGCCTTTGTCTCAGACACAGGATGTACTACTGGTTCCTTTTTGAAATCTCTGAACAAATACTGTTCTTTCCTTTCAGTGGTGACAAGTGTCCTGAGCTTAGCAAATTTTATTATTTAATTTCTATAACTAGTTTTCTTTGTATGTAAAGTAACATGAACATATTGCAGATATGTAATTTTCCTTTTTTTTTTAATAAGGAGCCTTTGAACAAGAATATTTTGTATAGAAGTTACAGAGTCTATAATTGAGTATTTTTCTGTTAGATTATGAGTTATCTCCTAAGGAAGAATAGTTCTTCAGTTTTTGAATAAGACAGTTTAGCACAGCAAAATGCCTATGCTCCTTTTACTACCTTTTTAGGTAACTTCTGTTGCCTAAAAAAGGTTTAATTATTTTAAAAGGAGTTTTTCCTAAACTATATTATTTTTCAGAGTATCCTTTTTCATTGCCATATTATTGTGCTATGCATTGTCCTAATTTGTTTCCTTTTTGAGGTGTGAGGGGCACTATGGATTAAACTCAAGGGTGCGAAACCACTGAGCTACATCCCCAGCCCTTAGTTTATTTATTTACATTTGAGGCAAGATCTCATCAAGTTGCTTAGGGTCTTCCTGAGTTGCTGAGGCTGGTCTTGAGCTTGCAGTCCTCCTGCCTCAGGAGAAGCTGCTAGAATTACAGGCATGTGCCACTGTATCTGACCATTTGTTCTATTTTATTAACACAAAGTATAAATTGAGAGTTTTCAGATAGAGGTAGGAAGATCTCTACTCTCTCCTGCCAGTTTCTTCCATCTTCTAGCACAGTAATCTTCCCTCACATGTGGCTTCTAAATCTACCTGGAAAAGGACCTTCTGTGTTTAAAAGAATCCAGGATCAGTTTATAGTTTTATTTTTTGTTTTTCTTTTTTAATTTAACCACAATTCATTTTCGCGATTTGAAAGTAATCCATAGTATCTCCAACTCCCCACTCTCTTTTTCTCTCTTAATGTTAAAATAATGGGGCAGGAGGGCAGAATTGTATTTATAACTTATATAACTAGCCAGTAACTCATCTGGTCCAGAAGAGTATACAATAAGAGCAACATATCAATATGTAAGTGTTAAAAGGATAAGAATAAGGGTTGTGGATATAGCTCAGTGGTAGAATATGTGCCTAGCATGCAAGAGACCCCGGGCTTAATCTCCAGCACTGCAAAAAAAAAAAAAAAAAAGGAACAGAAGAGTAAGAATATCAAGGCATCTATAAAAAATACAGTGCGGGGGTGGGGGGGGGCTTAACTAAGGTATATTCTTAACTCTTTCAGTTTAACAACCCGGTTTTTCAAGAAACAAAACTGCCTAATATTTCAATTATGTTCATTCTACATCCCTTCCCTCTCTGTATTTTTAGCTTAAATAAGCTTAAGATTCACAAGAAATTACAAAAATAGTATGGAGAATTTTCATGTACTCCTCACTCATCTTCCCTCAATAATAATAACACAATACATTCTCAAAACCAGGATTTGACAGTGATACAGTACTATTAATTCAGGTACAGACCTTTGGATTTCAACAGGTTTTGCATGTGCTCCCTTTCGGGTGAAGGGTGCATAGTTGTATGAATTTTTATCACATATGTAGATTTGAGAAACCATCATTAAAAATCAAGGTACGGAGTTTTCCCATTATCCTCAAGAGACTCCTTCATATTACTTCTTTATAGTCACATGTTCTCACTCTAATATTGTCAATCACTGATCTGCTATCAGCATAATTTTGTCACTTTGAAAGTTTAGAAAAATGGAATCAAGAAGTATGTAACCCTTTGAGATTGGATTGTTTTTCATTATGCTTTGCTCCATCTGAGTTACATGTGTCAGTACTTATTATTGTCATTGCTCAGTAGCATTCCAATCACTTGAACTTTTAAAATCAAATATCTTGTGCTTTTCCTCCCATTCTTGAGTCTAGATCCTGTAATCCCAGTTGTTGCATGAGGTTATACAAGCTCAGATCTTTAGTGCAGTTATCTGGTTGATTACTGAAATCTATTTAATGTGTCACTTATATCACATATATATGTGTGTGTGTGTGTGTGTGTGTGTGTGTATATACACACACATACATATTATGTACACTTACATCATATATGTGTGCATGTATACATACACATACATATGTGCGTGTGTGTGTGTTTTCACACTCCAGGCACAGTAAGGAATACTTTTAAGAAATTGAGCAAGGGGTGAACAAGACTGTACAGAGAACTTTGAAACTATTCAGGGAAAGGAAAAACTTAGCTAAGTGTCCAAATGTGTTTGACAATATTTCTATGTGCATGGCTTATTTTTGCTGCATATTATTTGAGAATAGATTCTTAGCATCAATATTTTTGTTTATTGTGTTGTAGCTTTTCCCCAGAATCCCCAAAGTAATTTCCATATGGCCAGTAGGTTAATTGGGCTGGATCAAGATTTTATCCTTTATTGATTTCTGAAACTGGTTTCTCTGGGGTTGATGGTTTAAAGGCCTGGTTATTATAGTCCTGGTGATTCCACTTTAAAAACTTTCCAAAAGACAGTGGTATAACTTTCCTATGTATATGTATGAATACACCATGGTAACTCTCAGCCTTGTGTACATGACAAGACTAGGATCCTAATTAGAGTAAGGTATATTCTATGTTGTATAAATATATCAAAATAGATTTTACTGTCATGTATAACTAAAAATAATAAAGCAAAGTTTTCCAGGATACTTTTCCTATAGATAGCTGTGGTGATAGGAAGAACAGAAGCTTATGTGTTTTATCAATGTGGAGCCTTTCTGAACTTTGTAGTTGGAATTATTTGATCAGCAGATGGAATTTTGCCATCACTTACATTTTGATCTCTGGTCTTAATTCACCCTCTCCCCCTGGTACTGGGGACTGAACCCAGGGCCTTGTGAATGCTAGGTAAAGCATTCTACCACTAAGCTACATCCCCAGTCTTCTCTGGTCTTAATTTTTTTCAGGATACTGGAAGTTTGTTTTATCTGCTGATGACTGGGGTATTTCTTACTCCAAAATTTGTCATTGGGTATAGTCAGCTGAGTATGAAAAATTTAGTTTTAATGAACACAGTTCTTAGCCTTCTTAATTGACTTTATTGTCCTGTTCCTTTGATGTTCTTATCAGAATAAGATCATTTGACACTCCAGCCAGTGGAGAAATTGAGGGGGTGCGGAGCAGATTCATAGAGGAAGGAAAGACTGTTGTTTGAAATATGCTACATAACAATGGATTTGTCAAAGACTTGGTTACTCACTAAGGGATCATTTGGGAGATGGCATTGGAAGGATACAATTGATTTTATCCAGGAATATTTCAAGCAAGGGAAATGAAATTCCTGTTTAGTATTTGGTAGAAGAAAACAGCTGAGTTTATATGTTTTATAGTCCAAGCATTGGAAAAGATAAGACCATACTTTTGTTAAAAGGAAATGAAAAGAGTAAAAATCAGGGCTTAGTTTAGGCTGACACATAGATTCTTTAAATGATAGTTTTTAGGAAAATATGAATCTCCAAGGAAATAAAAATATTATTTTCAGAGCGAAAAGAGTTACTTCCACATTTAACAAAAGCTCACCATTCAAGTCTAATAAAAGCCACCATTTTCTTATATTTATTGCTTTACCTCTTTGGGGATAAAGGATATTTGTACTGATTTTTCTTCTTTTATTTTTTTCTCTTTGTCATACTGAGATTTTTTCCACGTGATGTTGCCAGGCGTGGTGGCACATGCCTGTAATCCCAGCGGCTGGAGGCTGAGACAGGAGGATCATGAGTTCAAAGCCAGCCTCAGCAACAGCAAGGCACTAAGCAACTCAGTGAGACCCTGTCTCTAAATAAAATACAAAATAGGGCTGGGGATATGGCTCAGTGGTGGAGTGCCCATGAGTTCAGTCCCTAATACCAAAAAAAATCAATGGGATGTTGAAGGACAAATGGTTGATTTCTCTAGAGAGTGCCTTATTATTATTGTAAGGATTTAGTGAGAATTATGTGATTTAAAAATAGTTTGAAGAATTCATATGGCTTAAAGTTGACCCAGTAACAGAAATGTAATTTTGAGGTAACAAACTCATGGGGTTTTATAATAATAAAGCTACTGATACATAGTTTCTTTCTTTTTTTTTTCCTAGAGGTTTTGCTACTTGTTGATGAGTGCTTCAACTTACACCTTTATGATGATGTGGGAGTATAGCCATTATCTCTTGTTTCTTCAAGCAATATCTCTGTTTCTGCTAGATATCTTTTCAGTGGACCAAAGTGACAAGGTATGATGACATTTTGAAACGATGAATTTAAACCCAGAGAATACATTTTTTTGCAGTGTTGTGTCTTAACACCTTTCTTTTGTTTATTCATCCCATACACTCAGCTGGTTCAGAATCCTGATGAGTATCAAGATTTAAGTTATTTAAACAGAGGGAATTTAACATGATTTGTTAAACAAGTTGGAGATAACATTCAGTGGCAGAGGGTGTGCCAGGCAAGGCCCTCAGTTCACTACCCAGCTCCAGAAAAAAAACCCATACACCCCCCCCAAAAAAAAAACCCCAAAAACAGTTATTAAACAAGTTTAAAGTCATTTATTTATTAATTGATTGATTGAAATGGTAATAAGAGGTAATAAGTATCATGAAGGTAGTCACTACAGGAAGTAGCTACCACCATTAGTGCTAAAGGAGTGAAGTGAAGAATATGGAGTTATTAAAGTGCAAAAAATTAAAGGAGGGACTCCAGGGAACTGAAACTCAGGATTCTGAGGAGGACTACTGCTTAGCTTTGGTGGTGTCTCTGGGCTCAAATAAAGGGCCTTTGTTGTTGGAGTTTAGGTCTCTGAAGATAGAGGTTTGGCCAGCAGGTCCTGGGTCTCTAAATCTGGAGGATGTGATGAAGTTGGTTTTTCAAGTGTTGGAACAACTTCATCTGCACTCAGAGCTTCAATAGGAAGGAATAGATGTTGGGATAAAGAAGTATTACATAAATGTGGCTCAGGGGAATCCTAAGACAATAGGAAGCAAGAGGGAAGAGCAGGCTACTCTTTCCTTGTCCAGCCTTGCACTTTGCTTCTAGCGTTTTCTATTGATGAAGGGGAACCAACTGGAAAAGAAGAAATGTAGATGTAGCATAAATGTAGATAAAAATAGTTTTCTGCAATGGCATATTCCATGGCCCTATATTTTCACACACTTGGTTAGGGTAAACAAAATGAAGAACCTTAAAGAAGGTTCTTCTAGTCTGATTTCAATATTTAGGATTTTGAAGTTTCTTACCTTGTTTCTGGAGAGTTCTAAGAAGAAAGTGACAAGGGTATTATAAGCCAAAACATTAAAAATACAAATTAAACATTTCATAACACTCTTAATTTGTAGTATAGAATTTATGGTACAAATGCAGTCAGATCTATCCTAAACAAAACTAATAAAAAGAAATACAATAAAATTTACTTAATTCTCATTTTATTTTTGTTCCAACAGGTTCATGAAGTGTATAAAATCTATATATTTTCTCTCTTTCTGGGATATTTACTGCAGTTTGAGAATCCAGCTTTATTGGTATCTCCTTTATTAAGTTTAGTAGCAGCCTTAATGCTTACTAAGTGCCTTCAGGTAATTAACATTGCCTTTCTATCATTCTTATTAAAATTTTTTTCAGTGGTACTAGGGATTGACTCCAAGGGTTCTTTACCATTGAGCTACATCCCAAGCCCTTTTTTATTTTTATTTTTTATTTTTGGTACTGAGCATTAAACCCATAGGCACTTAAATACATCCCTACTCTTTTTATTTTTTATTTGAGACAGGGTCTTGCTCAGTTGTTCTGAAACTTTCTAAGTTGCTGAGGCTGGTTTTGAATTTGGATACTCCTGCCTCAGCCTCCTGAGCCACTGGGATTATAGGCATGTGCCATTTATTTATTATTTTGAGGTGGGTATTTCTGAGTTTCTGAGGCTAGTCTCAAACTTGTGATCCCCCTGCCTCAGCCTCCCCAGTGACTGGAATTAACAGGCATGTACCACCATACCTGGCAGTTTCTAAATTACTAAGTCGTTTTTCATATTATTTTTTCCCCATAGCTGAATGTGAAGAAAGGAACTTTTATAGCTAAAATAATGAAAGTGATTAATTTTTACTTGGTGTGCACTCTGACAGTGACATTGAATATTATAATGAAGGTAAGTAACTCTGTCTTATTTTCATGTAGTAGAGTTGAAAAATGAAATATATTAATAAATTTTAATGAAAATAATAAGATAGCAAAGTAATAGAGTTTATATAGTATAATTTTCAATTATTTATTTGATATGGAGTCTTGCCGTGTTGCCCTTGCTGAACTCAAATTCCTGTGCTCAAGTAATCTTTCCATCTTGCCTCCCAAGTAGCTAGGATTACAGGTATGCACCATCACACCTAGTTATCAGCACAATTTTGAGTCGAACAATGATTATCACTAGCACATTGGGTGAGAAAATAGGATTCTTTTCTTTTCTCCATATACTTTAAACAAAGGAAGGAAGGAAGGAAGGGAGAGAAGGAGGGAGGGAAGGAGGGAGGGAGGGANATCAAAAACATGGGAAAGGGGCTGCGGTTGTGGCTCAAGCAGTAGCGCTTGATTGATCCTCAGCACCACATAAAAATAAAATAAAGAGGGAGAGAAGGAGGGAGGGAAGGAGGGAGGGAGGGAGGGAGGGAGCAAGGAAGGAAGGAAATACACTTTGTTTTCAATTTAATTTAAAATGGTTATTATTGGGCTGGGGCTGGGGCTCAGCGGTATCGCACTTGCCTGGCATGTGTGAGGCACTGGGTTTGATTCTCAGCACCACGTATAAATAAATAAAGGTCTATCAACAACTAAAAAAAAATTAAAAAGAAAAGAAATAAAATGTCAATATTACCCAATTAGTAGTAAGTAATTTAAGACAAATAAAAAATATTCAGAAAAGTTGATTAGTTACTTGAGTCAGGTGGAATAAGGTCGAAATATTCTTACTATCCATTATAATTTTTATGCTTAAGCATAATAAGGTAATATGATTGCTTTTTTCAGCAATCTAATCTATTACAGTAATCTTGCTTCATATTTTTGCCATGTATTATTTTAATTTATATTTTTGTAGTCCTGCTGTATTTTCTGTCTCTGATAATTAGGGAAAATGTATATTGCTATAACTATAGCTAGTATTTCTTTGTTAAACTACTGTTTTTCTCTTTTAGATGTTTGTACCACACAAAGAAAATGGACACATGCTGAAATTCCTTGAAGTAAAATTTGGACTAAATATGACTAAGTAAGTTTTAGATTATGTAATTTTACCTAAGTTTAGATTTTAGATTATGTAAGTTTACTTAGAAAATAAGGAACAAAATACTCAATAGAAGGACAATATACCTAATTATATATTGCTTAGAAAATGAGTAATTTGGGATGTTATAATATATAGGAAAAAAATGAGCGTTGCTAAATTGCTAAGACTGATTTTGAACTTTCAGTCCTCTTGCCTCAGCCTTTCAGGTCTCTGAGATTACAAACATGTGCCATAATGCCTGGTGCTGCAAGATATTTTGATGGTAACCCCTTTAAGACTGCTGTGTCTAAACTAGGCATGGTGGTGCATGCCTATAATCCCAGCAGCTAGGGAGGCCAAGGCAAGAGGATTGCAAGTTCAAGGCCAGCCTCAGCAATTTAGTAAGACCCTCAGCAACTTACCAAGACCCTATCTCAAAATAACAAACAAAAAGGGGGACTAGGGTTGTGGCTGAGCAGTAGAGCACTTGCCTGGCACGTGCGAGGCCCTGAGTTCAATCCTCAGCACCACATAAAATTAATAAATAAAAATAAAGGCAAAAAAAAGCAGGGGGAGTGGGGGCTGAGATTGTGTTTCAGTGGCTAAGTGCCCCTGGGTTTAATCCCTGACACCAAAAAAAACAAAGACAGCTGTATCTGATACATTGTTAAACTTAAAACTTCTATCCTAAATTCAGTGATTTGTGAAGTGTAGGCATTTTCAGTCCATTGAGCACTCCTAAACATCACTTCATTTAGGAATTGAGGATTGGAGGTTGGAGATGGATTAGAAGTAAGGATACATATAAAAATACATGTAACTAGGAGTGTTATTGATCATACTTAGCCTTAGTGTCAAAAAGTTTATCTTAATTCTTATAGCTCTAAAGAGTATAATTCAAATTTTATAATTTTTGTCTTATTAAATAGAAATCACTGTTTAAAATGGGTGCTTGTTGAGTTACATTTATCGTATGAACCATGTATATAATTGTAATTTTCTAATAGCCATATTAAAAAAGTAAAAGAAACAAGTGATTAGTTGTAATAATGTATTTTCTTTAATGCACATAGAAAATATCGTATTAATGTATAAACTATAGGAATTGTTGTTAAGTTATTTTGTTCTTTTTTGCATTTTGTTTTCTTGGAAATCTTCAGAGTATTTTTGTATTTAAAGTATCTCTCAATTTGAATTAGCCACATCTCAAGTGTTCCATAGCCTCCTGTGTCTAGTAGCTGTCATATTGATCAATGTAGACATAGAGGTTGGAGTTTTAGTCAACTTTTTCACTGCTGTGACCAAAAGACCTGACAGAACAATTTGAGGAGGAGAAATTTATTTGGGGCTCACAGTGTCAGAGGTCTCAATTCATAAACGACTGACTGGGCTTAAGATAAGGCAGAACATCATGGCAAAAGGGCATGACAGAGGAACACAGCTAAGGACATCACACGAGGAAGCAAAGGGAAAGAGCTCTCTTGACCACAACAAAATATAAACCCCAAAGGCATGCCCCCAGTGACCTACCTCCTCCAGCCACACTCTACTTGCTTTCAGTTACCAGTTAATCCCTATCAAGGAATTAATTCACTGATTGGGTTCTCATAACCCAATCATTTCACCTGTAAATCTTCTTGCACTGTCTCACACATGAACTTTTGGGGGACACCTAATAGCTGAATTTTTTGTTGTCTTCTGGATAAAAATAGAAATCATAAATCCCCCCAGAATTTATTGGGCTTCAGAGATGGTTATATTATTTGGTAATAAAAATAAACAGTTTTACATTTATTGGAGCAGTTGTGATGAAAGTATGTGCTTTCTAGAGGAGGGTTATGAATGTTATCTTTATTTATAAAAAATGGAACCTTGTTATTGTAAGTAAATCAACTTAATAAATATGTTTTATCTTAGTTTTTACTGAGATTTTAAAAATTACTTTTATATCCAGTACCTTAAACAATTGAGGTTTTAATATCATGCTTTTTGTCTTCAATAGGAATTTTACAATGAATTGGCTCCTCTGTCAAGAGTCCCTCCAGGCACCATCTCAAGATTTTTTTTTGCGATTGACACAATCTTCTTTATTACCATTCTATATTTTAGTCTTAATAATTTGTCTTCTTTCTATGACACAAGTTATTATTAGGAGAATTAAGTAAGTTCTTCTAAGAATCAATCCCATTACTAATATGTTATGGAAATATATGATATTTAAATTTATTTGGTTAGTTAGTTACTTACTGGGGGTTGAACTAAAGGGTGCTTAACCTCTGAACCACATCCCCAGCCCTTTTTATTTTTTATTTTGAGATAGGGTCTTACTAGGTTGCTTTGGGTCTTGCTAAGTTGCTGAGGCTGGCCTTGAACTTGCCATTCTTCTTCCTCAGCCTTTCAAGTTGCTAGGATTGTAGGCATTTGCCACCATGCCTAGCTAAAATATTTACTTTCAATATCCTTTCTGTATGTATGTGGGTGTGTATTTTCTAGTACTGGGGATTGAAACCAAGGCCTTCTGAATGCTCTAGACCCTACCTCTTTTATTTTTGATTTTCTTAAGAGATGGGGTTGTCCTGTGTTGTCCAGGCTGGCCTTAAATTCCTGGAGTTAAGTAATCCTCCTGCCTCAGCCTCCTGAGTAGCAGGGACTTCAGCTTCAGGTATGCACCACCATGCCCTCTAGTTCTATATTTGGTTTAGAGCTTCCAATTCTATTTTCTCTTCATTGGGCATTATTATTGATCAGAAAAATTTATGTTTAGTTTTATACATTTAGATATGTAGAGTCCTGGTTTCATATGGGAGTAATATTTAAATAATAGGTTAAATTTTTATAGACTCATTTAGTAATTTATTCAAATTTTATTGAATCTAAGAATGATTTCTTCTACTAATTGAAATGAACTAGTAGTTTAAGTGATTTTTGAATTGTTACAGTGTTTAACTATTTGTTTATCATATTTGAAAGGTTTTATGTAATTTCTTGATCTTAAGATCTTATTTATATTATTTAACTATATTGGCTTAGTAATTGTTAAGTGAGTCATAATTTGTCTTGGAAAAGGAATTTAAAATTCATATGTAGTCTGAAAATTCATCCACAGTCTTCTTAGAGTCAGTTGTCTTTAGGCTCTAAAAGATATTAACAGGGCCAGGGTTGTGGCTCAGTGGTTGAGCACTTGCGTCATGTGTGAGGCACTGGGTTCAATTCTCAATACCACATATAAATAAATGAATAAAATAAAGGTCCATCAATAACAAAAAAAATTAGAAAAAAAGATATTAGCAAAGACTTGGAGATATATGCTAGATATTTGACTAGCAGAATAGACTTTCAAATTTTAAGGACCATCTTTTTTTCTTTTTTTGGGGGGGGTACTGGGGATTGAACCCAGNCTTTTTTTTTTTTTTTTTTTAACTTTTTGAGATTGGGTTTCGCTAAGTTGCAAATGGTAGCTTCGAATTTGTGATCCTCCTGCCTCAGCCGCCCAAATTGCTGGCATTATAGGTGTGCACCACTGTACCCAGCCATCTATACTTTTTTATTATAAAAAGTTTAAAATTTTAAGTATGACTTTCAAAGATGATAAATAGTGTATCTTTGATTTTTCAAATATATATTCTGAAGGTATTAAAAAACATTTCGTTTCTATAGTGGTAAATCCCTGAAAGAAACTGTTACTCTTGAAGATGGACGAATTGGAGAAAGACCAGAAATAATATATCATGTAATTCACACTATTTTATTGGGTTCTCTTGCAATGGTTATAGAAGGGTAAGTTTACTTTATCTGTTTGTTTTTTACGAAGATTTTTCTTCCTAATGATAATAAGTGGGTACATTCAAAAATACATTCATAAAACTTTGTAATAACTTAAAACTTGTAAATTTTCTTATATAACTGGAGTTTACAGGTGATCTTTATGGGATAGTGAACTGATGTTTTATTATTCATTAATGTGTTCAAAAACATTGAATGTTCCAAGGTAGAGCTGGGGTTGTGGCTCAGCAGTAGAGCTCTCGCCTAGCACGTTTGAGACCCTGGGTTCGATCCTCAGCACCACATAAAATAAAATAAGGATTTTGTGTCCATCTACAACTAAAAATAAATATTTTTTTAAAATTTATATTATATCATAATGATTAAAGGAGAGGTAAATGGTGAGGTGAGAACGCTGAAAAAACAGAATTTGGTTTAAAGAGATCAGAAAGGCTCTCTTAAGGAAAAGATGCTTGAGGTGAGACCTGAAAGTTAAGAAAGAGTGAAGTTGGTAAACAGAAGAGGGAAGAGTATTCCAGGTAGAGAGACTAGCATATGACAAACTTTGCAGTGAGACGGAACATGGCACATTGTTGGGGGAAATGACATGGGGCTCAGTGTGGCTGAAGTGCATTGAGTTTGCAATAGAACTTGTTGAGGACTTTAGGGTTATTATTTGTTTCTTTTATCCTTTTACTCTCCTTATTTTTAAAAAATTGCTTTTAAATGGCAAATGAACCTTCAGTGAAATATAAGTGGGATTCCATTTAATGTACAATAAGATAGGATATTTCTTTCTTTTTTTTTTTAGGTACCAGGGATTTAACTCAGGGGCACTCGATCACTCAGCCACATCCCCAGCCCTATTTTGTATTTCATTTAGAGAAAGGGTCTCACTGAGTTGCTTAGCGCCTCACTGTTGCTGAGTCTTGGCTTTGAACTCTTGCTCCTCCTGTCTCAGCCTTCCATGCTGCTGGGATTACAGGTGTGCACTGTTCCCGGAAAGATAGAATATTTCCGTTTTATTTGCTTGATAATTTTAATGTTCTGCATACCTTCATAAATTTGTTTTGGCAAATCAGTATTTATATATAGTCATATGTCACTTAATATCTGGGTGCATCCTAAGAAATGCATTGTTAAATTGTGCAAACTTCATAGAGTATGCTCCCACAACCTAAGCCTAGTATAATTTCTCTAGGTGATATAATATTACTGGATCCCTGTCATACATGTAGTCCATCATTTACCAAAACATCACTATGCAGCATGTGACTATATTCATATTCATATATGTTATATCATAATTCTTTAGGGGTTTGATTGCTTGGAACATATCTCACACTATTTTTAAATCTTTAATTTTCAAACTCCTCTTATTCCTGCTCCTATTGAAAATCACACCAACTTGTTAATAAATTTAATTAAAACATTGAAAGAGCAGGGTGCAGTGGTGCATTCCTGTAATCCCAGCCACCTGGGAGACTGAAGCAACAGTATCACAAGTTCAAGGCCAACCTCAGCAATTTAGTGAGACCCATCTCAAAGACTGGGGATATAACTCAGTAGTAGAGTGCTCCTGGGTTCAATCCCCAGGAAGAGAAAAAGAACATACTCACTGAACAGAAGTTTCTAGATTTCCAATAAAAGTCACTCTTAGCAATGGTGAGAGATATGAAAGTATATAAGATGGAATTCCTCTTCTCCAGAAGCTCACGTCTAAGAGGATAAATGCAGCATTCAGGATTCCCTATATCTACTCTTACTTCTATGCCCAGGATACACCAGGGCACAGAAAACCAGTTGTCACCTCCCAGTAAAGTTGTGCAGACAGTGCCTGTTTTTCTCAGGAACAATGCATGACATTATACACAGAATATTGTCAATCAAGGAAATTCAGCTGAGCCATTGTTCAGTTTTTATTGAGGCTTTGTCACATAATGTGGTTGACTACCTGTGTGGCCCAAGGCCCCCACCATAAATCACATTGTTAGCATAAACTCTCAGGTATAACCCAACATCCCAGTTAAACAGAGATACTCTAAGCAGATAAGAGGTTAGTTGCTTCCTAGGAGTGGAAGGCAACAGTCATATCTCTTCTTCGGGCAAGGTTAATCCTTTACTAGTGCAGTAAGAAGCCTGAAAATAAGTATAAAGAGGGCTGGAGTTGTGGCTCAGCGGTAGAGCACTTGCCTTGCACATGTGAGACCCTGGGTTCGATCCTAGGCACCACATAAAAAAAATAAAATAAACAAGTGAAATAAAGATGTTGTGTCCCACTACAATTAAAAAATTTTAAAAAAGTATAAAGAAAGAATACATGAGGCTTTTTGCCTATCAATTAGAGTTAGTTATTCTCATATTGTAATATCTGTAAATATAAGAATATCTCATCCCTTTCTTGTTTCTTTTTTTTTTTTTTTTTTCTGTGATGTTAGATTGAACCTGGGGCCTCTCGCATGCTAGCTCTACCATTGAGTATACCCACAGCCCTCATCTTTTTTTTTAAATGAAAGAGGGAAATGTTACCATCTTTAGAAGTTTCTAGTTTTTTTTTTAAAAAAGTAGGGATGGGTCTCACTGTGTTGTCCAAGTTGCCCAAATTCTTGGGCCCAAACTCTGGCACTCAAGTTATCTTCCAGCCTCAGCCTCCCAAGTAGCTGGGACTACAGGTGCCACCATGCTAGGCTACACTGAGGATTTTTTAACAGAAAGTATCTTAGAGTTGTTTGAAAAAGATTCATCTAGCATTTGGTTGAATTGGAGGACAGAGTAAAGATAAAAAATAGAAATGTTACTCTTACAATAAAATGGTACGGAAGGGAAGGAGACCTTCACTTCCATGGAACTGGCATCAACCAGTGGGTTTGGCACCAATGGACTGATCCTTAGAGCAGAGATGTATTGTATTCCAGGGATGGTAGTATACATATAACTCAACGTGAATGGTGCCCTCTGTTACCGTCAAGCAACCCTAGTATTTATTCTAGCTAACTGGAAGAACAGGTTGATATTTTCGGAAGTGGTGAAGTTGGGAGGAGATATTGGTTGACCCTCCCCCCCCAGAAAATTAATACAGTTTCTGTCTTTACTAGTACGTATTCTATGTGTGTCTGCCACTTCTCTCAAGGCCTAGGTTATGATACTTTTTGTGTGTGTGCAGTGCTGAGGAATTGAACCCACGTCACTTGTGCTAGGCAAGTCCTCTACCATTAAGCTACACCTTCAGCTCAGCATTCAGTTTTTTAAAGAACCTTCATTTAACTATATTTATCTATATAAACTATATTTAGTTATTTCACTTTTACCTAACCCTGGACTTTATGTAATTTTTCTTATATCTATTTCCTATTTGCTTCCTCTTTTTTTCATCTTTTTAAATTGGTGTACTATAGTTGTACATGCCCTGTTTGGTTTTATTTCATTTTGAGAAAGAGCTCCTTGAGAGCTATTGCCATGACTTTTTTGTCTTCTTTTCTGTTACTTTGGTTAGCTTACAGTAGATAATCAGTCAATGTTCATTATTAAATAAATGAATATTTTTTTATTTCATAGTTTTGCTGTTTTACAAAACCATGAGATTTGATTTTTATATCTGACCTCACATTCTTCTAGTCTTATCTGAGTTTAACACCAACAAATATTTCATGGAAGGGTCTGGTTGTTCTCCTCAGCATTAATTACCACAGTTATACTCTAGCTCTTCCTCTTCCATCTTCAGTTTTTACTATTTCCTCTGAAGACAGGCTCTTTTTGTTTTCTTTTCGGGGTTGAGGTGGGGGACTGGGGATTGAACTCTGAGGCACTCAACCACTGAGCCACATCCCCAGCCCTATTTTATATTTTATTTAGAGACAGGGTCTCACTGAGTTGCTTAGTGCCTCACTTTTGCTGAGGCTGGCTTTGAACTCATGATAGAAAAAGAGGGAGAACTTCCAAATTCATTCTATGAGGCCAACATCACCCTGATTCCTAAACCAGACAAAGACACTTCAAAGAAAGAAAACTACAGACCAATATCTCTAATGAACCTAGATGCAAAAATCCTCAATAAAATTCTGGCGAATCGGATACAAAAACATATCAAAAAAATTGTGCACCATGATCAAGTAGGATTCATCCCTGGGATGCAAGGCTGGTTCAATATACGGAAATCAATAATAGTTATTCACCACATCAATAGACTTAAAAATAAGAACCATATGATCATCTCGATAGATGCGGAAAAAGCATTATTTTTTTATTTTGAGACAAGGTCTTGCTTAGTTATCAAGGCTGACTTCAAACTTGTGATCCTCCTCTTTCATCCCCCTGAGTAGCTGGGATTATAGGCATATACCACCACAGCCAGTACAGATCCTTGCTTTTTAAAAAATTAATCTCAAAAGTAGCAAATAGATTATAATAAATATAGAATAATATAGAAATATATATAGTATAGAAATATATGAAGTTAGGAGCTGGGGTTGTGGCTCAGTGATAGAGTGCTTGCCTAGCACACATGAGGCACTGGGTTTAAACCTCAGCACCACATAAAGATAGAATAAAAATATTATGTCCACCTACAACTAAAAAATAAATTAAAAAAAAAGAAATATATGAAGTTAAAAAATAACATCCTACTTTCCAGGCATTATATCATATATCCACATTTAACAAAAGAAAAAGAAAACCAGGTGCAGGTGCAATGGTGCACACCTATAATCCCAGGGATTTGGGAGGCTGAGGCAGGACAATTGTGAGTTCAAACACAGCCTCAGCAATTTAGTAGGCCCTAAGCAACTCAGACCCTATCTCTAATAAAATATAAAAAGGGCTGAGGAGGGCTGGGGTTTTGGCTCAGCAGTAGAGCATTTGCCTAGCACGTGCAAGGTCCTGGGTTCAATTCTCAGCACCACATAAAAATAAATAAGTAAAATAAAGGTATTGTGTTCAACTACAACTAAAAAATAAATATATTTTAAGAAAAAAGAGGGGCTGAGGATGTGGCCTGGTGGTTAAGCACCCTTGGGTTTAATCCCTGGTACCAGGAAAAAAAAAAAAAGGAAAAGCAAAAAACTAGGGAACACTCTACATGAAGATTTTTATTTTGCTTTTTGTATTTTATTATTTATATCCAAGGACACAGGATTTTTCTAAATTTTCTATTAAAAATAGCATATGCTATAATAAAAACAGTTGCATAATATCTTTATATAGTTATGCTAGTATGTCTATAGGCTAAATTACAGAAATGGTATTGCTTATCTTAGATTACTTTAAATTTTCAATAAGTTCTGGTGAATTTCATTCTGAAAAGAGTTATATTCTCTCCAAGAGTACAATCTTGCTATACCTGCATCAATGTGAATGCTTTTATTTTATCCTCATTTGGTAACTCATGTTTTATTATGTAAGAATTGGGTAACAATCTATCGGTAATTTTTTTTTCTGTGCTGGGGTTATGGGTCAGTGGTAGAGCACTTGTCTATCATGTGTGAGGCACTGGGTTTAATTCTCAGCACCACATATAAATAAATAAATAATGTCCATTGTTTTTAACAATTTTTTTTTCTTATCTTGGCACTGGGAGTTGAACCCAAGGTTTCTTTACCACCAAGCCACATCCTCTACCCTTTTTATTTTTGTTATTTTGAGTAAGAGTCTCACTAAGTTGCTGAGCCCGGCCTTGAGATCTTTCTGCCTCAGCCTTCGAAGTTGCTGGAATTATAGATGTGTGCCATAACATCTGTGCTGACTAAGTTTTTTCATTCTCCCTTAATGTTTTGGTATTTTTTTTTTTTTTTTTTTTTTTTTTTTTTTTTTTAAAGAGAGAGAGAGAGAGAGAGAGAGAGAGAGAGAAAGAGAGAATTTTTTATATTTATTTTTTAGTTTTCGGTGGACACAACATCTTTGTTTGTATGTGGTGCTGAGGATCGAACCCGGGCCGCACACATGCCAGGTGAGCGCGCTACCGCTTGAGCCACATCCCCAGCCCTGTTTTGGTATTTTTGTTGTAATAGGAAAGAACTTAGAAAAGTCAGATAATGATGGTTATGGGATGCCTTATGTATTACTCTTTTTTATTTTTTCTAGCCTGAAATATATTTGGACTCCTTATGTGTGCATGTTAGCAGCATTTGGTGTATGTTCCCCTGAACTTTGGATGACGCTTTTCAAGTGGCTTCGATTAAGAACTATACACCCAATATTGTTGGTGAGCCATTGTTTCTTTGTGTTAAATACTTGTTTCTTTTCCAGTTATGTAATATCAAATGCTAATAAATAGAAACCATATTGAATACAATCCAATATAGTCTGAATAAGTCACGCAGTGACTTCCAGGTGGAAGAACAGGTCCTATGAAAAACATTGTTGTATAATTTCTGATTGTAAAATCAATGCATTTCAGTCTATACAACTTAAAAATATAAGGTAAAAATATAAGTGAATCAGCATTATGAGAAACCATAAGGAATTATTTTTATCTATTTTTTTTCCTAACTGCTCTTGAGCTGAAATGAATTAAAGTTTTTAAATTTATTAATTTATTTATTTTTCTGGTATTAGGATAATATACTCAGAGCCTCACACATATTAGGCAAGCACTTTACCCTACATCCTTAGCCATTTTTTTTTTTGGAGACAGTTTTGCCCAGGCTGGCCTCAACTTTCCAAGTAGCTGCCCTGCTTAAAAAAAAAAAAAAAAAAAAATTAAAGGTAATGTGGTGGTGGTCTTTATTTTATTTTTAAGAGGGTCTTGCTGGGTTGCCTAGATTGGCTCTAAACTCTTGGGATCAGTTGATTTTCCTTAGTCTCTCAAAAAGCTGAACTACAGGTGTGCACCACCATACCCACCTTATAAAAATTAAAGATCTTTTTTGGTTTGATTTAGAACTATGGTATGTTTTTTGTTGTACTGAAACATTTTCATTGTGCCTGCTATATGCTTGTCAAAAGAAATAAAGATAAAACATAGTTAGCTTGAGGCTTTTGATTCTTTCCCCAGCATATCACAAAAAAAGTATTCGTAGGGTGCTATTAGAACATAGAGAAGGGTTAGTTTATTTATTTTTAGGGATTCAAAGGTGACTTTCCAGTTTGAAATTTGAAAGATGATGAGTTATGAAGCAAATGAAGAAAAAAAAAGGTATTCATGGTGAAAGGAATAAACAGAAGAAGATAAAAGAACATTGCTGCAGTCTGGCTGGGCAAACTAACGGGGGTGGGGTGACAAGGAACTTGTGAAGGTTGATGCAGTGGGAGTGGAGCCGTTTATTGTAGGATAGTAGGGGTATATATACATAACTGAATACACAGCTTGTTCTTAATTAACATAAACTAGGTACAGCAGTCAACCAATAAGGAATCATCGTCTTAATGATTACACAGCTTAACTTAATTGACATAATCTAGACATAGCAGTCAGTCATTAAGGAATCTCTAACATCTTAATGGCTCGCTGGCATTACTTCTCAAACCACTCCCTCTGGCAAAGTGCCAGGCGCCATCTTGGCTTGTTTACGACCCTAACGTCTCCCCTAACAGAACATGATGCAATCAAAAGAAATAAATGAGCAAAAAAGTTAGTCTTACTGGCACAAAGCATGAAGTATAAGTGTGGTCAAATGATGAGGTTATGGGCTGGGGTTGTGGCTCAGTGGTAGAGTGCTCACCTAGTGCACGTGAGGCATTGGGTTCGATCCTTAGCACCACATAAAAATAAAATAAAGGAATTGTGTCCACCTTTATTTTAAAAATGATTAGGTTATGGTGGCCTCCATTATCATATAATAGAGCTTGGTCTTTAATGGGCAGTAGAAAGGCATTGAGATTTTGTTTATTTTGTGTGTGTGTGTGTGTGTGTGTGTGTGAGATGCTGGGGATTGACTTATCCATGTGAGGCAAGCATTCTACCAACTGAACTATATCCCCAGCCTGGCATTGAGACTTTTATGTCTCATAAGGAATAAGAATCAAACTATTTTCTCTTAGCTCACTCTTAAAATTCTTTAAGGATAGGCTTAAAGGCCATGTAGATGAAAGTAACACAGGTATCAATTTATTGAAAGTTCACTATGTGTCAGATTCTGTTTTAAAGCATTTCATGTGGTATTCAGTACTAAGTTTTGTTATCTCTGAAGAAAAAGACACTAAGCTTAAAATTGTTTAAATAACTTGTTTAAGATAATATAGCTTTTATATGTGAAAACCATAAATAAACATCACATAACATTCACATCCCGGTTTATCTGGACTCCAAAACCTATTTGAGAGCTTGTTACAGTAGTGCATGTCTATAATCCTAGCAACTCATGAGACTGAGACAGGAGGCTCACAAATTTGAGGCCATCCTTAGCAATTTAGCAAGGCCCTATCTACTTAAAATTTAAAATAAATAAATAAAAAGGGCGAGTGATATAGTTTAGTGGTAAAGTGCCCCTGGGTTTAAGCAGTAATGTCAAACAAAAGCCTGCTTGATTAACACTCTTGCCACATTGACAAAAGAAAAAATACTGTGCTATATTAGAATGAAAAAAAAAAGTAGTTAGAAAAAGATTAATAAGACTCAGTGCTTGATTAAGTATTGGGGGAATGAGTTGGGTGAGGTGGCACAAACCTATAATACTAGCAGTTCAGGAAGCTGTGTCAGGAGGATTGCAAGTTCAAGGCCAGCCTCAGGAATTTTAGCAAGGCCCTTAAGCAATTTTAATGAGACCCTGTCTCAAAAATTAAGAATAAAAAGGTCTGGGAGCCAGGTGCTGTGGCACACATCCGTAATCTCAGTGGATCAGGAGGCTGAGAGTTCAAAGCTAGTCTTAGCAACGGCAAGACCCTAAGCAACTCAGTGAGACCCTATCTCTAAACAAAATACAAAATAAAGCTAGGCATATGGCTCAGTGGTTGAGTGCCCCTGAGTCCCTGGTACCAAAAAAAAAAAAAAAGGTCTGGGGATGTGGCTCACTAGTAAAGCACCCTGGGTTAAATCCCTGGTACCCTCACCCCCCCCAAAAAAAATAAGGTAGAAATGATGGTATTTTCTAGGTTTCTGGTTTGTATGACTGTGGATCATTGTTCATTAGGTTAACAATAGACAAGGGACAGTAGGAAGAACTGGTTTTGGCAGGAAGATGAGTTATGTTTAATAATAATCATGTTAGCCAGGTACATGTTAGCCAAGTGCATACCTGTAATCCCAGCAGCTCAGGAGGCTGATACAGGAGGATCGCAAGTTCAAAGCCAGCCTCAGCAAAAGGGAGGTGCTAAGCAACTCAGTGAAACCCTGTGTCTAAATAAAATAAAAAATAGAGCTGGGATTGTGGCTCAGTGATCTTGAGTTCAATCCCTGATACCAAATCCTCCCCCCCCCCAAAAAATAATATTTTGCCAGTCTTATTCCCAGAATTTATACATTCTTATTTTAACATACTAGTATATTTATTAGCTATTTTTTGTTACTTTCCCCCATACTAGGGATTGAACCCTGGGGCTTTTTAACACTGAGCTACATCCCCAGTCCAGCCCCTGCTTTTTTTAAAAAGGGTCTCACTGAGTTGCTTAGGTCCTTGCTAAGTTGCTGAGGCTGGCCTCAAATTCGCGATCCACCTGCCTCAGCTTCCCAAATTGCTGGGATTACAGGCACGTGCCACCCTGCCTGGCTCATTGTCTTCTTATTGTTGTTGTTAGCTTTTCATATAGCAATTCAGAATTATTTTCAGACTCTTAATGGCATAAGTCCCTGACAAATTTTCAAATATTGATTGACTATTTGAAATATTATGAGTATTACTTTTTTGATGCTCTGCTATAAATTTATGTAGTAAATATGTGTGTCTCACTTTAACTCTTGGTTAGTGTTTGAAACTCTTTAATTATCCCTCATCTCACTGGCTTCACTTTCTATTATTGGAATTTTTATAACTAAAAGGATATTCAGTTGATCATAGAGTCATTGCTAGTATCTCTAAAGTATACTCATATTTACCTATAACCCTTTTTGCTTTGATATTTCAGGCTCTTATTCTGAGCATGGCTGTGCCCACTATAATAGGTCTCAGTTTATGGAAAGAGGTAAGAAAACCAGAAGCTTAAATTACTGAAGTGTACAAGATAATGTTTTTTTTTCATTTATTTATTTTTTTTTATTTTGAGACAGGGTCTGACTAAGTTGCTTGTGGCCTTGCTGAGTTGCAAGGCGGGCTTTGAACTTAATCCTCCTGCCTCAGCCTGCCAAGCTGCTGGAATTACAGACATGCACCACTGTGCCTGGCTGGTAATGATAAATTTATATATGTGTGTAGGAAATTTTTATCAAGAATACTATTCTAAGCCGGACATGGTGGTAAACGCCAGTAATCCCAGCCACTGGAGAGACAAGGCAGGAGGATCACAAGTTCAAGGTCAGCCTCAGCAACTTAATGAAGTCCTACAAAATTTAGGGAGACCCTGTTTCAAAATAAAAAATAAGAACTGGGGGTATAGCTCAGTGTTATAGTGCCCCTGGGTTAAATCCCTGGTACCCCCCGACCAAAAAATAAATAAATAAAAAACTATTACAACAAAGTGTGATGTTGTTACTAATGCTTTTTTTTTTAAAGTTATAACAGAAGACCCACTACATTTTTAGAATGCCATGTGATATTGTTTTTTGTAGTCTAATAAGATTGTAAATTCAGTATCTAATTGGCAAAGGAAATTGCTGAAAAATAGGTCTTAATGTTTAAAAATATTCGCTTCATTTTAATATCTATAATATAATATAAATTCTTTGGTTTATCATAATGTAAATGAAACTACTTGCCAGTAAACTTACAAGTTTTATTAGTAAGTAAAATTTGTTCACTTGTTTAGTATGTGTGCATAAAATACAGAACTGATGATTAATTGTTTGATATTGATAAAATTATTTATTGAGTCTAGGCAGTGCATCAACCATAAGATTATTATTTGGATTGAGAAGAATGAGCAGGTCACTGAAAGAAAGCAAAGAGATCAATGACATTTTTGTCATGAAAACATTATTGTATTATTTGCCTCAAATTAACTCTTTTAGTCTTTTGAGATACTTTGGAGAAATTCTAAACTTTCTAATTACTTACATCTTTTGGGGATTTGTTTTGCATTTTAGTTCTTTCCAAGATTAATGACAGAATTAACGGAACTACAGGAATTCTATGACCCAGATACAGTGGAACTTATGACCTGGATAAAGTAAGAATTGAACTATCCAAGACTGTTTGTTAAACTATTAACTAATTATTGCATGTTATCTAATGGATTCAAGGGAAATAATGAATTAATACTTTTCCAATTTCTCATAAAACTCAGCAATTTTATCACCATGATTTTTAGGCATACTTAGTGTTGACTGAACTTTGTGATTCTATTTTCTAATAAAACTGACTTCTGTGGACTTGAAAATACGACGTTGATAAGTGAGATTAGAGACTTCTAACATCAAACACCTAGAAATATGAAATAAAAAGGAATGTTTAGAAGCATCAAGAAAATGCTTCTTTTATTGTTGACTGGAGGTGAATGAACAGTTGATTGCCAGTCTTAGTACCAAGGGTTTATATTTTAATGCCTAAGCAGAACAGGTGGTGTGGTCTTGGCCTCTAGAAGCAAGAGAATTGGAACTGAGACCCCCACTTAACACATTTATATATAACCCAGGGACTTTCAAAAGGTTATGCTGTCACTGAAAGAATCTAATAACAAAATATCCACCAAGTAATAGAAAAAGATAAGAAAGTATTTCTCTCTTGGCTTCAACTCTTGGTCAAAAAAATTTCCTTTCTAAATTTGTAGCAGTGGATCTGAATTCATGTGGACTTATAATTTGAAATTATACTTTTCTAGTCTAGGAAACCCCAATCAAGAAATTGGCATTAAAACTGGTACTGGAGTGCCAAGTGCAACACATGACATACCCCTGTATTTTCAGGGATTTGGAAAGCTGAGGCAGGAGGATCACAGATTCAATGCCAGTATCAGCAAATTAGCAAGACCCTCAAAATTAAAAATAAATAAATAAATAAAAGGACAGGGGGATGTGGTTCGGTGGTTAAGCACCCCTGGGCTCAATGTTCCCCAGTTCAAAAAAAAGTGGTCCTGGGTTTGGCTAGCATATCTGATAAATAAAACCCAGGCTGCATAGGATTTCATAAAGTTGCATGAAGGTGAGCTCTAAAGTTACAAAACACATGAGGTAACAATTCAACACAGCAAGTATCAGCTAATATTTGTGATAAACAGCAGCATTAGACCTCTGCCAATTTCTGAAAATGAAATTTGTGTCATCCAGTGTTTGTTATGTATCAGACTTCCACAAAACTTCTTGGCTTATAAGCAGTAAACATTTATTATTTGGCACAATTTTCAGAGAGGTTTCTCCTGGTCTGGGCCAGCTCAGATGGAACTGGATAACCTGGTGTGAACTCTTTCACATATCTGGTATTGACTAGGCGAAGGGATCAAATTAATTTGTCCATATGTCTAGTGTATTAGGATGAGTTTGTTCATAAGATAGTAGTTGTAGAGTTACCAAGAACAAAAAGAGAGGGCAAGTTTTAATGTCAAATGTGTTTTAAATTTGTATGTACATTGTGTTTGTTATTTTCTAATTGGCTAAAGCAAATTACATGATCAAGACCAGCATTCCCTTTATGATCATGGCTATAAGAAGAGGATTTGTTATGTCCATTTTTGTAATCAGCCTATCCCATGGTTAGAAGCTATAAGATAATTACATTGAAATTATTAAAGATGTAAACAAAGAAATAAAAATATCAAAAAGGAATGAAATACTGAAAAAGACCAGGAAAATACGAAGAAGAAAGACAAAAGATGTTTCTAGAAATAAGGAATCGGCTTATAGAATAAGTATGTAGGTATGAGACTAGGTCTTTATAATGTCTTTACTGTAAAGATCTTCCTTGTATATATAAAAATATATAAAAATTTTCTTTTTTCCTTTTGGTACTGGGGACTGAACCCAGGAGTGCTTAACCACTGAGCCACATCCTCAGTCGTTTTTTGTGTTTTATTTAGAGACAGAGTCTTACTAAGTTGCTTAGGGTCTTGCTGAGTTGCTGAGGCTGGATTTTAACTTGGATTTAACTGGATTTTAACTGTTCTCCTGTCTTAACCTCCCAAACTACTGGTTTTATAGCTGTGTGCCTGGTAAAGAATTGTTTTCTTTAAATCACCCTTAACTATTGCTAATTAATACCTTTTGTGAATTGTGATTACTATGAGGATGCACTGACTGTACAGTCTTGTGCTATCATTAACAAAAGAGGAAGTCAACATTGATGTATGTGATTTATTGTAATATTTTCAAAAATATAACAATGGCCTGGACAGTTGGATGTCTTTTTGTGGTGTAATTGTTTTGTCTTGTATGTATTTCCTCACTAATGAGTGCTCCCTGAGCACAGTGACAAGGTTCCATTTCTTTATTTTCAGAACTTGATACTATGCTTAGACATGGGTAGGTGCTGAACATTGAATACATGAAGTGAATAAATAAGTGAAGGGAGGGCTGGAGGGTACAGCTCAATGGTAGAGGTGAACCAGGTGTGAGGCCCTAGGTTTGATACCCAGCACTGCAAATATATATAGATGCATGCATTTAGGACCTGTTTGTAGGTTTCCCACCTTGTAAGTAGCATCTGTGTGGGCCTTTAGATGATGATTCAGGTTAGAGAGGTCCTACATATGTTATCTGGAATCATGTAGGGTAAAAACAGAGAAAGGAGTAGGAGTGTAAATTAATCTGAAAGGAGTTGTGTTGTGGTGGTTAATGTTTGCAAAAGATGAATTTGATAATTTATAGTGTTATCACTATAAATTCAATAGTATATTCTTATCATTATCTATTCTGGATTATCTTTTATAGCATTATTGCCATGTGACATAACTTTATTTTTATTGTCTCCTCCTTCTCCCTCTTTTTTTAAAAAAACTTCTATATTTAAGTATTCAAAACAGTGCTTGGCATATTGTAAGTGCTGAGTCTTTCTTTTTAATGAATTCATAAATGAAAATTGATAGAGAAATTTTAGTGTTATACATTGTAAGTTACTTTGTATTTCAGAGTTGTAAATTGCTGAACTTAATAGTATACTTACCTTTCATTGTGTGAATCTTTTGGTTCTTTGCAGAAGGCAAGCTCCAATTGCAGCTGTGTTTGCAGGGAGTCCACAGTTAATGGGTGCAATTAAATTATGCACTGGATGGATGGTGACAAGCTTGCCTCTTTATAATGATGACGATCTCCTCAAGAGAAATGAAAATGTAAGACATTTTAAATTTGATATTTGGGTCTTTTTTACAACAATCTATATTTTAAATAGTTTCAATAGTGATGCATATGTTCCTAGTTAACTAGGAAAATCCAAATAATTTTAGAAGAGTTAATTAGCTTTAGTTTTTAAAAGCTGTATAATACATTTTTTTAACCTCGAGGAAACCCAATATTAAATTATTTATTTTATCAATACTATTGATGTTTCCAGGAAAAACATTCATTTTCCCCCAAAATATTGAGGGAACTGGCATATAGTATTTAAGAAAGGGAAACTTATTTTTGAAAATATCTTTGTTCTCTATCTGGGTATGGTGGTACACACCTGTGATCCCAGCAACTAGAGAGACAGGAGGATTGCAAGTTCAAGGCTAGCCTCAGTAATTTAGCAAGGCCCCAAGCAACTTAACAAGACCCTCTCTCAAAATTAAAAATAAATAGGGATGTAGATCAGTAGTAAAGTGCCCCTGGGTTCACTCCCTAGCACCAAATACATATATGTGTGTGTGTCTGTTGAAGGAAAGCTGTCAATATCGAAATATTTTGTTTTCCCAAGCCAAAATTTTATTACTGATTATAAAAAACTAATTCATTTTTTTGGTATGGGCTTTTATTAATAATTCAATATAATATTAGAATGGCATCTAATCTTTAATCGTAAAGAATGTACTTTTTGCATATTGTTGCATTATAGTTGTACATAATGGTGGGATTTGTTTTTACATATTTATGCATACACATAATATAACAGTATAAATTGGCCAGTATTATTTCCCAGTATTTCTTCCTTTTCTTCCCTCCTCTCTCCCTTTGGGAGCATATATTGTTTTGAATGTTTGTTATAGTTTTAAATGACAACTTTATATCTGAAACTGAACCTGGATTTCCAATATCCTGTTTTTCAGTTTGCGAAAATTTCATATAGTTTATAAGTACTAAAGAAGAAGTATAAGCAATTTAGAGGGTAAGAATACAGAATGTGAAATTAGAATTGGACTCAAAAGCTCGTTCTCCCACATATTTAGCTTTGGAACCTTGTATATGCTACTGAATCTGGAAATAATATTAGTTTTCACCTCCTATTTGTGAGAATTAAATCAGATGATGTGTTGTTGTTAAAAGTTTGCTTTTGTTATGTACTATTAAATTGTAATTGTATATACATGCATGTATGTACATGTACACAAATTACAAACGGGAGTTCAAAAGCAGAAGCAATCAGTTCTGCCTGTAGAAATCTTAAGAATTTATCATAAAGGTCATTTGCCTTGATGTGAGCCTGGAAGATTGAGTGGAAACTTGTTTGGAAAAAGAATCCTTATGATTCCAGGCTGAAAAACCAGTACAAGTAAATAATTTTTTTTTTTTTTTGTAGTGAGGATTGAACACAGGGGTGCTTGACCACTAAGCCACATTCCTAACCCTTTTTATTTTTTATTTTGAGACAAGGTCTCACTAAGTTGCTTAGGCTTTCCATAGTTGCTGATGCTGGCCTTGAACTTGTGATATCCTGCCTCAGCCTCCAGAATCACTGGGATATGCCTTGCTATACCTGGCACAAGTCCAAAAATGTATATGGCCATGAAATTAGAAAATAAAATTCTGGAGAGCCTGCAATGTCATGCTGAAGAATTTAGACTTGAGGCAATTGGAGACATGAAAGACATTTAATAAGTTCGACAGTGGAGTGAGTAGGGCTGTTTTAGAGAGTTAATTATGGTCACAGCTGAGAAAGCAAATTGAAACAGGTGCAGGAAAGATCAAAGATGATGTCTACCTGAGGGTGATTTACTTGAGAGGCAACAGCCATTTCTGATTAGTATTTTCTGTGCTTCAAAGATGTAGAAATGTTTAGGCAGAATAGAGAGCATATTCCTGAACTTTTGTTTTTGTAGACTTAAAAAAAAAAACAACTCTTGGGCTGGGGATGTGGCTCACGTGGTAGCGTGCTCGCCTGGCATGCGTGCGGCCCGGGTTTGATCCTCAGCACCACATACAAAACAAAGATGTTGTGTCTGCCGAAAACTAAAAAAAAATAAATATTAAAAAAAAATTCTCTCTCTTTCTCTCTCTCACTCTATCTTTAAAAACAAAACAAAACAAAACTCTGTATTTTGCTTTTGCTTTTGATAGTACTTATTCCTAAAACAGAATTTCAGAGTTACCTGTAATTAAGTCAGAGTTAAATTTAACATTTTAGCGTTTTAAGTTTAATGGAACTTGGCTCTGAGAATAAAAACAATGGATTTTGTTTTGTTTTTGTATTTCTTTCCAAACTTTTGCCTTTCTCTATAATATCTGGTACATAGCAGGTGCTAAATACATTTAATGTTTAATCAAAATCCAAATAGAACATCATAAATGAAATCATATCATTTAGATTAGATATTATCTCTAATTTATAGTATATGACTAATCTTTGTATAATTTCCTATGGGACATTTGGCAGTGTATGGAGACACTTTCAGTTGTCAAAACTGGAAGTGTGGGGTGGTTCTATAGGCATCTAACAGGTAGAGACTGGTTATGCTGGTAAACATCCTACAATGTGTAGAGCAACTTCCCTCCTATCTCAAAGAACTATCTGGCCGGAAATGTCTGCAATGCTAAGGTTGAAAAACTCTGCTCTAGGCTATTAGTGATGATATTGCTATTACACAGTCGTGGTTTTTTCTTTTTTTTTTTTCTTCTTTTTTTTTTTGTTTTGTTTTGTTTAGCTTGATTTGTACAGTATAAGGGAGTGAATCCAGGGCCTAGCACATGTTAGGCAAGTGCTATACTACTGATCTATACCCCAGCCTTTTTAAAATATTTTATTTTGAGACAAAGTCTCACTGAGTTACTTAGGCTGGCCTTGAGCTTTCGATCCTCCTGTTTCAGCTTCCTGAGTAGCTTGGATTGTAGCTTGCCACAGTAGTTTTTTTTTAATGCCATGGTAGTCTGTTTTAGTTTCCTAAACTCAAATAAAATAAATATGTATATAAAATAAATACAAATGTTTGTAAACTATCAGACATAAGCTGGGTAAGATAGAATCATTCCCATTATAACTTATTCACAGTACAATGAATGACCAATTTCTTTAGATGTATTAGCATTTTGTATAGCATAAACATCCATGGATATTGGACCTGAAAGGTGCTAGACAGCCAGCAGCCATGAGACATAGTAGGCAGCTATTGAGTATTCTACAAACAAATTGGAATCTTTTTTAATCATAACTTCAAATTTCAGTATTTTTCAGGACAAATAGTATGTGATACTAATAGGGTTGGCAGAGTTGTAATTAAAATGCTATGGAATCAGGCTGGGGTTGTGGCTCAATGGTAAAGCATTTGTCTAGCACCTGTGAGGCTTTGGGTTCCATCACCAGTACCACATAAAAATAAATAAACAAAATAAAGTTATTGTGATCATCTAAAAATAAAAATATTTTTTAAATTAAAGAATAAATAAATGCCATGGAATCAGAACATGAATCTTAAGCATCCTTGCTTGGCATTGTGTGACAAATTATTTTTTTACTTTCTTGTGTCTCTCGTGCATAAAATGAGTATAAAAAACTCTGATACAGATTAATAAAAAATTTAAGGCCCTGTTACAACTCAGTAATAAAAAGATAGCCCACTAGGGGAGGGTTGAGAATTTAGCTCAGTTGGTAGAGTGCTTGCCTTGCATGCACAAGGTCCTGGGTTCAATCCCCAGCACCAGTAAATAAATAAATGGGGAAATGACTTTAGTAGACATTTGTCCAAAGAATTAATTCAAATGGCTAATGAGCATATGAAAAGATGCTCAATCTCAGTAGCCTTCAGGGAAATACAAATAAAATCCACAAATAGATACCACTTCAGACCTAGGAGAATAGCTAAAAATCAAAAGGACAAGTAGGGTTAAGAATGTGGAAAACTCTGAACCAAACCCTTGTACGCTGATGGTGGGAATATGAAATGTACAGCTGCTTTGGAAACATGAAACATGTCTAGCAGATTGTCAAAAAGTTACCACATGACCTAGTAATTCTATTCCCAGTTATATACCCAAGAGTAATGAAAACATGTCCACCAAAAAAATTATACACGATTGTTCATAGAAGCATTGTTCATGATAGCCTAAAGGTGGAAGCAACTCAGATGTTTATCAGCTGATGACTGAATAAGCAAAATGTGGAATATCCATGCAATGAATATTACTTAGCACTGAAAGGGAATGAAGTCCTGATACATGCTACAACATGAATGAATTTTGTAAACCTTGTGCTAAGTGAAAGAATCTAGTCACAAAGGAATACATATGTAATGTTCCTTTTATGTGAAATGTCCAGAATAGTTAATGTTTGTAGAGACAAAGTAAATTATTGGTCTGGTACTTGGCACACACCAGATTGCTTCGGACCTTGATAAGTTGCTGAAACTGGCTTTGAACTTATGTTCCTCCTGCCTCAGCTTCCAAAGTTCTGGGATTACTGGTATGTGCCATGGTGTCTGGCTCAACATTACATTCTTTAAAAAAGAAAAATTCTACCTCTCATATCAGTGCCCCTAAACAACTTTTTCAATTTTCTATGTTCCCTTCAAGTTTATATCTGTGAACATTTCTTATTTTGTATATGGTGGTTATCAGAATTACATCATATGATTTCTAATTAATTAGATACCACATTATTTTTACTAATTGTTTTATATTTAATTGTGATCACTGTGATACATGAGTATAAACTTCTCAAGGGCAGAAATAAAATCATAGTAAATACCTTTATTTTCTCCAAGTGTTGTGTACTACTAAGAACACAGTAGGTGGTCAGTTTGTATAGTTTTTTGTTTTTTTATTTGTTTTGGTACTAGGGATTTAACCTAGGGACACTTTATTACTGAGCTACATTCCCAGTCCTTTGTATTTTTTATTTTGATAAAGTTTCTAACTAAGTTACCTAGGGCCTCACTAATTTGCTGAGACTGGCCTTGAACTCGTGATCCTCCTGCCTCCCAAACAGCCGGGATTATAGGGATGCACCATCATACCTTGCTTAGTATAGTTTTGATTAACAGGAGTTTACATATCTTTTAAGATCAGTTTTAATTATTTTCTTTCAGATTTACCAAATCTATTCAAAGCGATCTGCTGAAGATATTTATAAAATACTGACATCCTACAAAGCTAATTATCTAATTGTGGAAGATGCTATCTGCAATGAAGTGGGAACCATGAGAGGTTGTAGGGTTAAAGATTTGCTAGATGTTGCAAATGGCCATGTAAGTAATAATTCAGAAAGTTTTTTTTTTTTAATGACTTTATTTAAACTTAATCTCCAAGTTTTATTTTTAGAACTCAACTAAGACTTAATGGGAGCACTTATTACAATTAGTTTGAAATATTGGGGTTTTGGGGGTTTGTTACTGAGGATTGAATACAGGGTGTGCTTTAACACTGAGCTACATCATTGGCCCTTTTTATTTTTTATTTTGAGACAGGGTCTTGATAAGTTGCTTAGGGCCCCACTAAATAGCTGAGTTTGGAGTCTTCCTGTCTCTGCCTCCCAAGTCGCTGGTCTTATAAGGTGTATGCTACCACATCCAGCTGAAGTATTTTTTCCAATGTACAAAGAAAAAGTAAGGCATTTTTGCAAAAAAGAAAAATAATTACCAATATTCAGTCTTTATTCATTGCCTGTATTTGTGCATGTTTCATTCAGTATTTGTTAACAAAAGATTCTATAATGTGATTTAAATAATGGGTTTATTGTAACATATTATAATAAATTAAAGAGCCCATACCAGCCCGTGCAGTACCCAGGCTCACAGTAGGCCCTGGTTCATTGCTCCACCAACAGCGCAGACACTGCCAGAGCCTAGCCTTTGGCATAGGACCACCCCTTCAGTCCAGCAGACTACCGAGGGAGTCAGGCCCGGCCCAGATCTGTCCACACTGACTTGTGCAGGACTCAGGTCCAGGGTTGGTCTGAATTCGCCCACCCTCCCATTTGGGAGCCTAAGCCTAACTCTAACCCACTTCCATCTTGGGACACTGCATACATCGCCATAGCCTTCCCCACACAGTAGCCCCTAACTTTTTAACAATAGACAAGGCCTACAAGAAGCTGCATCTCAGAGCAGGCATCCCATAGGGAGTGTGAGGCCCACTCTTGCAGCCCCATCTCCATAAGACATTGCTTCCATCTTGGGGCAACTTAACTATTATCTCAAGTTACCTCTGCTATTGCCGCCACCAACCTTAGATGGAGTAGCATACACTAAGGGACACCGGCAGGGTCTGGAAGCCCAACATCAAGGTGAGGTACAGACAATCTGCACGGGTACTACAAGAATATAGGGAAGAAACTGTAATATCTCAGATCCACACTGCAAGAAAGGAAGATACATAGAAAACATGAAAAAACAACGGAGGAATTAAAGAATGATCTAAATGAGCAAATACAGGCAAAAATTGATCACTCCAACAAAGAGATAAGAGAGCAAATACAGGTAGCAAAAGATTACTGAGAGAGAGAGAGAGAGAGAGACTCTGAAAAAAAAAAAGTCAGAAATTCTTGAAATGAAGGCTACAGTAAATCAAATAAAAAACTCAATAGAAAGTATAACCAAAGAGTAGATCACTTAGAAGAAAGAACGGCAGATAATGAAGACAAAGTATACAATTTGGGAAATAAAGTTGATCCCACAGTGAAGACAGTAAGAAATCATGAACAAACATACAAGAATTATGGGACAGCATCAAAAGACCAAATCTAAGAGTTATTGCAATAGAGAAAGGCACAGAATTTCAAACCAAAGGAATGCACAATCTCTTCAATTATTTTATAATATCAGAAAAGTTCCCAAGCATAAAGAACGAATTGGAAAACCAAATACAAGAGGCTTACAGGACACCTAATGTACAAAATTACAACAAATCTACACCAAGGCACATTATAATGAAAATGCCTAGCATATAAAATAAGGATAGAATCTTAAAAGCTGCAAGAGAAAGGAATCAGATCACATATAGGGGGAGACCAATCCGTGTATCAGCAGATTTTTCAACCAAGACCCTCAAAGCCAGGAGATCGTGGAACAACATATACCAAGCTCTGAAAGAAAATGGATGCCAACCAAGAATCTTATATCCAGCAAAACTAAGCTTTAGATTTGATAATGAAATAAAAACCTTTCATGATAAACAAAAGTTAAAAGAATTTATAATTAGAAAGCCTGCACTACAGAACATCCTTGGCAAAATATTCTAAGAAGAAATGAAAAACAATGATGAAAATCAGAAGAGAGAGAGGTATTACACTAAAGGAAAATCTAATCAGAGGAGAAACCAAGTCACATTAAATACACAAAATAATAAACAAAAATGGCTAGGAATACGAATCCTGTCTCAATAATAACCCTGAATGTTAATGGCCTAAACTCACCAATCAAAAGACATAGGCTAGCAGATTGGATAAAAAAGAGAGAGACCCAACAATATGCTTCCTTCAAGAGACTCATAGGAAAAGATATCCACAGACTGAAGGTGAAGGGTTGAGAAAAATCATACTACTCCCATGGACTGTAGAAGCAATCAGAGATTTCCATCCTCATTTCAACTAAAGTAGACTTCAAATTAAAGTCAATCAAAAAGGATAAAGAAGGACACTACATACTGCTCAAGGGAACCATACACCAACAAGACTTAACGATTATAAATATATATGCCCCAAACAGTGGAGCATCTACATTCATCAAACAAACTCTTCTCAAGTTCAATAGTCATTTAAACCACAATACAATAAATTTGGGTGACTTCAACACACCTCTTTCATCACTAAAGAGATCTTCCAAACAAAAGCTGAAGAAACTATATTACTCAATAATACAATCAATAAATTAGACTTAACTGACATATATAGAATATTTCATCCTTCAAGGAGAGAATATACTTTCTTCTCAGCAGCACATGGATCCTTCTCTAAAATATAGACCTTATACTATACCACAAAGCAACTCTTAGCAAATATAAAAAAGTAGAGATACTGCCCTGCATTCTATCAGATCATATGGAATGACATTAGAAATCAATGATAAAAAAAAGAAATAAAATCCACTCCAACACCTGGAGACTAAATAATATGCTACTGAGTGAACAATGGATTGCAAAAGACATCAAGGAGAAGATTAAAAAAAATTTAGAGGTGAATGAGAACACAGATACAACATATTAAAATCTCTGACACTATGAAAGCAGTTCTAAGAGGAAGGTTCATTGCGTGGAGTTTACTCCTTAAAAAAGAAAAAGTCAACAAATAAATGACTTAATATTACATTCAAAGCGTTAGAAAAAGAAGAACAAATCAACACCAAAAGCAGTAGAAGACAGGAAATAATAAAAATCAGAGCTGAAATCAATGAAATTAAAACAAAAGAAACACTTGAAAAAATTGACAGAACAAAAAGTTGATTCTTTGAAAAAATAAATAAAATAGACCCTTAGCCATGCTAATGAAGAGAAGGAGAGAGAAAACTCAAATTATTAGCATATGTGATGAAAAAGGAAATATCACAACAGACACTACAGAAATACATAAGATAATTAGAAATGATTTTGAAAACTTGTACTCCAATAAAATAGAAAATACCGAAGGCATCAACAAATTTCTAGAGTCATATAATTTGCCCAAATTGAATCAGGATGATATATACAATTTAAACAGATCAAGTGACAAAATAGAAGACGCCATTAAAGAAGAACTAATACCAGTACTCTCCAATTTATTTCAGGAAATAGAAAAAGAGGGAACACTTCCAAACTCATTCTATGAGGCCAGTATCACCATGATTCCAAATCCAGGCAAAGACACGTCAAAAAAAGAAAACTTCAGACCAGTAAGTCTAATGAATATAGATGCAAAAATTCTCAATAAAATTCTGGCAAATCGAATACAAAAACATATCAAAAAGATCGTGCACCACAATCTAGTGGGATTCATCCCAGGGATTTAAGGTTGGTTTAACATACAGAAATCAATAAACATAATTCATCACATCAATAGACTTAAAGATAGGAATCAAATGATCATCTTAATAGACGCAGAAAAAGCGTTTGACAAAATACAGCACCCCTTTATGTTCAAAATACTAAAAAAACTAGGGATAACAGGAACATATTTTAACATCATAAAGACTATCTATGCAAAGCCACAGGCCAACATCATTCTAAATGGAGAAAAATTGAAGGCATTCCCTCTAAAAACTGGAACAAGACAGGTATGCCCTCTTTCACCACTTATATTTAAAATAGTTCTTGAAACACTGGCCAGAGCAATTAGACAGATGATAGAAATTAAAGGGATACACAAAGAAAAAGAAGAACTCAAATTGGCACTATTTGCTAATGATGTGATTCTATACCTAGAAGACCCTAAAAGTTCCACCAAAAAAACTTCTAGAACTAATAAATGAATTCAGCAAAGTAGCAAGATATAAAATCAACATCCATAAACCAAAGGCATTTCTGTATATCAGTGATAAATCCTCAGAAATGGAAATGAGGAAAACTACCCCATTTACAGTAGCCTAAAAAAAATAAAATACTTGGGAATCCACTTAATGAAAGGCGTGAAAGATCTATATAATGAAAATTACAGAACCCTAAAGAAAGAAGTCAAAGAAGACCTTAGAAGATGGGAAGGATCTGCCTTGCTCTTGGATAGGCAGAATTAATATTACCAAAATGACCATACTTCCAAAAGCACTATACAGATTTAATGCAATTCCAATCAAAATCCCAATGACATTCCTCTAGAAATAGAAAAAGCAATCATGAAATTCATTTGGAAAAATAATAGACCCAGAATAGCTAAAGAAATCCTTAGCAGGAAGAGTGAAGCAGGTGGCATCACTATACCAGACCTTAAACTATACTACAGAACAATAGTAACAAAAACAGCATGGTATTGGCACCAAAACAGACTGGTAGACCAATGGTACAGAATAGAGGACAGAGACCAATCCACGAATTACAATTATCTTATATTAGACAAAGATGCCAAACACATGCATTGGAGAAAAGATAGCCTCTTCAACAAATGGTGCTGGGAAAACTTGAAATCTGTATGCGACAAAATGAAATTAAACCACTATCTCTCACCATGCACAAAACTCAACTCAAGATGGATCATGGACTTAAGGAATAAAACCAGAGACCCTGCATCTAATAGAGGAAAAAAAGGTTCTTCTCAGCAAAAGAAACAATCTATGAGCATTGGGAATAGATTTTTATCCCGCACATATCAGAGCACTAATCCCTAGGGTATATAAAGAACTCACAAAGTTAAACACCAAAAAAAACAAATAATCCAATCGATAAACAGGCCAAGGACCTGGACAGACACTTCTCAGATGATGATATACAATCAATCAACAAATATATGAAAAAATGTTCATCATCGCTAGCAATTAGAGAAACACGAATCAAAACTACTCTAAGATTTCATCTCACTCCAGTCAGAATAGCAGCTATTAAGAATACAAACAACAATAAGTTTTGGCAAGGATATGGGGAAAAAGGTACACTCATACATTGCTGGTGGGACTGCAAATTGGTGCAGCCAATATGGAAAGTAGTATGGAGAATCCTTGAAAAACTGGGAATGGAACCACCATTTGACCCAGCTGTCCCTCTCCTTGGCCTAAACCCAAAGGACTTAAAAACAGCATACTACAGGGACACAGCCACATCAATGTTTATAGCAACACAAGTCACAATAGCTAAACTGTGGAGTCAACCTAGATGCTCTTCAGTAGATGAATGGATTTTTAAAAATGTGGCATATATCACGATAGAATATTACTCAGCAATAAAATAGAATAAAATTATGGCATTTGCAGGTAAATGGATGGAGTTCAAGAAGATAATGCTAAGTAAAGTTAGCCAATCCCAAAACAACAAATGCTGAATGTTTTCTTTGATATAAGATTCATAGTGGGATAGGGAGAGGGAGCATGGGAGGAATAGATGAACTCTAGATAGGACAGAGGGGTTGTAGAGAAAGGGAGGAGGGGGCATAGGGTTAGAAATGATGGTGGAACATGATGATCATTATTATCCAAAGTACATGTGTGAAGACACGAATTGGTGTGAATATACCTTGTATACAACCAGAGATGTGAAAAATTGTGGTCTATATGTGTAATAAGAATTGTAATGCATTCTGCTGTCATATATAAATTTTTAAAAAAGGAAAAAAAGAAGACAGATGCAAAATGAAAAAATAAAAATTAAAGAGCCTCTGGTTGCATTGTTTCAAGTAATTTGATTCATATCTAGAAAAAGATGATTGCTAAATCAATACAGTGCCTATTTAATGAGTCCTCGTTATCCACAAAAATTAATGTAGTCAGTGCTACTTTAATTGGTAGGATCTAGCTGGATCTTAATTTTTACATAAATTTCAGCTATTTTTCCAAACTTACTTGCTTCTCAGCCTGCAGTGGATGTACTGTATCCGTTAAACAAGAAGACTGACAGGGGAGTTTGTATATCTGATAATTAGTGTTGGCTAGAATGAATGCCTTTGCTCCTGAGAAAAGTGGAGAGAGGGGGCTTCAGGAAAAGCTTAGCAGGTTGTCCTAAGATGTAGTGCATATTCTGTTTATGTTGCAGCCAAGATTTTTTTCTGTCTCTTCCTAAATAATCATAGCTCTTTGTTATACCATCCAAGACCAGGTTGGAGAATAAAAATTAGTTTTAGAGATTTCCATCTTTTTTTTTCACGACCCTTAAGCTTGCATTATAAACTTCCTCCGTTGTATGTTCCATACATATTTTGTGTGTGTGTGTGTGTGTGTGTGTGGTGCTGGGGATTGAACCCAGGACCTGATACATTGAAGCAAACACTCTACTAACTGAGCTATATCCCCAGCCCCTGCACCATTTTGAGTTTTCTTTTTTTTTTTTTAAAGAGAGAGAGAGAGAGAGAGAGAGAGAATTTTAATATTTATTTTTTAGTTTTCGGTGTACACAACATCTTTGTATGTGGTGCTGAGGATCGAACCTGGCCCACACGCATGCCAGGCAAGCGCGCTACCGCTTGAGCCACATCCCCAGCCCCTTGAGTTTTCTTTATTGATACTTGATGGCTATATTCTTTGATTTATTGTGACAGGGAAATGTAAGTAAGTATTAATATTCAATAATTGTTGCTGTGTGGAGCCTTTCTATTCTGCTTTTGGATACTCTGTTTTAAAGATTTAGCCATGTCTTTTATGTAATGTCCTGCATAGACTTAAGCTAATCCATTCTTTTATTTTTAAATTTGTCTCTCTGTCATCTTTCCAAAGGCATTAGAATAATATTTAGTATTTTATTATTAAAAATAAAAGTCAAGGGGCTGGGGCTGTAGCTCAGTGGTACAGCACTTGCCTCACATGTTGAGGCACCAGGTTTGATCCTCAGCACCACATAAGAGTAAATTTAAAAAAAAGTCAAGTGAGTTAAGCTGTTTTAGTGAACATCATTAGATAAGAATATAAAGGTTTGCACTTTTATAGAAAAGTTTATGTAGACTTACTTGCTTACTGAATAATTATGACTCAGTTCTGCACAAGAAGAGTTTGAATATACATTAGGAGTATGGTATGTTCATTTTTCAGCCTTAGTAGTCTCTATGGTATGATTCTTCAGAACAATGATAATGAATTAAAAAAACAACACTTGCCAAATTTTAGGATTAAATCTTTTAAAAATTGGAGATAATTTATACTTTTATAATCTGATGAAAGTTAAAGCATTTAGTGGGCATGGTGAGTCACTTATGAAGAGGCTTGTGTTTGCTAACAATGGGACATATTTGACAGTCCATGTTTAGAATTTTTTTTTTCATGTAACTTTGGTCATTTATACATGGATTACATTTCTCCTTCAAGTTTAACAAGTTTTTTATCTTTTGATAGGTGGTTTGTGAAGAAGGTGACAAGTTAACCTACTCAAAATATGGACGATTTTGTCATGAGGTCAAAATTAACTATTCTCCATATGTGAATTATTTTACTAGAGTATACTGGAACAGATCCTATTTTGTTTATAAAATCAACACTGTGATATCCTTTCAATCTTGAAAAATAATAGAGCCTTCATTTCAAAGACTTATGCCACCTGAAGTAAAATGAGATTTTCTTTTACCTATATGGTGTCTGTTGCAAATCAGAGTATGGACATTTGAAATGCTGCTGCTCCTTTTTCCCTCCTGCTGTTAACTGAGTCCAGGATTTTGTGGGAAACAGAAAAATGTCAAATCTATCACTCCGCAATATTCCAGGCAGGTTTTTTCCTTAATATTACATAGTCTTTAAAGATTTACCTATTGCAAGTTTCCCCATGAATCTTTCTATCATAATATTGATCTTGAATTTGAATTTGTCCTATGTCTCAAATGTAATATTTAATTAATACTTAATGTGATATAGTTATATAATACAAGGAAAGATTATTCTTCAACTTTCTGAAGGTATTTGTTTAGTGGCTTATAGCAACTAAAATTTGACAATAAAAACTAATTTAAATGTTAGTTGAAAATATGTAACATTTAAATTAAAATGGAAATTATATAAAAGAAAGCGATTTTCAAGGATATACATAAATATATCCTGAATTTGCCATGATACTGCTTTCATCTTCTGCTGCTTATACAAGTGAACACTTTCTTTGTAATACAGGCGCATGTTATTGCATTTTGTTATTTTATAACTATTAAAACAATTATCTTTTTTCACTTATGTCCTTTAATTTGATAACACTTAAATCATGATAAAACAGTAACTTTTGTTACACATATATTTTTTTTTAAATAGACCTTGAAAAGAATGTTTAGAATTTTTTTAAAAATACGAATTTAGGGTATGCGATCTATTCACATGGTTTCTATGGAAGTATTAAGTAAAAAGTTAAAGCTTTGTCAGAATTAGAATATGTACACTACAATGAGCACCAACTTTATGAAGTATGTGTGTGTGTATACACACACACATATATATATATATGCAGATGCATATAGATATGCATATAGATATGTTTATTATAGAACGCAAGCAATGTTATTTAAGAAACTGTGGTATGATTTTCATCATTAAGAACAAAATGACAGTTATAATAAAATTTACAGCACTGTTTTACAGCATAAATGCTTTGTTCCTTTGAGTATTTTAATATTTGTAATCATTTATTAAAATAAATTCTAAGCCTGACACAGTGGCGCACACCTATAATCCCAGCAGCTCAGGAAGCTGAGACAGGAGGATCAGGAGTTCAAAGCCAGTCTCAGCAAAAGTGAGGTGCTAAGCAACTCAGTGAAACCCTGTTTCTAAATAAAATACAAAATAGTGTTGGGGATGTGGCTCAGTGGTCAAGTGCCCCTGAGTTCAATCCCCAGTACCAAAAAATAAAATAAATTCTAAAATAATTAATTTGACCTTTTTAAGAAGATTTAGTATAGATGTATCATTTTGATAAGATGAGTACATTTTCACTTTTACCTTGTATTACCTATTCAATGAACAGGTTTTCAACTTTTCACTTGTTAGAGGACTGTATAAATTACATTTTCAGAATTCTAAATTACTACATTAGAAGGGACTATCTTTCCATTGTCTTTATTTTCTGTTTTTATACACACACATATATACATATGTTTTATATATATATATATATATATATATATATATATATATTTTTTTTTTTTTT